>NC_142025.1:39917578-40517578 GCF_049901735.1 Notechis scutatus | reverse complement strand
TTACCAGCGAATTGTCGACATCCCGCCACTAGGTTGCAATGTATCCGCAACAATGTTATTTTCTGCAAGTTGAATTATGTGGAATTACAAATGATCCCAGAATGTCCAGGAAGAGGAAAGTTGATGTAGATGGAAGGATGTTTCAAGAAAGATGGGAAGGTGAGTACATGTTTGTGCTTCAAGGAGAGAAACCGGTATGTCTTTTATGTTATGAGGCATTATTGGTTGTCAAAGAGTACAATCTACGTCGGCATTTTGAAACCAAACACAGAGCTAAGTATGCCAAAGTTAGCCTTTCAGAAAAATGACAGATTGTCGAGGAATTAAAAAGCAAACTACAATTGCAGTAGAATGTGTTCACGAAAGTCATAACAAAAAACACTGTGGCAGTGAAAGCTAGCTTCATCATTGCAGAAGAAATCGCCCAAGCTTCAAAGTGTTTTTAAGAGGGTGTGTTTTTGAAGCAGTGCATGCTGAAGGTCTATGAGCAGGTGTGCCCCGACCAGATACAGATTTTTAAAAATGTCAGTTTATCAAGGAACACCATTGTGGACCGAGTTACAGAACTAACAGGAAACCTGTTGACGCAGCTGGCCCAAGAGACACATAGCTACATAGCTTTTTCATTAGCTCTTGATGAAAGCACAGACAACACGGATACAGCGCATCTATCCATTTTTATTCGAGGCATGAAGTTGGACCTCTCTGTCACTGAGGAGCTGTTGGATGTAGCTGCCATGCATGGGACCACAATGGGACAGGACATTTTTGATATGGTGGAGAAGTCTATGAGTAAAAATGCATTGCCTTGGGAAAAGTTGGTGGGATTAACTACAGACGGTGCACCCGCAATGTGTGGAGGAAAAGCGGGCTTGGTTGGACTAATAAAAGACAAAATGCTGAAAAGTAATTGTCAGACGCCTCTGGTAACATTGCATCATTCATCAAGAAACATTGTGTGGGAAGGTGCTGGGGATGGATCATGTAGTGACCATGGTCATGAAAACTGTGCACTTCATTCGAGCGCGTGGCCTGAATCACCATCAGTTCCAGCTGTTCTTTCAGAAGATGAGCTCAGAGCATGGAGACGTGCCGTACCATATAGAAGTACGGTGGCTGAGTAGGAGTAAAGTCCTTAAACAATTTTTTGAACTTAGGGAAGATATTGCTGTTTTTATGCTAAGTAAAGGAAAATTCGTGTCTGAACTGCCAGATCCCAACTGGCTGTATGACTTTGCTATGTTATGTGACATAACCAAGCATCTTGCCCAACTGAATCAAAAGCTGCAGGGACATAGACAAGTCATTACACAGATGTCCGACATGATCACGTCTTTCCAGCGTAAACTTGATCTGTGATTGTGCCAAGTCAAACAGGACAATCTTGCTCACTTTCCTGTTTGTCAAAGCATTTCAGCCTCATTTCCTGGTGTTTTTTCATGTGCTCAGTTGGTTACCAAAGTGAGCCGATTAATAAATGAGTTTGATCGGCGCTTCTCTGACTTTAAAGCGCAGCACTAAGACTTTGCCATCTTTGCCGATCCTTTCACCACCGACGTCTGCACTGCACCCCAGCACCTTCAGATGGAGTTAATCGAGCTTCAAAGCAATCGTAGCCTGAAAGCAAAGTTCAAGGATGTTGTGATCCAGGACTTTTACCGTAAAATACCCCCTGGTTCAATGCCACAGCTTCGACGTCATGCAGCCCCTGTTCTGTTTATGTTTGGGAGCACCTATCTGTGCAAACAGATGTTTTCAATAATGAATCTAAACAAAAACAAGCATAGATCATGTATCACTGATGAGAACCTCCATGCTGTTCTATGGATTGCTTCAGCACAAGACCTAAAACCAGACATTGACACACTGGCTATGGAAAAATGGTGTCAAAGATCCAGCCAGAAAATGCATAAGTAAGCATTTTTAAAAACCTAATTAATATATTTTATTTATTTATTTATTTATTTATTTATTTATTTATTTATTTATTTATTTATTTATTTGATTTGCCAATTGTGTACAAGATAATAAGTATAAGTGTATACATAGTTGTGAATACATGAAATGGGTACATATAAGAAAAATAAAAGAATAAGAGAAACAATAGGACAGGGACGGTAGGCACGTTGGTGCGCTTATGCATAAAATGTATTTCAATCAAGAAGAAGAATAGTTAAATTGTGTAATTTAATGATTGTGCTGACATTTTGTTATTTTTAGAACACGATCAATGGATTATGATGGAGGAGAGGGGATCCACTCTGTGTGTTCCAGGACAGTCAGCATCTTCTCATTAACTTCCCCATAAAACTTGAGACAATATAGTTGTGAATTGAGACAACCCTGATTTTGTTATTTTGAGTTATTTACAAATATAACTTTATATGTGTAGTAATGCATTTAGTGTTTATACATTTATATGTTTATGCAGACAAATCTGCAAGGCTATATGCAGCCATTTGTTTTTGTGAAATGCTACATCTGTCACATACGTTCTTAACAGCTCACAATTTTTGGTTGTACTTATTCTATTATTCTGCCCCTCCTAGCTGTGACAAAAAGGATTTGAACAAAGTTATTATCATAACTGATGTTGGATGATGTTTTTCTATTATTATTCACTTGGATAGATTGATCATTGATTGATGGAGTAATGTGGGTTTCTTAACTTGACAAAGTAAAATTTTTATGTTATATTAACAGAGCTATTGGCAACCTTTTTTTTACATTTATGCAAATGCATATGTAATATTTGTGATTTGAATAAATAATAAATTCAGAGTTAATTAACATTTAGGAGTAGTTACATTTGATTACATTTATACTGTCATACAGTTACATGTGGCCCTTTGAGGGCAACCATTACGCTGATGTGGCCTTCGGTGAAAATGAGTTTGACACCCCTGCTCTATAACATAGAAATGAAATGATTGCCCACAATCTAGGAAAGGGACAAAGTAAACAGTAAAAGTAAAATGGGTTAAAATACCACGAGAATCCACCTTCTCCTATTCTTTTCAGCTGAAAAAGAAAAAAGATCAGCTACATGGATATCCTATGTCATGTCAAACAAGCATCACTGATATTGAAAAAGGCTTGCTTAAAAGATTAATGAAGGGTCAAATCTAAAAGAATCCATCATAGTTTCCTCTGTGATGTAATTTCTACTAAGTGGCCTTTTCTAACAGGTGTTAGCTCTTAGTACAGAATAGTATTTTGCTCCCATCTAATCCTTTCAAAGTGGTGGGATAATGTGTCACTTATCAAATTTACATTAAAAGTGAATAAATTGTTTTGCAAAGTGCATCACAGTGTGAAGTCCTCTCTGGTTCAGCTTTGAATTCTGAAATGCTATGGTCCGTAAAAATAGTATGCAGTTGGGGACAATTGGTAAGTCATACACCTACATACAAAACACACAAAAGAAACTGAGAGGGAGGAAGGATCCTATATACACAGCAACAAGCTTTGCCAGAAAGCAACTAAAACATATTCATAATGGGCACAATCTTATTCTTAATGGAAACATTATATTGTATAAAGATTAAAACAATCTATTTTAAATCTTAACTTTTAAAAATATTTTGCTTCCTTCCATTTTTAAGATATCGTTTTAATTATTCTTGATTGTTATTTTAACTATTTATAAGTAGAGTATTAAGGATTTAAGTCCATCAATCAGGAAATGTACTATGGAATATGATCAACATCTTCCAAATACCTACCACAGAACATGAAGTTGTCAGTGAAAACGAAATGTAGAAGCACCCTATCAACTATTTGATAGCAGACAAGAAGGGGAAAATTGATGATAGGAACAATATATCATTGCAATGGAAGACTTTTTTTGTGTGCATCCCAAAAGCATGTCATATAATATCATAATGGTATTTTTGTCATTCTGTAGAAAGCAGTGAGTCTTTGTGTGGATGGCATTGCACTGTGTCTTGGGGCTGTGATGATATGGAGAAAATGGTAACCTCTCTAGACTTCCACAAAATTAATCTTTGTATATAATCATGTTGAAAATTGGGGGGGAAAAGCTTCCCCCCCCCTTACAAATACTGTCCAACTCAGTAACAAGCGTTTGGAAGAAGAAATAACTTTTACCTCAATGCTGGATTGATGGAAATCATTTTTCTACATAGAATATAGAAAGTATGTTACTTAAAGTTGCCAGTTTTTACTAAATAAATTAATACATGACTGTCTTCATACCAAAATACATACATTCCATGCTTGCTTAAAACATGTAACTTTTCGAGCACTGTGAAGCTGGTATTCATGGTCTGTTAAACAGGCATACCATACTTAAGGGATAAAATAACTATTGTCTCATGATAGCTTCCTGAAAGAGAGAATGGGAAATAGTCTTAAATGCAATTTCAGAAAACATAAACATGCAAAGCATAACTTTCTCTATCTGTTTTCCTCTTTTCCAGGGTCCAAATTACACATATCCTCAGGTGGAAGAGGAACTAAATATTGAGGCAAGGAATTGAACAGAAGAAAGTAATTATTCCTTTCAGCCTGCTAGCTATTTTCTCTACTCTATCCCCCAGAGATGTTGCAATATTAAGAAATAAACAAAATTAGTTTTTAAAAATAAGTCTGTTCTGTATCTCTTTTAAGCTGTTTATGCAGATATGATGTTCCAATTATCATTGTAATCAGGGGTGGGATTCAAATTTTTTAACAACCAGTTCTGTGGGTGTGGCTAAGTTGGTGTCACGTTATTGGCTGGGCGTGGCCAACCTCAATATCACTCACATCGAGGCACGCATCGCCTCGCCTGGCGTCTCATGACTGTGGGGATGCTGCAACAGTCGTAAGTGTGAAAAATGGTCATAAGTCACTTTTTTCAGTGCCATTGTAACTTTGAATGGTCACTCCACACAAGCAAAGTACCAGCAAAGGAGGGGAAAAAAACTCCAGAGAAGTTCCTGAGACAGGAAGTCTAGTCCTGCCAAGAACGTAATAAGGGTTAATGGAGAGGCAGATTCTGTAAGCAACACCAGAATGTTTCCTTCCTGCCTTCCTTACAGGATTAGGCCAGTAATTTCTTCTAACAACCAGTACTCTGAACTGCTTATAATGTTAACAACCGGTTCTAGCGAATAGGTGTGAACTGGTAGAATCCCACCCCTGATTATAATCATTTGTAGCAAATATGTCACTTTTTATATTCTGATGACTATTGTGACAGTACATTTAAAACCTCAATTGCCTGCTAATCTTTCTTCTATATAGTTGGGAAGTAGTTGACCCTTACAGAAACATACACCTTTATATTAGTCGGCATATAAAACTCGATGTCTTTATACTTAAATTCATGTCATCTTTGGCCTAATATGAAAACCCTTCCACAAGTGAAAAGTGTCATCTGCCCATTCACTGTTATTTTTAGTTGCGAAATTGTGTCCAATCCATCGTGATCCCATAGACAACATTCCTCCAGGCCTTCCTGTCCTCTACCATCTTCTGGAGTCCATTTAAGCTCACGCCTACTGCTTCAGTGATTCCATCCAGCCACCTCATTCTCTGTTGTCCCCTCCTCCTATTTCCCTCAATCTTTCCCAGCATTAGGCTCTTCTCCAGTGAGTCCTTCCTTCCCATTAGGTGGCCAAAGTATTTGAGTTTCATCTTCAGGATCTGGCCTTCACTACCGGGCCTATTCAAAAAGAAAAGAGAAAAAAGGAAAGGAAAGTCAGAAATAATTAATGGAAAGTAGGAAAGAAGAGAAAGAAAAGTTCATGCCACAGAACGTTGGTTTTGGACTTAGTTGCCAAAAATAAACATCATACATATTTATGCATTTATGTATTGCTTTTACAGGAATATTCTTCTGTCATTTCCACTAAGTAAACCAGACCAAATGATCAATTCCACAGAAAGAATAAAACGACTTTTATTAAAATCAAATATATTGTATTAAAGGAATTTTCCAAATGTGATTGAGATGTATCTTTCTTATACTCATGTATATCAGAATAATGTCTGCCTAAATCTCTTATATTTAATTTCTGACTGTTGTGGGTGTAGGACAGTGGTTCCCAACCTTTTTTTCACCCCTAAAGAAATTTCATTTGAACCTCGCACCCCCTGAAATAAATAATAAATAAAAATGCCAACATATAGCCAATATCCTATTATTTACCTGGACTTTTCTCGCACCCCCTGGAATATCGTCTCACACCCCCAAGGGGTGCGAGCACCCCAGTTTGGGAACCCCTGGTGTAGGATATGCTTCACCCCTCATTACTTTGATACATATCCCTATCAAGGTCATATTCTTTAGTTTTTACATCTGTCTTTTATCTTAGAGCTCAAAACAGCTGGCATGGAGAGAGGTTCACTAATTTTACAGTATACCTACAGCAAGAACTCTGTAAAGATGCTTGCATTTAGAGATAATTGCTCCAAAGCCATCTAGTAAACTCTGTGATTAAGCCCCCCCAGCCCTCATTTAACACATCAACCACCATACTATATAGTCTCTCAGAGAAAATTCCTGATCTCTTGCTATAAAAAATTTAGGCTCTTCCCCCCAAAGATTTCTTCTAGTACATTCCCACTGGTTCTCACCATTTAAAAAAAAAAAAAACTGGCTAATCATGAGCAAAATAGTGAGCAAAATATCTTCTTTAACTTTCTCTTCCTCAGTGCCAATACTTGTCCATAACAAAGACTTGCTGTATCATCAGATAAGTAGATGAGATTCAGCTTCTCTGTCCCATGGATCAACCTTATCAGAACTAATGCCTGTGGCACAAACTATATGCACAATATAATTTGAAGGATAAGATTTTAAAATTGTGTCCTGGAATAATTTTGCTTTCATATTATCTTGAGGTGCTTTAATCTGCAATACTACTACAATAGTAACATTTTTTTTCCTGTCTGAACATAGGGCTGAACATATGATTGCACAATGATTGAAAGACAGTATTGATATAATACAAATACTCCAACTTCAGCTATTCACTACTCTTAGAACACATATTAGATCTCCCTTAATTTTAGGAATGGATGAAGTTCATATTCTAACATTTAATGATATTAAAAATAGTATTTTTGTAATTACCTCATAACATTCTATTGGGATTAATATTTTGAAAAGCATAACACAGATGTCTCCAAACGCCTGGGGCTTGATGAAATGCTTGAAGTGCCTTTATGCCTCTTTTTATATTAATTTACAGAGCAGCGTGGCCTTGGGACATTACAGTCAGCAATTGTCCTATTTGAAGTAGAAAGAATAAGCACTGATTGACTGCATGTTCAGACTCAGCAGTGATTGGCTGAAGGTGCTCTCTAAGAGTTCCAGATTCACAAGTATATAGACAACACTATGCTGAAAGTGCATAAAATTAACAGATGGTGAGGATAATGTGGAGAAATTGTGGTTTGCTTTTAAAGTACTCTGGGAGTCATTAGCAAATAGAAAGGCTGATGGTGTGGCAGACCTCACTACAATTTCATTTGCCACATTTTACTCTCTTTTGCAATGATCCAGGAAGTCATATCACATCTCATTTAATTCTTTCTGGTAGCAGCTTCTTAATTCATGGCACATTTTTCCTTTTTAATGCAAGAACAAGAAACTCAGAAACTGAAAACAATAAGTTTCAAAAGAATTGTTCATCAATATGTTAAAGTGGGGGTAAATAAGCATAAAAATATAATAAAAGCTGGTGATTTAGATACTTGCGAAAGGTCAGAGAAACATGCACATTAAAAATGCTGATCATATTGCTGAGTATTACTGCCTTCCCGTTGTACTTGAGGAAATGTTTAAAATAATATGACAGTAGTTATATACTACTATACTATAGTACAGTATAACATGTAGTTAATAATGTAAAATAAAGTAAGTGAGGTCTCATTACAATTCACTCAATTTGAATATTTCCAAACCAGTTAAAACAATGCAAATACACTTAAAGGTGAAAAACCTAATCTCTCTATGATTAAAATAAAAATAATTATTTCCTTCCCAGGTCCTGGATTCATGTCCAGCCATAAGCCCATCTTATAGTGAGGAAACAATAATGATGTGGTATTATTAGGAAGTTATCAGAATGGAAACCTCACATTCATTATAATGTAATGATACATTTACATTCATTGAAATAATTAAAATAGCATAATTCTGTATAAGTCGTCTTTATAACAATTCCATGAATCTCTGTTGACAGGGATCTTGAGAGAGCTATTAGAATAATTCTGAGAATGTGATATAAAACTTTTAAAATAAAATACGGAAAGTGCTGTGGCACAGAGAAGTAGCAGCCATGTTGAATGCTGTTTCTCTCAGCTGCAGCGCTTTTCGGACGGGACTTAGAGGAAAGTGGCAGGTCACAGCTGCTAAATTGCACACAATGCTGTCCCAGCAAGAGCAACAGTGGAGAGAAGCAGCTGCTGATCCGGAAAGCACATGGAGTGTCTCCGCGAGCAAGTGAGACACGGCAAGGGATAGAAGAAGTGGCTTCAAGATCTCCACTACAGCGCTTTCCAGATGGGACTACTTACAGGTAGGAAGAATGGTCCAGTCCATTCCCAAACTGCTTTGGCCCTCCTGCGCCCATGCCACCCACCCATGGCCTTTCAGCCTAGCATGGCAGGCTGAATATTGCTTTGGCCCAGGAGGCTGTAGTTTGAGGCCAGAGGGGAGCGGCAGCATACAAGCAGAGGCCCAGGGCAAGGCCAGAGCAGGGGAATGGCACATTCTACGGCCCAGCTGAGGCGAATAGCAAGCAGGCGGAGGCTCTTGGACAAGGCTAGGGCAGGGGAATGGCACATTCCCTGACCCAGCCAAGGCAGGTGGAGACTCTAGGGCAAGGTTGGAGCTGGGGAATGGTGTGTCATCAGGCCCTGATTTAAGATGAAGGACAAGCAGGCAGCATGCTTACCTTTGATGAGCAGAGATGGCGAGGCGTGGATGCAAGGCACGGAGATTAGATGGGCCACATGGCAAAGGTGGGGTGGGGTGGGGTGGAGCCAGCTGGTGGTACAATTTGCCAGTTATCCAAACTGTGTAGAATCATTACTACTGGCTCGGTAGAACCGGTCCAAACCAGCTGAATACCAACTCTGCAAAGATCACAACTGTTTTTTCATATATTAATAACTTAAGAAATATTGAACATTCTGCATCTTCCCTCTAATTCATTGCCTGAAGAAAAGTTCTGAATATTATACAGCTTATGTATTCTTCATTTTCTCTTAATGAAGCCATTGCCCCACAATATTTAGATTTTTCTTTTTTTATGTTGCATTGACATATTTGTTTTTGATCTATTGAATTTATTTATTTCCATTTATATGCAACCCATCTCACTATCTGAAATAATTCTGAATATCATATTGGGATACAATTTTTTTTTTTTCATATTTCCATTCAAATACTGCATTTGATGATGACCAAAACAACAAGCATATCATTGTTACTGTACTTATTTATACTCCACAGTATCATTTAAGCAGTAAAGTGCTCCTTGAGCACAGTGAATGCCCGTCACAAGAACATAAGTTTTGTCTTGGCAGCAGAGGAGAGATTTCATTATCTCTTATGTAGAACTGATGTATTTTTAGTCTGAAAACACTAAAATATTGGGTGTAGGAATAAATTCACCTATAAAGGCAATTGGTTGGACTGTAATTGGAATATGCAACAAATTCTTGTATTGGATGATGCTGTACAGAGTTACTTGACCTATTGATGTGGCAATGAAATATATCCCTATATACTGTAATACCCAACTTTCTAAATATTTAGTTTAGCTCAGGAATTTTTAAAATTTATTTCTAAATTTATTTGCCCATCCCAAATAATAATACAAAATGAGAATTTTCATAAAGAAAAACATATTTCCAGATCCAGAACAGTGTTACTTGTGCCTCTTTCTGAAATTACTGACTATAACAGCCAATATTTAGTCAATGATCCTTTACATATGTATATTATTAACATATTAAGTAATCATAACCAGAACTCTAATGATAGATGAGTCTGTTTGTTAACAACGCAACTCTATGTATGTGCATGTGTGTGTGTGTGTGTATATATATATATATATATATATATATATATATATATATATATATATATATATATATATATATATATATATTTGTTTTCTTAAGTTTTCATGGGTATTTATATGCATGGTATTCAGCTTTGTTGGTATTTTCCACGTCATTATAGTTGTGCTTTTAAAGTTGTAGCAATGTTTTGGCAGAATCTCATCTGCCATCATCAGGCTCTGTTTGTGTTCATCTGTGAGCCGTTTCTATTTTTGGCTACCCCAAATTTAAAACAGAAACGGCTGTGAAAGTCTGACTCACAGACGAACACTATACAGAAGCCTGATGATGGCAGATGAGATTCTGCCGTAAACGTTGCTACAACTTTAAAAGCACAACTATAATGATGTGGGAAAATACCTGAACAAAGCTGAATAATATATATATATATATACTATATATACTATATATACAAGCACTCTGAGAAGCACAGAGCAGAAGACACAAGCCTGAAGATGATGAATGAGACTTCATCGAAACGTTGCCTAGTTACTTCCAATCTTATGTGGGAGAAAACCCGAATAACCAAAGATACACACACACACACACACACACACACACACACACACACACATATATATATATATATATATATATATATACACACACACATATATATATATATATATATATACACTATACAAAAGCCTGATGATGGCAGATGAGATTCTGCCGAAACGTCGCTACAACTTTAAAAGCACAACTACTATGACGTGGGAAAATACCCGAACAAAGCTGAAGGCCATACATACATTTGAAGACATTTTATTTTTTAGTCGAGAAATTTCTTCAGTTCTGACTGAATGGTGAGAATGGAAGGATTTATATTCCTTTCAGTTATCTGGTCATTAGCCCTCTTTCTGAGAGTCATTGAGGCCATCTGGTCACCACAATGTAAAATAGATGTCTAGAAAGAATGCAGAGAAGATTAACAAAGATGATTAGGGGACTAGAGGCTAAAACATATGAAGAATGTTTTCCAGAACTGGGCATCACTAGTTTCATGAAATGAAGGACTCGGGAGTGACATGATAGCAGTGTTCCAATATCTCAGGGGCTGCCACAAAAAAGAGAGTCAAGCTACTCTTTTAAATACCTGAGGGCAGGACAAGAAGCAATGGATGGAAAGTAATCAAGGAGAGAAGCAACTTAGAACTAAGGAGAAATTTCCTGATAGTTAAAACAATTAATCAGTGGAACAACTTGCCTCCAGAAGTTGTGAATGCTTCAACCCTGGAAGTTTTTAAAAAGATGTTGGATAACCATTTGTCTGAGTGGTTAAACTGTGTATGTGTGTTGTGTTGGTTGAAAATCCTCCTGAACTTTTCAGATATTTCTGCAATGTATGGAATGACAATGTTGTCATGTTGATTGTTTGCTTCTTTATCTGTTATGGAGAAGCTCCTACTAAGTTTTTTTAAACTAATTTATTTATTTGATGAAAGCCAAGTTGGTATAACCACAAGTTCTGAAGACTTCCTTGAAGTGTTTTAGATTTTCTTTTCTCTATCTTTTCTGGAAGAAGCTTCTTGGATGAGAAGCTAAATGTCTCCAAGGAAAAATGTTCTGTTGCTTCTTAAAAATGTACCTTTGGGACAACCATGACCTGGATGACTGAGAATTTCCATAGACATAATACTGAGCTGTGAAAGAAAATGTCTATTTTGAACTTCTTAACATCTTCTGAGATCCGTTATCATACACATGACCAGACATTTTAAGAATATTTCTGAAACTGTATCACCGTTTAGTTTGGTGATAGCAGTGCCTCAGATAGAAGGTCCATACAGAAAATGGTAAGGACAGCTGAGAATATTACAGGAAGCTGGCTTCCCACTATTCAGGATACTGCTTATAAACACAATATGCTTAGAGTTTGAAGCATTGTTAGAGACCCCCACGCCCACTTCACAGTCTGTTTCTGTTGCTCCCTTGGGAGGAGGGTTCTAAGTAGGACTACTACATTCAGTATCAGCTTTCATCCTTATGCCATCCATTTTGTAAATTCACAGTATTCTTATTTTTTGCCGTGTGTGTGTGTGTGTGTGTGTGTGTGTGTGTGTGTATGTTCAAACTAGACTGTGATGTTTCGCTGTGACATATATGTGTGGGTATGTCGGTATATACAAAATTGGGGTTTTTTGGCAGCTGAATGCAACAAAATTTCATTTTAATGTATACTCTTAACTGTACATTTACAGTGACAATAGTTTCTATTCTATTCTATTCTATTCTTTCTAATATGACCTAGATATATAAAATGGAGGTTTAACCAAGGATGTGAAAATGTATAACTTTTTATTTGTCTCTGGTTTACAGGAATCACAAGATAAACAACAGAGACACTTTTGTTGAGGAAAGAAAAGACTTTTGCGGCTGTTAGCACTACCATTCAGTGGCATGAAAAGAAAGTTGCAGCTTGCACAAGTGCCAATTAGAGTTAATTAGAAGCTGATGTCCTGCCTTGGCACAAACATGCTTATAAGAGCTCCCTTTGATTTTGTCAGAGGAAAAAGGATGTTGCTCTTTTCATTTGCTTTATACCAACCCTGGAGAGGGAGAGGTTTAAAGAGCCAGAGCTTTGCAACTCATGGAAACCCAAGCAGAATAACATTTCTCTGCTTCCGCCAGACTGCAATGGGGCAAACTATTTCCTTTTAATTAACCACTGTCAGGCCTATTCATTAATGCACCATATGTATCAGAATATCCCATCATCCCATTCCCTTTCATGCCCTTCATGAAACATGTTTCATGTTTCAAACATGTCCCTTGTTTGAAACAAAACTCTCTTCATTATTGAAATCTCACTTGACCCTTTGTTCCATTGCAGTCTCTCTGTTTTTCTTGTTTTTTCTTTTTCCTTGTGGTGAATGTTGTGGAATTTCTGCTGTTTTGTAGGAGCATAGTAAGTTATCTTTCAGCAGGTCAAGCAATGCTCTTCTACCTCTCTTATCATTATGTCCTGAAGTTGGCCATGATTCTATCAAGGGCCACATAAACAAACAAACAACAAACATCCTAGTATTAGAAATATAACCCACTGGAGTAGAGTTCTTTAGTTCAGGGGGGAAATTGAAGGACATTTACATAATATCAGATTTCACTTACTGGACTTCAATGCCATAAGCAGCCTGGGGTGATGATAATATAAGACTAAATTCCTATTTCAATTTATCTCTTTTGTCTGAAGGCATTCTTGCAGTTCTTCACTAAAAGAGATTGATCTTTTTCATGCTAGCATCCTGGCTCAAGAGCAGCCTTAAACTAGATATTTGGCCAACTTACCAGCCTTTTTTAAAAAAAGAATACATGAAAAGCAGTCTTGCTACAGTGAGCTTTTATTTCTTACATGAATGCACTCAGGATTGGTGTTTTTTATTATGTGCTTTCTGCTTTGTGTTGCGTTAATTAATTATCTGCTCTTTTGTTCAATTTTAATACATGCTCATTGTTAATTATTTTCTTTGTATCCCCTTGAAGAGAAAAGTAGGATACAAATGTTATAATTAATGAATCAAGCAAAGTTTCTTTCCCTCGCTATTGTTTTGTTCCCACTGAGAACTAGATAAACATATTATCTAGGCTGTACCATTTCTAGTGTGGATTTATATGGTGGAACTAAATATGTTTCAACATTTACTTCTTCTTTTTTTTAACTAGAAGGATCTGCAATTTCATATACTAATGCAAATATACTGAAGACATATAGTAAAGGTCTTTGAGCTTATTGGTATAGAGAGTTTCCTTTCTTATTCTTTGTACTTTCCAGAGAACAGATCATATGATTGAATACCACCATATTTGTGTCGCAAAAATATAAAGTGTCACTAGATGGCAGCAAATTCCTCTAATAGGAATAGTAGTGAAAGAGGAAATGTGGAGGAAAAAAGGAAAGCAAGCAAGGGGAGACCTGTGGCTGTTGGTGATACTACTCTCTCCTCTGACTTTGTAATTCTTGGATCAGTTATGGCAACAGCAAATGGCTCAGTATTTTTCCTAGCAATTTAACTCTCCTCTTCTTATTCTCTCTCTTCCCATAACTGTACCATAATTGGATGCAAATATTCAGAGGGCAGCACCGAAAAATCCTCTTGCTTTGCTTCTTTCTAATGGCTGTCTTTAAATGTAGAACCAAGCGGTTGTTGTTGTTTTACAAAATAGTTTACAAAACAAATAACATTGAAAATATAGAAAGAGAAAAGAGAAAGGGGGACATGGCTATTGAGTGGTTGTCCTGAATTGTGTAGCCCAGTTATAAATAGAATTAACAGAAAGAATTTACGGCCTAAAGATGTTACGAAAGCAGAATGGAGAAGAAATTCTTTAGATGGTTAAGCTGGCTTGCATTCATGGAAATAATATATAGTCAGTTGTCCTTTCGATTTTTTAAAACAGGATGGTCCCTTTTTAAAGATTTGCCTTGGAGCCCAGAATCCTATATCTAGACTCTTGATTTCAGGACTAATTCTTATTTGATTTAGCTTAAAACAGATGTAGAATTGAATTCAATTTTATGTTATACATTAAAATGCATATGTTGTACAGGTTTTTTAAAATTCACTTATGGTCCTTCACCAGCATTTCTGACTATCCTTGCACTTGATTAGCACATGCTACAAAGAGCAACATAGGAATAACAACAACAACAACAACAACAACATAAGAAGAGTTTAGGTATTGTTGTATCTTTAAATATTCTAAAGTTTCATCTAAACCTATATTTTTGAACTTTGGTAGATTCTAAGTGAATGAATGATAGGTTTATCATAATCAAACAATCTTGGCAGTTTCTAAGTGAATGAATGATAGTTTATCATAATCAAACAATCTAAGAACAAGCATCATAATAAAGCAAGAAAATAGCATACATTTTGGCTTTTCACAGGAAATACATCATTCAGAAAATAGTTTCTTCCTGCATTTAATTAATGCAGGCAGAAATTTGGTTACTACCAGAGGGACATTGGGCCAAAACAATTTGGATTTTTAACTCCCAGAATTCCAACCATGTCTGCGTAGTTATGTGTATTGAAATTCACACATCTGTTTCCAACCTAAATCAAAAAGAAAGGGATTGAAGTGCTAACTTATATCAGAAATGAGTTCGGTATTGTTAAAAATAAATGATGACAGTGTGATCCATATCCAGTGGTGGGATTCAATATTTTTTACTATCGGTTCTGACGCCCACAGAACTGATAGTAAAAAAAATTGAATCCCACCACTGGGAAATCTTCAGTCAGAGGTGGTTTTTGCCGATTCTCCGAAGTACTCAAATTTCCGTTAACGGTTCTCCAGAACTAGTCAGAACCTGCTGAATACCACCTCTGAGGTAATTTTTGGTTAGCAGTGGTATTTGAGACAAACTGGAAGCTCTGTTGCTAAATAAACATGGTGCTGTGGTGTCATGTGACAGTGTTAGGCAAATCCACATATTTGTTAGATATGTCATCAAATGATCACTATTTGAAATAATGGAAGGCCCTATTTGCTGACTTTCCCAATGATTTTGCTTTCCAGAAACTGGCAGTGAAGGTCACAAAGGGCAATCCCATAACTGTGGGATAGATAACTGCAAGGTTGTAATTGCAAACAGAGAAGCTCTGATGACAGTAATGGTAAGGACCTATTATGAATTCAGCTTGTTTAGTTCAAATAATCATTGAATGAGTGGTCATTGAATGAAGACTATCTGTATGAGAAATTCCAGCAATCTGAAAGATTAGCCGATGTTTCTGAATGAAATATCAACTACTTAGAATATTGACTGACATCTCAATTCATATGAACATTGCTGTAAAAATTAAAGTTATGTGAATGCACAAACATGAAGGAATTATAACTTTATAAGATTTATTATAAAATGAGGTTATTAATGCATTCAGACACCATCAAATTGACATACACCTCATTTGTTTTCAGAAAATCACCTGCAATGATAGTGCATTATAGTGATGGCCATATTTAGATATCCCTTTAACTACTTGCCATCCTCCCTGCATGTGATCACAGCCCAGGTTAGATGGCAGAGCCTAGCTAATCACAGCTCATCTTCAAAAACGAAGCAAAATCACATATGAATAGTTATTGGTTGAGAGAGAGTTAGGAAATTAGATTTAAAAACTGGAAAAAAATCTCAGAAGACACTGATAGAAAGAATGCCATTTTTTTTATTCTTACTAAAAAAATTTAAATAAATAAGCCCAATAAGCATATTCAAATAAGACAAATACACTTTTTGATGGGTTGCCACTGTCTTTAAAATGGAAATAAATTCATTCCTCGGTCTAGATATTTCATTATATTCTATTTCAGAACAAATACAGATTGTCTGTTCTTTTTATATAAAATTAGAATATACCAGAATAACATAGTTGGAAGGGATCTTGGAGATGTTCTAGTCCAACCCTCTGACCAAACAGGAAATCCTATACAGTTGTAAATACAACTGTACCATGTACAAATGGTTGTCCAATCTCTTCTTAAATAACTCCAGTAATGGATCACTCACAACTTCTGAAGCAAACTGTTCCACTGATTAATTGTTTTTACTATCAGGAAGTTTCTCCTTAGTTCTAGCTTGGTTATCTCTTTGATTAGTTTCAATTAACTTTCAATTAATGTGATTAAATGAATGCCCTTTAAAAGTTTCTCCACTATTTTCTATTAATTTAATATGTTTCAGCTCTTCACAGCAATTTAGCTTTTTTTTTTTTTGTAAAGTTTATTTTTTCATGTTAAAAAGTGAAAAGGATATACAAAGTTGGACATTTACATAAGAAGGGTTGTAACAAAAGTGTTTCAGAGCCTTCCTATGTATTGGTGTTTCTCCACTAGTTGGTAGCACATTTGTTCTGGGGAAAAGGCATTTTTTTCCCAGTAGCAAATCCGCACTGACTTTGGCTTATCCCAAAAAGTTAAGCAGGATCAGATTTGATTAATATTTGGTGCTATTACTAATTCAGAGCTGTCATTCCTGTTTCACAGCACTGTCTGGTCATTTCCCAAGTACTTTGTCATTTTAGATCTTTACCTGTGCAGGAGATAGTCTTTTCCCCAAATATGTGAGCTCCTGCCTTCCTTGCCATTATTAATTTAAGATTGTTCATTTAGTAGTGCTTCTTTGCATGAATCCCAAGGGAAAATTTTGTCATGATAAATTAAAAAGAATTCAGCTTCTAATTAAGTAGACAATATATCCCTTGCACAGTCCTTTCTAGACATTATTTATCTGAATAACATACTTCATAGAAATACAAGTTGCTTCACTTTCCGTGCTGCACTTGAAAGAGGATACATTTGTAAGGACCGTTAACTGTGGACAACCCTTGAAGTAATTTCTCCTGACAGGCCAGGGGTAATTAGGCATAACTTGTGGATATGTCACTCCTTTACTTATTGGTCCTGTTTGTATGACACACTTAAGCTCAATAGCTGACAAGAACTGGGTCAGAATCAGGGCCTCATTAACTCCAGAGCTGCCAGTTAATTGCAGAGTTATTTATCTAACCTTGCTAACATGAGCTTGCAAATCTAAACGGAACTGTAATTCTTTAAGCATCTTATGATATAATGCCACAGAATTATAGCAAACCTAGAGACTGAGTTTGACTGATTGTCTGCCTTTTTAAAATTTGTGTCTTCAGATCAGGTTTTTTTAACTCCTAGCTACTTCTTAAATATATTCCTGTAATTTTATTGGCAAAGTTGTTAGAAATGGTGTACCATTATCTCTTTAGGTTTGAGAGAAAGTGGCTGACACAAGAGATCACCCAGTCTTTATGCCTAAGATAGGACTAGAATTTACAGTCAACCCAGTTTCTAGCCTGGTGCCTTAACAACTACACCAAATACAGTAGGTTCTCCTGGTGTTTTTATCTGTTATCTTGACCAGAAAAGGTAAGTGAACAGCAGACTGTGCTTCCTTAAAATGGGTGGCCCGTCGTTTAGTGGCTAGGGGTTTGCATTCTTCATTTGGGAAAAGACAGAGTCTCCTATTATGGGGGATTTGTTATAAATATAGGCAAAGCCAAGTTCTTTTGTTTCTTAGCTGGAGACAATGTTTTGGTTTGAAAACTATTCTAAGCATATATGGATGCTACAGTTTGAAGCACTGTCAAGTTACAACAAGAGAAGCCTAGTGCACAAAAAAACCTTTAATATTTAGCATTTATTTATTTACTTTGGGATAAGTGAAGCAGGACACAAATCAAAGTACAACTTGAACAATATAATTTAAAATACAAAATTAAGTATTAAGAACATCATAGTAAATCTTACTAGGATAGAACTATTGGACAGTTTGTCTCTGAAATATCCATGTTTTCTGTAGGATTTCATCTATAAACTCAGAATGATAATAAGAATGGACAATGACAGTAAAAATGGGCAGTTCATACATTTAATAAACAAATAAAAGTACAATATTATTTATTAGACTAAGATAATTTCCAAAAGACCTAATAACAATTTCTCTTATTTAAAATTACAGAATTACAGAAAACCAATGCCATAAAGAAGATAGATAATAAAATACTAAAATTAAACATAATGAACTAAATTGCTGTACTAAAAGGAAAGTAAAACTGCTATATTATGCTAACCTGAAGTAAAACTTGGGGTCACCTTAATTGTAACAGTTGTTTACATTCGGTTGTAACTTATATGCAAAACCTAAACATGCCACCCAAAACCTTTATTCCTAGTCAGCTAAGTTGCAGGTTGGATATTTGGCCTCCATCCTGCCTCAATATCACGTTGTGAAAATTTCTACTAAAAAGGGCAACAAAGCAACAAATTTCCAGTGTTTATATTTCCCTCTTATCTTTTACCAAAGATTTTGAGGAAATTAAAACAATGGTGATTGGGAAGAAGTTCTATAAAAATGATTGAAATTTAATTCTACATATATTCTGGCATTAGTCACCTAAAATGAATTACTTTATGCTATGTATAACCATACCTGTGCTATTTGGTGAAAATAATACACCACACTACATGGACTTTATGTCAGCCATTGGGTTCCTGTTTCATTTCCTTGTTTTCTTGTATGTCGGCTTCTAAAACAGCAATTTGATATGAAAGTTGCTCAGTTCCACTCCCACCCACCACTTCCACTGCGTGCTACTTTAGCTCTCTCTAGAGAAATAAAGGAGTTGTTTTGCACATTTCTCATTATAGGAATCTAATGAGAATGCTAATTAGCCTCATGAATTTGTAGTTCTCAAACTTTACAGTTGTTCCAGCACTTCTCAGTCACATTTTTGGAGAGAAAGATAGAGTGGGGGGGAGAGGGGGACAGAAAGGAATTTTATAAAGTGCTGGCTCAATTTGGCTTTGAATCTATTTTTTCCAACACAATATAATTTAAGATGAAGACTGGCTATATTTTTATTGTGGCCCTGTATACATGCTGCCAAAGAATACACAGCAAAATATTTCATGATTCTATAACTATATTCAGTTAGGAAAGACTGTGTGCTGGACAGGTGCAACCATTTTTCTATGTACATTGCATTTACATTCTGCTGCAATGAATTTAAATGTTGGGTAATGGAATACATCATGTGATCTTAAAAGAATGTATTTTATACATTGTAAAATGTGTAAAATCATGCTTTTTGGGATTTAGAGTGTCTTTACTCAATCTCTCAAAATGGCACAGGGCAAAAAGAAATTAGGTGAAGACAGTACTCTGAGTGTTCGAGTTCTTAAAATATTTGGGATATGTTAAACATTATGTTATTTTTCTTAGTATAAAAAGTAAAGGAGTCCTTGAGGATTTTATTCTGCTACTCATTACTGACTATAGGGGGCAACGCTTATTTCCATTTAAAAGCCATTGAGCCAACATTGACAGAAGACATTTCCATGTTCATGTGGTCAGCAAGACATCACAAAGAGCTGTTACTTTCTCACCTAATATCTACTTATTTATCTATTTATTTATTTTTATTTTTATTCATGTATCCTGGGGGAATTCGGTGCTCATAGTGACTCAGTTTTGGAAATTTGGGATGTCATATGGAATCCAATGTGAGGGTAGCAAATTCACTTTACTTCCTTAATATTTGTAATTAAAAATAGCATTTGTCTCTGTTAATTTTCAGCACATCTCTCTAATATACATGATCATGTCAAATAATATTTCTAAGCAGTATCTTGGAAGCCATATCTTTCTTAAGACATATGAAGTGACTTAAAATAGAGGAGTTGGGTTCAGTTTAAAGATATTATATACAGATAGTTTTTGGTTTATGACCACAATTGAACCCAAAGTTTCTTTTGCTAAGTCAGTTTAGCTTTCATTTCATGACTTTTCTCACTACAGTTGTTAAATGAAACACTGCAATTGTTAAATGAATAGTTGTTGAATGAATCTAGCTTCACCATTGATTTTGCTCATCAGAAGGTCATAGAAGATGATCATATGACCCTAGGAGAACACTGCAACAATCATAAATATAAGTCAATTGCCAAGCAACTTAATTTTAATAATATGATCAAGTGGATACTGCAATGGTAAATATGAAAACAGTCATGTCATCTTTTTGGTGCTATTGTAACTTCAAATAGTTGAGGACTATCTGTATTTCATCCTAACATGAAATAATTAATAGAGAATTATATACTGTATACTAAAAACAACACTTAAAGGCAAAACAATTGCACAAACATCTGATTGATACTAATACAATTGATATTTTTGACATGTGCTGCTGTGTCTTTGTATGATTTCTAATCACTTTCAAACAAACTATAACATTTTGAAAAGAAATCTTTATAGAAACTAGTGTGGAATAATTGGTGAAGAAACTTTATAGTTGAACTTTGTAAATTATCTGGATTAATGAAAGTAATTGAACGAAATGAACAGTTAGACTGTAAAATAATGTCTTATAGCCATTTCAATAATAACCTGTGATAGCTAGTCATACAGCCATTAAAATATAATGATTGCTGAAATAAAAAAGAAATAAGTCAGAAAGTATGAAAAACCCAATGAATAGTCAAACTTAAGCCAGTAGATTTAAAAAAAATCAGAACAGGAAAAAAAGAAATCAACATAATAAAGCAGAACCTTCACTCTTTGTCCAAATTAATATAAAGCAAAGACAACTATAAAGAAAACTTTAAATTATTTTTGACATAAATTACTTCTTCCTTTTCAAAATATGCATTTTGGTATTGAAAAAAAATCAGACTGAATAAATGGCTAAACAGACTGTTGATGGATTTCTCTGTATTTAAATTACACAGCAGGTGACATATTTAAGATTGCAGCTTAGAAATGCACCTGTTCCTCAGTCTGCAAATATGCAGTTAATTCAAAGGCAACAAAAACAGATTGGTTGCTCTTTTGTCAACATGAAAATGAACCTGCTATCTTCCTTTGGCAGGTACAAGATATCCATTATCCTTTTCTTGGTCTCCTTCTCTCTTGCTGGAATAGAAGATCAGCAGCACTGGTATTAGCGATGTTCTTTCCTTCAGATACTCACATCAATACCACTCCAATTTTGGCCAACCAGTATGTGCTAAAACAATTATCTTCATGTAATCTACTTTATAACTGTCACCTTCCTAATTCCTGGATTATTATTGGTAATATTGCTTTACTAGTTCTTAAGTCTCTTTATTTAAAAAAAAGTGACAGAAATTTATGTCATAGATTTGTTTTATTCACCCATTCTATTATTTTCCAGGAACAAGTCCTTATGGACTTTCATTTATGTAGTAAAGAGACCTGTGACCCCCAATCTTCTGAAAAATAGTGATTGTATTTTTATAATGCGTATGGATTGTAACTTTCATCAGGGGCTATTAGGTTTAAGTTATTAAGTTTATTAAGAATAAAGCTGAAACCAACTGAAAGCAAAACTTTGCCATAAAATATATGTATTTCTCTGTGTTGGAGGAAATATCCATCTGGTTCAGTTCCAAGCCAGAGAAAAGGCACTGGAGCCAAAATGGAGGCTGGAGGCTATTGGAAAGATTGTTTAATGATGAAGCAGAAGCACATGGGTGGTTCTGGTGCAGCTAACCACATGGAGTTGAGAATGGTGGCTATTTATACCTTCTGCTGGACTTTGCATTTGAACTTCCTGTTCAAGAAATGAATTATATTGGCTGTTGTCAGATTCCCATGGGGCCATGTACAAATCCTAGGAGTTTGAGCTAAATTTGGTTGAAATTTGCTGCTGGCGCATTGAAGGGGTGTTGCACAATCCCTATTATGGCTGAGGGCTAATCCCACCTTTGCTGGATCTTGGGTGAGGGTATTTGCTTATGAATCTTTATCTCTTAAGTGCTGACATCATTTGATGGCTATTAAGAAAGGTGGGGGTTGCTTTCCAAGAGCATATTTCTCCATTCCTTATCCAAGGAAATATAACATTCTGCCTTTTTAATACTTTTCAAAATATTTCATTTTTCTAGGAGAGTGTAGATGCTAACTTTCTACATGTGTTTGTTTGAATATGAATATGAATATACAACCAAGCTCACAAAATATATTAGGATATAGTGTTGAAAATTATTCTAGTTATACATCTTCAAGATCGATAAGGAGGCAATGATTCAAACACATTCTTTTGTACAGCCATAATAATAATAAAACTACAATAATATAAATAAAGACCTAAAAGGTTTAGACAGTGGATGTGCTAGGACCTGGAGGGAGCAGAATAGAAGAGAAAGAACTGGACAAGATAATAAAATACAAATACCTGCAAATAAAAATAGAATGATTGTGGCAAACAAAGCAAAAGTAATACCAATAGTAATTGAAGCCTTGGTGCAATCCCAAAATAACTGGAGCACTACTTCAATATCATTGGCATTGACAAATTCACCATCAGTTAGTTGTGAAAGGCAGCTTTCATGGAACACCTTACACCTCTTGATGACACTTCTAACACCATCAAATGTCAACATCTCCCTATCTCAGGTTCTTGGAAGGACTTGATAGATGGATAAAAATGCCAAATACAATTGGGCTGACTGTGGGTCTAGTCATAATAGTCATAAGTTTTATCCTAAACCAACCTTTATTTGAGAGGGGAAGAACAAGGCTACTATATTTGTCTTCTTAGGAAGAAAAAAAGTCAATGTATTTTGCTATAGAAATCAGTCCAGAAGTGTGTGACTGATTGATTGCCTTTGTTTTACTTGGATGGGGTTTAAATCATCAGCCTTTTACTGATAAGCAAGAAAACATGGAACTCACACCTCATCTCAAACGAGCAAACTCTTTCAATCCTTGGAAGGTTAGCTTATTTGTCAAAATCTCTAGAATATACATCAACCATTTCCAACCAGGTGTACTTCAGAAATGTTGGATTAAATCTTTCATAGCTACAGAGATGTATCTGAAGAGATGTGTTTCAAAGTCATGAATGTATAATCAGTAGACTAAAGGAAACAGGAAAACAATCACTGTGTAAATAGATGAGAACCTGCATATTAGTATATATTCCAGCTCTACTCATGTTAGGGAAATAAAACTTTCCTAGTTCCAAGTCAATGATTTCTTTAAAATTATATATCTTAAAAAGGAATGTTCTTTGTATTAAATATTACACAATCATATTCAATAGGAGAAACAATCCACATGAACGGTCTTTCTTACTTCAATAATAAATTGCATCACAAAGTTACCTTGTTCATTTTTAAAACTTTTGCTTTTTTACTTTAGATGTTTTAGGAAAAGGCATGTGAAATTACAGACTGCATTTTCTGATTAATACCATTTGGACTTTTGGAAAATTATTTAAGAAACATTAAATATCAGAATGCTGGAGCGCTGTTGCTAATTCTATGTAGAATGCTCTTGCTATAGCAACCAAGAGAGATAAAGATGAAAGGAATCACCTATTTCTTGCTTTCTACACTTTTGCCCTATAGGCAGATGACTTTTATCCAGTTTCAATTGAAGTGCCTTGGCAGTTATTTGAAAACTTTAGCTAAAATAACACTTGATGAAAGCAGGCATGTTTGCTTAACCTGAGCCTTACCACTTTTGTGTATAAAGTAGAAGCAGAACCTTTACATTAAAAACAAATGTGGCATTGTGAGATCTTTTCAGAGCAGCTCATACATAAAACCAGTTGTCTTTAACCTGATATATTTCTTTTTATAGACATATTACACTATAATTTCACAATAGTACATCTAAATGCATTTGAATTTTAAGTTCCATTGTATCACACATACACATCATATACGATGATAAGAGAGAGTGTTCAGTGCTTCAGGAGAACACCAACTGGATTGACCTACTGTATCATGCTGAGTCCTGATGGGTTTCTATGGATTTAGGTTTAGGGTGCCAAACTATCGCTTGACATGCGTTATTATTCACTACCAAGCGCAATGATGGCTTAGTATGATGGGATAAACAATAGTATGCAGAAGAGAGAAAAGGAATAACAAAGCAAAGTAATTAAGGACATAGTCTAAGATAAGAAGGGGACATCAAGTTAAATGTAGTTACAAGCAATATCACTTCCTTTAATTTTCCAGACCATTCTTTTTTCCATTATGTCCAAACATTGATTTATCTATGGTGTCATTTGTTCTTTAACAATACTTTTGGAAACTGATAAAAAATATTGCCATCTATAATACATTGTATTTATTTCCTTTGTAATAATCTGATTGACCTGCAGTGACATAACCATGAGGATTTAAACAAACCCATAAATTCAAAAAGTGCAACTAGCAACAGTAATTCTTCTCTACCCTGGAAGAACTGGAGGAGGTGGTTCTGAGGTTTTTTCAGCAGAACAAAATTACTTATGAGGCTCAAATAACCATGTCTTGCTTGTTTCAGTAGAGAAGATGGTGAAAAATCAGTATATATGTTGAAACAGTAACTGCCATTATGGTGGGATGGGGCAGGCACCTTGGAAGATTCAGAATGAATGTCATTGATGGTGGACACTTCAGCTGAATATTTAGAAGATTATATAGGTCATCCTTGACTTATGATCACAACTGAGCCCAAAATTTCCATTGCTAAGCAACACAGTTGTTAAGTGAGGTTTTGCTACATTTTACAACCTTTCTTCCACAGGTTGCTAAGTGAATCATTGTAGTTATTAAGTTAGTAACATGGACATTAAGTGAATCTGGTTTCCACATTGACTGTGCTTATCAGAAGGCTGCGAAAGGTTATTAGATGATCCCGAGACACTCATAAATACAAGCCAGTTTCCAAGAGTCCAAATGTAGATCATGTAATCATGGCTGCTGCAACAATCTTAAGTGTTTTTCAGTGCTGTCGTAACTTCAAGTAGTCATTAAATGAATGGGGGTAAGTTGAGGACTACCTGTATATCAATATCAAATCTTTGCTGATGACACTCATTTTTGTCTATAAAGGTCTGGATGTAATGGCAATTCTGGAAAATAATATGATAGGTAGCAGTAGTAGCCTTTGTTTCTTTTCTCCTGGAAATTAGCAAAATCTTGCAAGATCAAGGTATGGGGTAAATAGAAGACATTGGGAAATGTCCTGCCAGCAATGCAGGAGGCAAATATTGTTCTATGTTAAGAAACAGAACATAACTCTTGTCACCATCAAGTGTAAGAGATCTGTTTTGGATGAAAAATTTCATTCCCATAACCAATTGCTTCCTGGTTCCAAAGCAGAAGGTCTTACACTGTATATGTGATTGCCTTCTGTAGACTGATTTCAACCTTGGCAGTTGAATTATACTTTGTGATTGCCCTAGTGACAGGAAGTACAAGATCACAAGAAAAAAAAAAGAACATATAACAAGTCCTCACCTCATTTTTATGTTCAGAAGCTATCTTTAACTGGTCAAGAACTTGCACTGTATCAGTGGGTAGGAAATACATAACATTGTCTTTTTAACAATAGGCTGCATATTATTTCACCTCACAATATAGCTTATCTTGATTAAATACAGTTAATAAGTAATTACCATCCACTCCAACACTGAGGGATGGTGATTCCTGAAAATGGGTTAGATTATTATTCTAAACTTACTCACTTTTTACCAGCAGTTTGTCACCTACTGTGTCTAGTAAAATTAAAATAAAATACTGATACTGATTTATAAAGGACTAAAATCAGAAGCCATGCATTGGCATGCAGGTATTTAAATGGTCCTGCAGATATTTTTATAAATGCTTCATCATTGGCCAGGTTAGGATTTATGGGGCAGGTAGCCTAATAAAACCAGGCCAACTTTAAATTCCTTTGCTTAGTTTAAGAGACAGATTATTTTGGAGGCTAGTTTTAATTTAGCATCTCTTTTACATGTGAAATAAAGCAATAAAAGAAAAAGAAAAATGGAAATATCAAATTTCAACAATGTTGGGTGACAAATACAGAACGACACTATTTATGAAATTAAGATCAAAGGGATTATTTGATAATATTGGGAAAAAAACTGCATTTTATCTTTTGTCTGCTTATAGTAACTCTTTTTTATACCTTAAAATTGCATCCCACATTATCTTTCTCTATTACACAATGGGGGTTCAGCACTCAGTTGGAAAGCTGACAGCCTGGGTTCAAGACCCAAGCACTGTGTGACCCCGGGGTGAGCTCCCATTACTTGCCCAGGTCCTGTCCACCTAGCAGTCTGAAAGCATGCGAATGCATGTAGATAAATAGGTAACACTTTGGTGGGAAGGTAACAACATTCCGTGTAACTTTGTTGTATGGTCATGCTGACCAAAGAAGTGTCTTCAGAGAGTGCTGGCTTCCTCAGCCAAGAAACAGAAATAAGTACCATTTCCAGAGTCACACACAACTGGCAGGGAAAACCTTTATCTTTTCCACTACCATACACTCAATGCCTGTTTCATATACAGCCACTTGTCATTGGCATATTTACTTTGTATATTTTGGAAGAGAATATTTATACATAGAAACAATTCAGGCTTGTAAAAGCACATATCAGAATCATTTTGCACCTTTTCTGTCATGATTTTTTCCATGCATTAGTACTTTAGTGTTTAGCAAGCTGGTTACAATAGCAAAGTGTTAATTGGTTCCTTGGCATGCCAAGATGGACCCTGATTAATTAAATTTAGTAGCACCAATCCCAAAGTAGGAAGACTTGCACATAAGTGTTGATGTCTTCAGGTTTAGCATATAATGAGACTTCTCGCTGCAGGCGAAAGGGAACTGGCACACTCCCTTTGTCTCTGGCATAGAGCAGAATTAAGCCTGAACTCTGTAGCAGACCCCTGCTTATCAGCAACCTTGCTATTACTCTGTCGACCCTGATGTGCATAAGCAATATTTTCATCCACTTCCCAGGAGAATTATCTAGCTGTTGAAGTAGAAAATGAATATTTTACAGTTCACTTGTCTGATCAATTACCTACAAGCTGCTGCTGTATTTTATAGCCAGTGGGAGAGCTGTGTAGGTGATGATAGGGAAATCTGGAGGGAATCTCGACCAACTATTTTTCAAAAAATGAAAGGGGATAAAACCGTGAATGAAACCACCAATAACATTCCTTTGTTCGTGAGGGTCTAGCCAAAAATTACAGTCTAACCAAGCTTATACATGGTCACCAGACAAATGTGAATTTCAGAGATGAAGAAACTTGATTTGATTGGAGGGGTAATGAAATGAATAACAGTTCAAAGATAGCTTCTTCTCAATAAAACATTTCCTTTGGGGCTTTATTTTATTTGGTAGATTTTTAAGATCTGAGAAATAATCTCTATTATTAATACTACAGAGGTTAAATTTAATTTGTAGATGTTTGACGCAGGGACTTGTTTGACATAATAGAGAAACTCAATGAATTCAAATTATTGGGAATTTATGTGTATAAAGTTTGCTATGCTATTTTCAGAAAATGCATAATTCATTTTGATGTATAGGAAGATAGTTAGCATTTGATTTGATATTGTTTAGACTTCATATGTAGCCTGAACCTATGCATGTTTATTTGGCACAACATAGCAAGATGTTCTTTCAGGGGTGAAATAATTATTTCCATGTCATTATGTCTTGGACTGCAGGCTCAGCACTTGTTAAATAAAGGGGAAAAAAGATTTTCTGCATGAAAATTAAAGCCTAAAGTAATCTGCATTAACTTTTGCTTCAAATAATGCTAAATATATATACAGACAGCTTAAATAGAGAGGATGTTTAATCTTCTGGACTCATCACTTTACTTTTTAATGCAAAATTTTTATTTGGTAAGGCTCAGAAATTAATTTTATAGTTTCTAATAGCACTCTGGAATTTAAAAGATCTGACCCAGGTTTCTTTTTTCTCTGCGTAAAGTAGGCTAGAAAGATTCACAGCAGTCTTTACAAAACAATAGTTTGCACAAATAATATTTTGCTAATAATCAACTTTGAGCATGGACAATTGCCTGCATTTTCTTGAGTCTACATAGTAGATACTCCAACTTATGTTTGAACAAATTATAATTTGAACAAATTAAAAAGTATTAACCTGTGAAACATTAAGAATATTATCCTATCAACATTGTTCAGTTTGATGAAGAAGAATTTTCCTTGTAATTTTCCCCCTCAGAACAGGATTTTCATGAAATATTCATTAATAGGGTTCTTGCATTTATTTAATAAAATATTTCCAATGATTTCCATTGGTTTGCCACTTCCCTCTAAGGGCTGAGGTGGGGAGGGAGGCATAAAAAGATTCAATATAGTGGCTGTAACTACCATGTTGCCTTTATAAAGCCTGCAAATGCTACAGCTTGCTGTGCTGCTTTAAAACTCAAAGGAAAATACCACCACCAAAACCAAAATCCTTCACATGGGTTAGAATCGGTCCTAATTAGAAGTGCTTCTCTTGAGTAAATATTGGACAATTTGTCCTTCTTTTAGAAAAATGTAAAGGAATAATTAACCCAATTTCTCGGTTTACAATATGGCTGGAGATTTTTAATAATTTCAATACATTCATCTATCAATTTTTTTTTCAGTGATAGACCACATCATTGCTATAGTTATCACCTTTAAGATCCTACATAGCATATTTTGCCTCTTTATGAGGTATTTGTCTTCCCCACCAGACTGGGTAGAGTGGACCTGTTCCAGATTCCTGCTCTTAAATGCTGCCACCCAGTAGAACCTAGCAAAGTAAGAGTTTTTATAGCAAATTCTTCCCTGTAAAACATTCTTTCTAAGGGTATCTGGCAGGCCCCAATCTTTTGATCTTCCAGGAGATTGAAAAGAGATGGCTCTCCTCTGAGGTACTGCTATAGAATAAGGTGGGAGCCTGTCAGTGGTTTTGTCATAAGCAATCAAGTTTTTATCTCAGTGACTTTAATATTTCTTGCTATGATGAGTATCCAGAGTTATGCCCAAAAGCAAGCAGCCATGCAAATACAGATAACAGATAATCAAAGTTGGAAGGGACCCTGTAGGTTCATCTAGTCCAGCAGTCGCCAAACAGTGGGCCGTGATAAAATTTTGGTGCGCCGCAGAGAAATCTCACCCCAGACCACCCCCACAAAACAATTAATCAAGGCTGCGCAGAAACACAAGGCTGAGCCACCCACATGGCCCACGGGAACCCTCCCTGCCCACTCACTCCTTACCTGGTAAACTTGCCTGCTAAATTGCTATTTTTCCTTTTTACAACTATCATTGTTCTGCTGTGCTGGGAGATTTAGATTAGCTAGGAAGCAGGAAATGGTTGGATTTCTTGCTTTCTAGCTAGTCTTTAGATCTTTGGCTCAGCACAGCCAAACCTCCCTTAGGACTGAAGGTGTGCTTGCAAGCAAATTCAGTACAGACTCACGGCAAGCAAACTTGAGAGACTGAGCTAGCCGACGGCAGATAGATAGATCACTGAATGATTCTGTGAGCAACTCAATCTGCCTGCTTTGCCTGCTTTTGGGTAAAAGTTGCTCTTTTTTATAAAAAAAAATCAATATTTACATGCATGGTGTGTTGTGAGTTAATTTTATGAGTTTGCTTGCAAGCAAATTTTATGTGACAGACTGAGCTAGCCAATGGCAGATAGACAGATCTCTGAATGAATCTGTGATTCTGTGAGCAACTCAATCTGCCTGCTTTGCCTGATTTTTGGGTAAAGTTGCTCTTTTTTATAAAAAAAAATCAATATTTATATAAATATTTATAATATTTACATACAAGCCATGCCCAGCCAGTCACATGACCACCAAGCCATACCCACAAATTAGGCCATGCCCACATAACTGGTTAGTGATCCCTGGGATCTAAAATTATGAGTTTGGTGGTCCCTGAGGTCCAAAAGGTTGGCGACCCCTGATCTAGTCCAACTTCCTGCCCAAGCAGGAGACTCTGCACCATTTCTGACAGATGGGAGTCCAATCTCTTCTTGAAAGTCTCAAGTGATGGTGCTCCCACAACCTCTGAGGGCAAACTGTTCCATTGGTTAATTGTTTTCACTGTCAGAAAATTTCTCTTTATTTTCAGGTTAAATCTCTCCAATCCATTATTCCTTGTTTGGCCTTCAGGTGCTTTAGAAAATAGCATGACCCCTTCCTCTCTGTGGCAGTCCCTCAAATATTGGAACACTGCTATAATGGTCCTTCTCTTCACTAGACTAGCCATGCCCAGTTCCTATAACCATTCTTCATATATTTTATATGACATATATTTTCCTGTCCTCTAATCATCATTGTTCTTTTCTGTGCTTTTTCTAGAGTCTCAACATCTTTTTTATAGTGTGGTGACCAAAACTGGATGCAATACCCCAGGTATGGTCTTACTAAGGCTTTATAGAGTGGTATTAGTACCTCCCTTGATCTTGATTGTATCCCTCTGTTAATGCAACTCAGGATTGCATTAGCATTTTTTTTATGAGCTGCACACTGCTGGCTCATATTTAGCTGGTTGTCCACTAAGACTCCAAGATCCCTCTCACAGTTACTGCTATTAAGCCTGGTTTTACCCAGTCTATATGTGTACTTTTGGTTTTTCTTGCCTAAGTGTAGGAATTTACTTTTCTCTACATTGAATTTCATTTTGTTAAATATGGCCCAGTGTTCTAGTTTGTCAAGATCCATTTGGATCTTTAGCCTATCTTCTTGATACTTTGCATGAATAATTAAATAAATAATGATTTTTAAATATCACATGCTCAGCCATAGTTGAGCTATCTAGATGTCTTCCTGATTTTAATTTGCTAGTGCCTTCTATTTAAAATTCTGTCTAATCCATGCAAATTAAAGATGAAGAATACTTTGTAAAATTCTATTAAATTTGCTTAGTATCAGTTAGCATTTGGAGAAAAAACCCCACACACGCACACACACGTACATATTTTATGAAATGTATTTTATTCTTAACTTGATTGAACAAGTTATGGCTAAACTTGCTTGTAGTTATCACATGCACATTGTATTTTAGGCTATACCATAGACATGCATTAGCACCGTAACACAGCCTTTATTAAAAGAAGGAAAAAATTCAGTGTCTCACCTAAAAGTGCTAAAATGATAAAAGTCAGCAATTGCATCTTGGATAGTTGGGTCATGGCTGGGCCACTTCTTATTCATTGCATCTACCCAGACTCTGCATGAGGCTTAACGTAAGTTTCCTGGGCAATTCAACTGGAGTGATAAACATTGCTCTCGCTAATCTAATTCCAGTTATGCTGTTTACCTCCTCACCATTTACTTTCTTACCACTCCCCAGAGCCTCATCTCCACAGTCGAAAGCATTGCATGAAGACTGTAATAATTATCTTTAAGCTTCTGGCATTCAGACAATGGAGGATGGAGGAAAACAGTGGAAAAAACAAGTTCCTTTTATCTTCTGCCTTAGGAAAGAACAATTGAATATCCACATCTCAGCTTTTAGCAGTGATTGTGATTCAAGATCCTTTTCAGCAGCTGCAGTGTATAGTGAAATGTAGCTTTTTTTTTTTTTTTTTACAAATTCCTATGTAATGTTTTTTTTTCTAAACAACACTGGAATAAATCAGAGAAATATCAGTATGGTATCAGAGTAGTTAGTGACAGATGCTCTCTAGAAGTACAAGGAACTTTGGCTTGATGCTTCAAATTCCAAAATTGATCTTGTCACACCATGTTAAGCATTACAGCTGGCCACATGGCAAAGCCATTATCTGGTTGCTCCAAGCTCCCAGCAAAATCAATTTTCAGTATATGATGCAGTAAACAAAAAAGCAATGAATCTATATGCCAAGCATTCAACTGAGAAGTCAGGAAGACTGATATCTTATATATGGGTATCAAATTTGTTTCAAGTATGGATCCTTAATTAGCTGAAACCACATCAGATACACATAATAGTAAGATATCATTAATGAGATACAAAATAAATCTTTACAGAGGGAAAAAAACTTACTGGGGGGGGGAACTATATAAATATTCAAGTTAAGATTCAAAGCTATGCATCTCACAGAAAAAAATACAAAATAATCTAATTATAATTTGTAGCACTATCATTTATTAAACCTCTTCTTACTTTGACAACTTTCCTTTCTTCTACTACATGTTTTTGTCCTCAAAATTATTGTTTCTCTTCTTTTGAGAATTTCTTCAACTCCAGTCTCTTGAGTTTCCCCTTCTCTTTAACTCATTCATCATTCCTTCTCTGATTTTTTTGCAATTTTATCTTCTTTCCTTTATTCTTTTATGAGTATACCATCACCATTTGTTCGTATAAGCAATCACTGTTGTATTCATTCACAACAATTTATTCTTGGCCTCACATGTTTTACCACAAACACTTAATTAATAATTTAATTTAATTAATTTAACAACTAGAAGTTGAGGATCCTGCACCCCTGGAGGTTTTAAAGACAAGATTGGATAATGATTTGTTCAGAATGGAGGTTGGACTAGAAGACCTCCAAGGTCCCTTTCAATTCTGTTATTCTGTGATATCTACTTCTTCCATTCCCACTGCATTCAACTGATTTTGATGGTTCTTGGGGCATAGCAAATCCCAATTTCATATAATAACATGGAGAAAAGCAAACCCTTGTACATAGCCAGCTTTACTTATTTCAACAAAAATTTATTCCTTGCATTAGATCACTCACTTCATACTACTTTTCTACCACTATTGATACATACTGAAATGTCTGCATCCTTTTTCCTATCTTAAAAATGTTCTACCCAGGTGCATAAGTTCATATACCTGCTTGCCACCATTTGTGTATAGCTTGCAATCATTTACCCAAATGCAAATAGCAAGACTTGTTTCAGGAGAAGATGGAAAACGCCCTTCAGCTTTGCTTCAGGAAAGAAGAAAATAAAAATGTTAGCTGGGCCAGGCCATGGGCTGAAGATGAGATGAAGGCTTCATCATGGAGAGGTGCCTTTCAAGAATGGTTAGCCACCAAAAGTTAGGATAAAGTGTGAGTCAGAATTCTGCCACATACCCCCCTAGGTTAACAAACTGATCCTCTGCAATTTTCACTTTTTACATTTATAGCCTTTCTCTTGTACATTCTTCCAATTATTAAATAAATCACACGGCCTCTCCATAAACCAACCATATCCATATTTTAACATTTCTTCGGTTATCTACATTTGCAGCTTTACCATTTTTAAAATATTTTCACAGCATTTATGAGTTCTTCACTCATTTTTTTTCTTGGATGCTAATATTTATAGCATTAATTTCAATTCTGCTCTTCTTCCTATAGCTGTCATTCCTATACAAATCTCTGAAACACTCAATGCAGCATTCCCTCATTTCAGTTCCATGTCATCATATTTATGCTTAATTCACTTGATTGAAGGCTTCTTGACTACTTTTAGAATAAATGTTCCACCCATTTTCACCAAAGCGCTCTCTATTTGTTTAGCTCTTTCAGTCTTAACCATTCTTTGCTCTATTTAGTTATATTCTTTACAACACACAGTTCTGGATACATGATACCTGGTTCACATTCCTTGCAATGATTATTCTTTCATATACATTTTTCTCAAATACAAGTAGCCCTTGACTTACAACAGTTCATTTAATGTCCATTTGAAGTTACAACACTGAAAAAAGTGACATGACCATTTTCACACTTATGACCATTGCTGCATCCCCATGGTTAAATGATCAAAATCCAGATGCTTGGAAACTGACTCGCATTTATGCCATTTGCAGTGTCCTGAAGTCATATGATCCCCTTTTGTGATTTTCTAATAAGCAAAATCAGTGGGGAAACCAGATTCACTTAACAATCTAATTTTAGAACTGTTAGTAATTTAAGAACTGCAGTGATTCACTTAACAAATGTGGTGAGAAAAGTTGTAAAATGGAACAAAACTTATTTAACAAATTCCTTACTTAACAACATACATTTGGGGTCAATTGTCATAAGTTATAGATAGTTCTTGTTTAGTGACCACAGTGACCACATTGTATAGATAGTTCTTGTTTAGTGACCACATTTGATACTGGCAACTCCATCACTAAGTAAAACAGTCATGTGACTGTGATAGGCTTATGCCTTCACTTCCTCATTAATCATTGAGCAAAGCATAACATGATTCTGACTTATGGTTTTACTTCTGCCTTCCTATTCTTGTTGTAAGGAATTGCAAAGTACACAAATATCAGTCGTGTGACGCCAAGATGCTGTAGCAGTCATAAATACATACTGATTGCAAAGTGCTTGAATGATGATCACATAACTACAAGATGCTACAATGGTCATAATTATAACAACTCCCCACAAAGGTGGGGGGGTTACACTATCATGAATATGAATGGTCATCATTTGATAAGCAAGGATTAAATATACAGTTTATTTTATTTCATCATTCCACCAACCATTCCACCACCATACTTCCTATTTAAGTCCTTACAAGGCACTCAGCAAAATATTTTTTTCACTTAGTTCCAAGCAGCTTCTACAGCATATTTTCTTATATTCTTTACTGACAGATTAATCTTCCTTCAAATGCTTTTTTTTAAAAATTCCAAACTCATGGTTTATCATCTTGCAGTCAATTTATTCTCATTCTAATTTCTACTTACTATTTTTCCTTCCTTTTCCCAAAATTCTTGAGTGCCAGTGCCAGAAAAGCCTACTCCAAATTCAAAATCTCTTATAATCCTTCTATTTTCCACTTATTATCTCAGTCATTATATGTAAAACAATCATGTTTTTTATTGAGAGTTGGGTGGCTTAGAAGATTAGTACATTATTATTCGTTCAAATATGCTTAAACTATATATTATAAACAAGCAGGCCTTTTTAAAAATCAGATAGTCACCAAACAATAACTACTCATATTCATTCTTGAGGGTCCAAATAAGTCAAATGTTTATCTGTACTTTCTCACCTTGCTTATTTTTTATTTTTATTTATTTGATTTGCCAATTGTTTACAAGATAATAAGTATAAGTGAATATATAGATGTGAATACATGAAATGGATACATATAAGAAAAATAAAAGAAGAATAAGAGAAACAATAGGACAGGGACGGTAGGCACGTTGGTGCGCTTATGCACGCCCCCCTACAGGCCTCTTAGGAAAGGGGTGAGGTCAATAGTAGACAGTCTAAGGTTAAAGTTTTTGGGGTTTGGGAAGAAACTACAGAGTCGGGTAGAGTATTCCAGACATTGACCACTCTATTGCTGAAGTCGTATTTCCTGCAATCAAGTTTGGTGCGGTTAACTTTGAGTTTGTATCTATTGTGTGCTCTTGTGTTGTTATGGTTGAAGCTGAAGTATTCATTGACAGGTAGGACATTGCAATGTATAATTTTATATACCATGCTTAAATCAGACCGAAGGCGTAATTCAAGGTTTTCTAGTTCTAGAATTTCAAGTCTGGTGGCATAAGGTATTCTACACGAGTAGAGGAGTGGAGAACTCTTCTTGTGAAATATTTCTGGACTTTCTCAATTGTGCTAATATCAGATACGTAATGTGGGTTCCAGACTGATGAACTGTATTCGAGTATTGGTCTAGCAAATGTTTTGTATGCTCTGGTTAGTAGTGTGATATTACCAGAAAAAGCTATGTAGGATTAGGTTAACAACTCTTAATGCCTTTTTGGCTATGTAGTTGCAGTGGGCTCTAGCACTTAGATCATTAGAGGTGCGTATTGCAAGGTCCTTTACAGAGCTTGGGTCATCAACAAGATCTTGACTATTCAGCTTGTATTTTATTTTCTGATTTTTTTGCCAATATGTAAGACAGAGCATTTATTTGTTGAGATTTGAAGTTGCCATTTGTTAGACCATTCTGATACATAGTCAAGATCTTTTTGTAGGGTAGCAGTATTGTCTGTGGTATTGAACAGCTTTACATCATCAGCGAAAAGAACGCAATTGCTCTTAATATGATCACAGAGGTCATTTATGTAGAGTATGAAGAGAGTTGGTCCTAGAACACTGCCTTGGGGGACACCACTATTGACAGGTACAGAATTTGATAGGACGCTCCCAATTTTGACCATTTGTTGTCTGTTTGCCAGGAATGCTTCTATCCAGTTATGCAGTTGTCCAGAGATACCATAGGATTTTATTTTTAGGAGTAGTTTGTCGTGTACCACTGAATCAAAGGCTTTACAGAAGTCTGCTTCCACCTATTCTTTTCATGTCTGTAACAGAATAATTTCTACAGTATTCATTCATCCCTAATCCTTTCAGTATTAGCATTCACTGGAGAACATAGACAATGTGAGTAATATATGAATTCCTCCTTTTTATACTCAAACACTATTTAGCCTTTCTCTGCATAATTCAGTCTTTATGCATGTTTTTATCAACTTCAGGTCACCTTTATTCAGATTTATTGCATTTCCCTTTTTCTCTTGCTTTCATCAGAATACAACATATCTATTTTTCAATTAATTTCATTAATTAACAGAATAACAGAGTTGGAAGGGACCTTCTAGTACAACTCTCTTTTCAAGCAGTAGATCCTACACCCTCCTGGACTTTAAAAACTTTTCTTTAAAAACTCCAGTGATGGAGAACCTAGAACTTCTGAAGGCAACCCATTCAATGGGTTAATTATTCTTATTGTCGGAAAATTTCTCCTTAGTTCTAAGTTGCTTCTCTCCTTGGTTAGTTTCTATCCATTTCTTCTTGTTTTGCCACCTGGTACTTTGGAAAATAGGTTTACAACCTCTTCTTTGTGGAAGCCTCTCAAATCTTGCTATCATTGAATTCTACTGTATACTGCAATATTAATGCAATATCAGATTATCAAAGAATGGAATAAGATTTGATTGGCATGATCTGTTTTTGACCCAACTTGGCTTCCGGTTACAACTTTGCTTGCTTTTAGGTGTTTGCAAATTTGTTCCTTAATTATCTTTTCCTGGATCTTCAGGATAATGTCTGGCTGATTGGTCTGTAGTTTATTGCATCATTTCCCCCTTTTTTGGAGATGGGAACCACGTGATCTCTTTTCCAGTCCTCGCCAGTGGTAGCTCCCCAGTGCTCCAGCATCTTTGAAAGATATTGATCAATGATTCTGTGATCATGTCTGCCAGCTCCTTCAGAAATCTGGGATGTAATCCATCTTCTCCTGATGATTTGAACTTGTCTAGGCGGGAATAGGTGTTATCTTACCAATTTTTGCTTATTTTAATTTATACTCCTAGTCTGTCTTTTATGCTTCTGTTTTTAATAGCCAGGTTCCTTTTGCATGAAGACAAATGCAAAGAATGAATTAAGCAGTTCAGCTTTCTCCCTGCTACTTGTCACTTCCTTGTCATCTTCTGCCATTAGTGAACCAATTGTTTTCTTGTTTTTGACTTGTTGAAAGACATTTTTTAATTATTATTTTTAACATTTGTTGCAAGTTTAGTTTAGTTTACTTTATTATCATCATTGCACCTTAAACAACAAAATTAAATGCCACTTTCAGTGTACATTATAACTATAAAAATAAAACACAAACACACATCTTTCACATTCTATACAATCAAATTGAACACCCGATATGCATTAATATTGCACTATACAGTAGAATTCAATATAGTTATTGCCCTGGGGTAGAAGCTGTTTTTCACCTTATTTGTTCTTGTTTTTATTATCCTGTACTGTCTGCCAGATGGTAATAGCTCAAAAAAAAGGTGCCCAGCATAACATGGATCTTTAAGAATATTTTGAACTTTCTTAAGGCAGTGAGAGCTATAAAGCTCTTCTGAAGAGGGGAGAGGGCAACCAATCTTTTGGGCAATGATGTTAACCTTCTGGAGTGCTTTCCTATCTGCCACTGTGCAATTGGCAAACCATACAGAGGTGCAGTAAGTTAAAATACTCTCTATGATGCAGTGGCAGAAGGTCACCAGCAGTTTTTCATTTAGTTGTTATTTCCTGAAAAATCTCAGGGCCCTTTGCCCTGAGCATCTCTGCTGGGCCCTTTTGAGCAATGTGAGTGCCCCAGGTCAAGTCCTCTTTTATGATAACCCCCAAAATCTTTAAACAGGCCACTTGCTCCACTCGGTCTCCATCGATAAGCAAGGGCTGGATTTCTGATTTATTCTTTTTATAGTAAACTATAAGCTCCTTCGTCTTATTGATGTTAAGGACTAAGTTATTGTCTCCACACTATGAAAGTCTTAGTTCATTCTGAGCCTTAGCTTTCCTGACTTCATCTTTGCGAATTCAGACTACATGCTGTTATTCCACCTTAGTTATGTGATCCTTTTTCTATTTTTTTTATAATTATCCCTTTTACGTTTCAGTTTTTCAATAATTCTTCATGCAACCATCCATCGAGTTCTTTCCATTAATTTTGTTGAAATTCATGTTATTTACTACATATTTATCTTATTTTCAAAGTTGCAATCTTCCTTGTGCTGTGGATGTTTTAGATGGCTCATAAATATTGAATTCTATCATGTAATTCAATTGGCCATCATGGCTTTAATCAACCAAGATTTACATTTTTGGTTAAATTAAGAAGGAGTTAGCAGCTTGAGTCATAAATACTATATACAGTTAAAGGAAAAAGAGAAAATTCTGATAAGTTCTAAAACATTTTGGCCAATAAGCTGCAAAAACAATCAGAGCCCAGCTAAGCATGTTCAAGCTATTCTATACAAGTCAACATATTGTAATCTGTCTTCTACTAAGTACATACCATGTACTTATAGCACAAGACCAGACTTATCCTAAAATAATGAAGATAATAGGAGAACAAGCACATTCAGCAAAACCCCAGCATGCTCACTAGACACAGAAAGTTTCTGATTGTTGGGAAGGGACTAAAAGGTGAGGAAGAATGAAAGAGAATATTCTGAAAAAGATATGGCTGGCTTTTGGCTGGAATTTCAAATTTACAAGATAATATAGGAATATTAATTATTAATGGTGTTGAAATTGCTGAAAATTATATTTATCTGTCAAATAATCTCCTGTCTTGGTTTCAATATATTTTGGGCCAACAATGAATACTGGTGAAGGACACATATTCATTTATGTATATGTCATTTCATCTGAAACTTGCTTCGCTACCTACCTTATATTGTTGAGTTTTATCTGAATAAAACTCAACAATATAAAATTCCTTACAATTAATCCCTTAGGAGATAATAAAGTTTGGAAAGTCAAGAAGGCTGTAAATTTGTTGATATAGATATAGCAAAAATGAGAATATTCACGTATATATCACTCGGCCAAATTTTAACTAGATATGTACAACAAGACCACACTCCACTCAGAAGAATTTAATACAAATGATCTTGTCATTTGAAATGCTGTCATCAAATTGAATGGAAACCAATAGAGATAAATGTAAAAAGTTCATGCATTGTATTACTCATGATAGAAAGTGTTCTTTAGATACTAATCTGTGTTTCTAACAATGGTCGTTGAAGTTGCCTTGCATTTTTTAAGCCAGAGATGAACTCATATACAGACTAAACAATCTAGTTTCCATTTATAGCATAGACTTCTGTTGAGCCTTACTTGCTATTATATTATGATTTTTGCTCTTCCATTTCTTTGCCAAGATCCCATGGGCTCCTTCTGGGAAAACAGCAGAAAATATGGCCATAGATTGATAGACATAGGTAACTGACTGCTCAAAATTTGTCTTCTTTTATTGGAATGTTCTGGCTGGCTGGCTCCAGCAATTCTTTAAAAACAAATCATATAAAATCTCAAATTTTAATTTTTGTTCATAATGTCTTACTATGTTAGTGAATGTTGCAGACTCTACTTTCAATTGATACATGGGGTGGTTATTATAATGTTTGACTGTACTGGTTGGACAATGAAATATTTATGGAGTTATGGAGATGAATAACAGAGTTGTAATGTCTTCCCATCCCGATATATATGTCTGAAATGTAGCTATGTTATAGTATAAATGGAGATTTCATTTGATTTTATTTGCAGCTGCTGGGTACAGAATTCCATGAGGGGTTTATTTTTAGATACTGTTTTTAGCCAATACTCATAGGTGTTCATATACATTTATAACTTCTAAGGAGGAGCTGTGAATTGAAAAATAAAGAGACTCAATACATCCAAGCATTTTTTTTACAAGGATAAATTTATAACCATCTATTTATTCCTAGCACTATTTATTAATTTTAGAAAGTTTATGAGAGCCCTAAAATTTTGGATCAACATTAGGTTGGTGAAGGGTTTTGGGGTTTTCTTAGACAATAATATTTACCTAGTAAATATTTCATGCCCTATGTTTACTTTATTGAAAATTCTTGTAACTGTCCAATATCATTGACTTTGGTAGAAATAAAATTCATTAAAATGTTGACAGTGGAAGATGACAAATACAGATAATCATACAATCATAATTCAAAGATGAATGCCATTTATGGCAAGATAGCATAGTAATAGTCTCTATGTAATTCTTCTGCAATTTGATTCTTTGTGAGCTCTACCAACCATATGCTTATAGTGATTCCTTCTTTTTAAACAAATTATTTGAACCTGGATGAAAGAGAAAGAGTCTATATTTAATTAATGGAAGATTGCATAATCTGATTAACACAGTCAATATACAACACCAAAGAACTAATCTAATCATAATGATGCTGATATATGTATTCATTAACTGCATACACTTATTGCATTCACACAGGGACCATGGTCTAGGACAGTCAAATGATAATCTCCAAACAAATTATTTGTTTTGGAGCAAGAAAAAGAATGGTGGTAGGTGACAGTAGTCTAATGTGTGGTGAATTGTCCTTCTTCCAAAAGACATCCATAATCCACTAGGGCAAATAGATGCTGGAATATTATTGATTTTAATTATTTTCTAATATCTGAACTGGTTCCATCTCTTTGGGAAGGGTGTTTCACAAATAATATTAGGACTTTTAAAACAAAACAAAAAAGAGAAGAATCCAGTATGAGAGCCATTTTAGATGTATATGAAAAACAAATTGTATGGAAATATTTTCAAGGCACTGAACATTGTAGCTGGTTTCCTTTCTCTCTTTTCTCTTTACTATTTTGAAATTGACATTTCAAGAAAATTCACACATGGTTAAGAAATACCATAAACATTCAGGAGATTGTTACAAAAAGAAACAAAATTGAATAGCTGAAGTCCATAGGCTACCAGAACACAGATATTGTGCCTAGCATTAAAATAATTAGAGAGGTTATTTGAACTGCTTTCAACTTCTGAAGGAAATTCAGAATATAAATCTAGTCAATAAATGAAGTAGTCTTACAACTTAGTTCTTTTTTTCTTTTATATTAATGCAGTATTTATTCTGAAATTAATAAAGAAAGTTCCTTTTTTGACTTGGAAGAAATGGGTTATAAATGCAGAGTAAATTTAATTTAACCTACCAACTTTCTAAATTGTGTGAGATATGATTGTGTTACTATGTTATACTGTTTTCTTTTAATGTTGCATTTCAAGATTATTATTGATTTTTATGGGATCTTTTCAAGTTAAGTTATTATAAGAAGCAATATTAAAACCAGTGAGAAAATTGGACCACTGAGACTAAATTTAAAATCTCATTAAATAGGCCGTAGTTTCAGCCATCTTAATTTCCTTATAAATATCTAAGAAATGCTTTGATAGACAGGAAAGAATTAAATTACTAAATGCATGAAATGTATTAGTCTATTCAAATAAAAATACTATTCATGTTCTGATATACACGCCCTTGATAAAATTTTATGATACAGGTAGTTTTCCATTTATAACAGTTCATTTAGAAACTGTTTGCAGTTACAGTGGTACTAAAAAAAGTGATCATTATTACCGCTTTTTCAGTTATATTTTCACATATACCATTATAGCCGTGATGGCAAACCTATGGCATGTATGCCAGAAGTGGTTCGCAGAGCCATTTCTGCTGGCACACGAGAGGTCACCTAGAAGAGCCCCAATGTGCATGCACCTGTGCCCCCGCAAGTCAGCTGATTGTCAGGTATCTGCCATGCATGCGTGGGGCAGACACATCCATGGGAGACGCACATGCATATGCAGGGAGTAGGACATGCAGGGCAGTCACACACACATGTGGAGAGGTGCACGGTGTGGCAGGTCATGTGCACAGAAGGTGGCATACGCATGCGCAGGGGGCAGGGGAGTCATGCATGCATTGCATCATGGGCACAGACACATGCACTTTTGGCACACAATGTGGAAAAGGTTAGCCATCACTGCATTATAGCATTCTCATGGTCATGTAATCAAAATTCAGATGTTTGACAACTGACTCATATTTATGATAGTTGCAGCATCGAGAGTCACCCCCTTTTTTGCAATCTTCTGCAGTGATTCACTTAACAACTAGGACAAGAAAGGTAATAAAATTGTGCAAAATTCACTTAACAACTACCTCGCTTAGCAACATAAATTTTGGGCTCAATTGTGGTCATAAGTCGAGCCCTACTTTAATAGTTCTTTTGTTACCCTCCTTTTGGCAGTCCTTACATTTCTGGAAAGGACGTTATATAGAAGCCTTAACTGTCCTTGCAAGTCCAGATAAAAGACTTAAGGTCCATCCCACCCCCGAAAGGACCAAATGGTAAAGACTGCAATGATGACACCATTAAAGCCAACCTCTTTAACACATTCTTTGGCTCAGTATTTGTAAACAGCAATGGATCATGCCCAGTATTTCCTAGTCGAACCACAGACAACTACAATGATCTTTCTAATACATATCGATTTTACAGACAACAATGTTGAAAAAGTACTATGCAATCTAAAACCATCTCTATCTATTGGACCGGATGGAATATGTGCCTACTTCTTAAAAAAGCTATCCACTGCCATAGCCAAACCTCTAAGCATAATCTTTGAAAAATCTTTCAGGACCAGCTCCTTTCCAAAACTATGGTCACAAGCCACGGTCATCCCCATCTTCAAAAAGGGAGACCCCAGCCTATTTGAAAATTACAGACCAATCTCCTTATGCTGCGTCACCTGTAAAGTCATGGAATCAATTATTAACCAATCCATTATCCTCCACTTAGAGACAAACAACCTACTCTCTAATAAGCAATTTGGTTTCAGGAAAAAAAACACTATCCGGTAATCTGCAACTCTTACACTGCTAAAACATATGGACTACACAACTCAATCAGGGCAAAGCAATAGACCCAATCTACTTAGACTTCTGTAAAGCCTTTGATTCAGTGGTACATGACAAACTACTACTAAAACTAAAATCCTATGGTTTCTGCATAACTGGATAGAAGCATTCCTACATAACTGGATAGAAGCATTCCTATCAAACAGACAACAAATGGTCAAAATTGGGAGTGTCCTATCACATTCTGTACCTGTCAACAGTGGTGTCCCCCAAGGCAGTGTTCTAGGACCAACTCTCTTCATACTCTACATAAATAACCTCTGTGATCATATTAAGAGCAACTAAGTTCTCTTTGCTAATGATGTAAAGCTATTCAACACCACAGACAATACTGCTACCCTTCAAAAAGACCTCAACTATGTATCAGAATGGTCAAACAAATGGCAACTTCAAATCTCAACAAATAAATGCTCTGTCTTACCAAAAAAAATCAGAAAATAAAATACAAGCTGAATAGTCAAGACCTTGTTGATGATCCAAACTCTGTCAAGGACCTTGGAGTACTCATCTCTAATGATCTAAGTGCTAAAGCCCACCGTAATTACATAGCCAAAAAGGCATTAAGAGTTGTTAACCTAATCCTACATAGCTTTTTCTCTGGTAATATCACACTACTAACTAGAGCATACAAAACATTTGCTAGACCAATACTCGAATACAGCTCATCAGTCTGGAACCACATTACGTATCTGATATTAATACAGTTGAGAAAGTCCAGAAATAGAGTTCTCCACTCCTCTACTCGTTGCAGAATACCTTATGCCACCAGACTTGAAATTCTAGACCTGGAAAACCTAGAACTAAGTATAGTATATAAACTCATATATAGTATATAAGCTATATAGTATATAAACTCATATATTTATTGCTCTACCTCTCAATAAATACTTCAGCTTCAACCATAACAACACAAGAGCACACAATAGATACAAACTCAAGGTTAACCACATCAAACTTGATTGCAGGAAATACGACTTCAGCAATAGAGTGGTCAATGTCTGGAATACTCTACCTGACTCTGTGGTTTCTTCCCCAAACCCTCAAAATTTTAACCTTAGACTGCTATTGACCTCACTCCTTTCCTAAGAGGTCTGATGGGGGCGTGCATAAGTGCACCAACGTGCCTACCATCCCTGTCCTATTGATTATTTTTATTTTTCTTATATGTATCCATTTTATGTATTTATAACTGTTTATACTTATACCTATTATCTTGTAAGCGATTGACAAATCAAATAAATAAATAAATAAAATTGTTTGCAATTTGTTTGGTTCTTTGTAGATTCCTTTACATTTACTAGCAAAAGAGAAAGAGACTCAAACTGTGCAAAGGATATGCCCATTTATTGTAAATATACCTATATGCTCCATATGAGCTTAATGCAATAACCTCAAGTTTCAATTTAATCTTAACAGATGATGCTGTTTGGGTTATAGCCTTTGCAATTTGTATACTTCCTGAAATTATTAAAATAGTATTCAACATCAAGAGGAATATTTAGTGTGGCAAATCCTAACCAAAGGATTCCTAATCATGTGCTTTCAGTAGAGCCAGCCTAAACTGAGAAATAAATATGTAATGGTTAGGTTACCCTTTTATATAGTTTGAGCTTGCCAATATGAAATGTTTTGCATCAACAGAGTATGTGTAATATTTAAACAAATCATTTTTAGGGCCTGGGAGACATATTATATATCCTCTGCTATTGCATCTTTTCTCTGGAATAGATTTCCCCACACTAATGATGACTCCCAAACGAATGATGTTTTGTAAGACTCTGAATACTTGGCTATTTCCTAGACTTGAGACAAGCAGCTGAATAAACCCTATGAGATTTTGTTTGATATGTTTTATTCCTGTTTTATACGTTTTAAACACCTAATTTTAATTATTCTGGTTTTTATTATCATTTAGTGTTATCTGAATTGATGTTTTAAATCTATGTAAATCAATAAATCTGCCAAAGCACTTTTACCATCATAGTTGTCTACTAATTCTCATAGAAAGTCCAGAAGCTGGATATGAATATCATAGCATTTGCCATCCCTATAGTTTCATATTGCGTAATGGAAGAAATACCTAATCATCTGGATTAAAAGCTTTTCCTTCCACCATCCAGTCTAATTAATAAACTGTCTAAGTTAATTGCCATCAATTTTCTTGCTTTTATTTATAAATTCTGGAGTCTGCTACTGCCAGTCATAGTATATTTAAGAATGAATCTGATCATTTTGTTTACTCCATAGCATTTTTTGTTGTTAATCAAAATATATATTTCCCTGACCCTTGCATAATTTTACTGAGATGATCATATCTATTGTTTCTATTAGTACAGCTTTCTGTACTACTCATTTTAAATTTATTTCAAAACCATAAATATTGGAATTTCAAATTAGTGTGAAATATATAATATGTAAAAATTATATTTTTAATAATGTAAAATTCCATACATCTGATACCGTTTGGCTATTTGTGTGCTGTGAATGATTAATCAGTTGTACTATACAGTTGTACTATAACATCACTATGTCACTTTTAGTATCTTCAGAAAATATCAAATAACTATTATTTAACTAGATGTAAGAAATAGCTGGAAAGGATTCCTATTATCTAGATGACAGGAGAGAAGGAGACATCTGAGAGAGGCTTGTTCAGATCTTTCCTTTCATGTCCAGTCTTTATGGTTCTTTATTTCTCACTCTATCATGTCTGGCAGGAAAATGATGATGAAAGAATGTTACACAATAGAGGGTAATTTCTCTATGTGTCAGGCAAACAAAGTTTGCCTTCTGGCTCAGATATCTCAATTACTTATGGGCATCCCAAATAGATACATATTTTTGAAGAGATGCTGATGTTTCATTACATTGGTTTGTTAATGTATTTTGAGTCTTTTAAGTAGGTGAGCGAAATTGGATGAATTTTGTCTTCATTTCTTACAAAGTCTGAATTTCCAGTTCTGTCTCACTCCATTACATTTTTCCATGTGCAGTTGAAGCAAAATCATATAGTTTCTCTTGGTTCACTGCTTTTTTGTCTCTTTCTCTCTTTGGTGATTCAAATAACGGGATGGAGGTTTCACATTCTCTTTTATTTTATTCTTTCAGTAACATTTATATTTTTATTAATTTTTATTGGGAAAAAATTGTGAAATAAAAACAATAGAGATTTAATTATTGTATAAACAACAATAGCAATAGCATAACAACAACAATAATAATGAAATAAAAATCAGATAAAATATAAATAAGAAAGTAGAGATATAAAGAAGCAGCTTTTAATCTTCTTTTTAGAAGTTATACATGCATTTCTACCCTTCTAATGTTCAACTTCCTAAATCACAATTCATTTTTCCTTTGTTGCAAGATAGAAGCCCTGTCACTAACAAACAGACTTGCACACACACATATACAAATACACACACACCAGTGAAATCACACATCAACTTCAAGCACATCTGATTTACTGGCAACCTCAAATAAATGTATAAAGAAACCATTTAACTTCTTCTATGTGCATTGACTTTTGGACTGCAATTGATTAATAAGCAGGTTTTTCCTGAAAGTCAGCCAACAGCAACGAACAAATATGAAACACAATCTCTTCAATATAAGGACATTTTTAATCACAATACTTCACTCTGATGCCAGATCCCTCATAAAATTCTACATATAGGAAAAGATCTATGTATCTACAAATTAGAAGAAACAAGTTTCCTTTCCAGACTTCACATGGCCCCAGGGCTGGAACACCTCAACTTACCCATTTAACTTGCCTCATGATCAAAGTCCACTATTATTATCAGTACTGCCATGGAGCATAGTGGTTCATGAGGTTAGAATGCTGGGATGACATTGGCAGACTTGCGTTTGAGACCTATTGCTGCCACAGGGCGTGGTGAGTTCTCACCACATGCTTCAACTCCTACCAACCCAGCAGTTTGAAAAGTGGAGATTGCATGTAAAGTAATGGGTACTCTCAGCTGGTCTGGATATTCATAGATAAGAAACATGAGCCAGCAAACTAGAAGCTTTGAAGTACTTTTTTTCTTCTACACACAGAGCATTCAGCAAGAATGGTTTAATTCCAATCCAGGTTAGAGCTGAGAGCATTTGCCTTCCAGTGCAATTTATTCTATTACCCCACCCACCTAATTGCCTCTAACTCTGCCCTACGCTTGTTTCCCAATCACCCTTTCCTATTATTACTATGCCTAGCTTCCTTTAAACCTGACATCCTAATGTGCGCGCTCTCCTACCACTGATCCCCACTTAATCCCCCCTGTTTCCCAGCCTTCAGTATACCCAAGAGGGCTCCCCCACTCCAGAAGTCCAAGCCGACACCAAGGTTTATCAGCAATTCACATCTGACAGGGATTCCCCCTCCCCAGCCATTGCCTCCCAGTTGGGTCTTTCAGTGTGACAGCCGACTCGTAGGTAGCATCAGGGATTTCTCCCCCCCAGCTGCCGCCATTCAGCTGAATCTCACAATGTCTCGCAATGTCTCGCGTTGTCCTTCCGGGATCTGAAATGCTGTGGCTGTCAGGTGCCAAGGCATACGGAGCCCGACAGGCTGCTCCCTCTACCAAAGCTCTGAGAAATAGAAATACAGATGTGACTATTACAGTTATATTAAGTAACCTCCATCCTCTTTCATAGGATATTTCCAATGGAACTGATTATACAATCAGTTATAGGGGAGCATGTATGTCTGTATGAACCACCCATGAAGTGTCTGCAAGAGGATACCACTTCCATTGTACCAAATATTGTAACACCCATTTATGCATCCAGGAATCTAATATTCCCCCAACCTCATATTGATCATCTCATATTGGCCCAGGCAGTGTTGTGAAGCCATTTGTTCTGTATTAACAGGTTTCAGTAAACTAATATGGAAAATGGGATGTATCCATTTAAACCATGATGGAAATTTTAACTGCATGGTGATAGGGTTAATAATTTTCACTATAGGGAACCGTCCAATATACTTTGGACCCAATTTCTCACATGGTAGTCCCATATTTAAATACTTTATTGAAAGATACACAAGATCTCCAATTCTAAATGAATTAGGTTTGGCCCTTCATTTGTCAGCTTGGGTTTTATATGCAATAGAGGCACTATGTAAGACTTCCTGTACTGACGTCCATGTATCTTTTATTCTCTCAGACCATTGAGCAGGTGTTATAGTTTCCTGATTATTATGTGGCCTCTCTGGAATAGGTGCAAAATCTGCACCATACACTATCCGAAACAGGGTTTGTCCTGTACTTTTATGTATAGTATTATTGTATGTTACCTCAGCAGTAGTAAGTCTATTGATAGGACTCATAACAACGTATCTTTTGACTGTTGCATTAGCTCATTCAATAGCCCCATTTGTACTTGGGTAATAAGCAGTACTTAAACCCTGTGTTGAACCAATCATATTAATGAATTTCTGCCAAAATCTAGCAGTAAATTGCACCCCTCGATCTGAGATGATTCTCCATGGCACCCCATGTAATCGACATACATTTTAAATAAATAAAGCAGCTATTTATGTGCAGATGGTAACCCCTTGCAGGGTATAAAGTGCACCTGTTTTGAAAAAAGATCGATGACCGTCCATATTACCATAAAACCATGACTATTTGGTAGTTCCACTATAAAATCCATGGCAATATCCTGCCATAGTTTTGTAGGATTGGACACCATCTGTAATGTTTTGTCAGAACCTGTCGTATCAGGTGTACATGCTGTTCGATAGTTTCCATATATATCAATATATCCACAAGGTATACTAACACACTTCTATACAGATGTTCATATAGGACTCCATTTTTAACTGCATAAAAACAGCTGGGGCCTCCCTACAGAATGGCATGACCCCAAATGGATAACTAACCAGAGGACAATTAAAAGTTATTTTCCATTTGTCCCAGGGCGAATACACATTCTATAATAAGCCTCTCGAAGGCCTTATTTTGTGAAAATTCGGCCATTTGCTAGGGTAGCTAATAAATCCTGCCACTTTAGAGAGCAACTTCATGAGGACATCAAAGGAGCACCTAAATGATTATCCCTGGGCAATAGTGATATTACCAGCAAATCCTTTCATCACAGAAACACTTTGCTTCTAACATGGAACTATTAGTATATCAGTTTCAGCATTAGAACATTGTAAGCATTCTAATTTTATAGCCTACTTTTGTCAGCTGAATCATGCATTTGTTTGCTGTCAAATAAACTCTGCTTTCATTTCAAACAGACATTCTGTGCTTATTTACCTGGCCATGGAATGCATCATGAATTTTCTTTAAATACAATTTTCAGCAAAAAGTCCATAAAGGATTTTCAGTCTCAGACAAGTTAAGTTTCTGTCTTTTCTCTTATAAAACAAATAAATTATCTGCAAGTTCTGTCATCTTCACCAACCATTCCTTTATTGCATATATTGCAAAATCTTTACATATAATAATCTTGTAATTACTATGTTTAAGACAAATTTCTGTAGGTTTTTTTTCTAATCCCTCATAAAGTTTCCTTATTATAATAAGTCCATTTATTATTTGTTTCTGTTTTTCCCTGATGTTTGGTATGTTTTTTTCAAAAGTTTCCATCAACTTTTGTAAGGAATTTTTTTTCTTATACAAGTAATAATATTGATCATATTCTTATTTATTTGCATTGACTGTTATCATGGTCTTTCATTTTGTAATTTTAATGTTTTTTTCTCTTTTTCTTTTTATAATTTTATGTCAACTATTTTCCAGCTTTATTAAAAGTAATACAACTTATTAGGAAATACTTGATTTTTTTAGGTATAGTCTATGAGTGCCTCAGAACAATAGTTTTCTACGTATACTAAAATTACATATAGATTCCAGATTACTTTTCTAGAAAGACTATTTTCACTACATTGAATAATAAGTTTTAAGTGTGTCATAAAATAACTATGGTAAATGTCTTTTTTTCCCCAACATAAATTGAAGAAGAGGTGGAAAACGCTTTTCCTTTGAAAGTGGACCTTAGTAGTAGTGCATGCTGTTGCAAATAAATCCAAATATGTAAGAAAATTTATAAAAGTTTTCTTCCCCACTAAAGGTGTAGCCAACCTAAAAATACTTCAACAGAACATATATGCACTTATTCAGAATAGTAGGTTTGAATTTGTCATTCACTAAACTATCACTTTCAAGCTGCCTGACAATCCTTTGGTACACTACAGGAAATCCATGGAGTATCAAACATTATTTCATGCACATATTTTTTAAAGATTCTGTCATATGAAAGGGTTTCAGAGATACTGTGTTTGGGTTGCAGGGTTTACAGAAAAATGTAAAAAGACTGGGATTATGTAAGCTCACAACTATGTTAAAAAGGGCAAAAAATATGTAACAACAATAAAGAAAAAGAAATCTAATGCATTTTGAAATTTAGATTCGTTATTTATATCTGTTTCTATAAGAGAGATTCACAAGCACTTTCATGCGGCTAAAATGTGAAGGTTGGAATGACTGCTTTGCAAAAAAAATTCACAGACATACATAAACAGGGCGTTAGCTTGACTTGTTCAAGAAATTGTACTTGCACTGTTGAATGTTTTTTCTTTTTCAAGAAGAAACAAGGACATTTTCTTATTCTCTTTTAGACTTCCCAGAATATGTAGAAGACAAGGGTGGAATGTGAGGGAATGACATAGTTGAGCAATTTCAGAAAAACAGAAGAGAGCTTTAGCCAGTAACTCCAGTGGCACCTAATCACAACATAATCACATACTGCCATATGATATTTTCTTGATGTCAGTTCAACTAGATAGATCATAGTATGAAATCAACTCCAAAGGAATGCTTAAAGTACTCTTCAAGATTGAATATAATAGCAGATTCAGCTAGTTTGAAGGTACTGTACCAATTCTTTATTTTTCTTATGAATTAAGTGAATTAGGAAGGTGTCTCACTGAGCTACTTCTCGATGTTATCAAGATGCTTTGGACAAAAAAATGTTTTAGTCATTTTTATTTATATTATAGCTTCTATCCAGATCATTTTCCCTACTCCCTATATCTCATGATCTTCATAACATTGTCCTTATCATAGCTGCATCCTATAAATTAGACAAATTTAAGTTTTTGCTAATTTTACTGAGATTAAAACAAAAATTTCTCTAGTATTTTAGTAACATTCTAAGGCATCTGTTGTTATCCCTTATTTGCAAAAAAAGTCAGAGATAATTAGCAGTGACCAGAGGTAATAAAACAATATCAGGTTTGGTGATAAGGACAACAAATATTATCTTACTGTTGTTTTTGCTGTTTCAAGGATGTGTAGAGAGGGATGAAATCAGTAGAAAGGCCTAAAGTTTATTACACAGTCACATCTGGTCACCATGACCTGATGGATTACATCCCAGAGTTCCAAAGGAGCTGGCAGATGTTATCTCAGAACCATTGTACCACATATTTCAAAGAGCACTGGTGAACAACAAGAGGAATAGGAAAAGAACTGATGGGATCTCAATTTTTGAAAAAAGGAAAAAGCAATCCAAGAAACTAGACCTGACATCAATATCTGGGGAAATACAGGAAAATATAATTATTTGCAAGCACCTAGAAACAAACAAAGTTATAACCAAAACTAACTAAATCTTATTTCATTCTTTGACAAAGTGACCAAACTAGTGAACCAGCAGAATGCTATTGAAATAATATACCTAGGTTTTAATAAGGCATTTGACAAAGTATACAACACTTCCTACTTCTTAGTATGTTAGAAATTTTTTTGAAGTGTTTGAAATATTTGAGGGATTGCCACAAAGAAGAAAAGAGTCAACTTATTTTCCAACTCACCAGAAGGCAAGACAAGAAGCAATGGATTGAAACTGAACAAAGAAAGAGGCAACCTAGAATTAAGGACAAATTTTCTGACAGTAAGAACAATCAACCAGCTTGCCTTCAGAAGTTGTGGGTGCACCAATATTGTAATCTTTTAAGAAGAAACTGGATAATCATTTGTTTAAAATTGTATAGGGTTTTCTGCTTGAGCAGAGGATTAGACTAAAAGATTTCCAAGGACCTTACAATAAGATATAAATGAAAACAGAAAACCAGCAGAAATGTAAATGAATTACATAGTTACATATGACACCATAGGTGCTTACAAATGTTTTCTTTTAATTATTTTTCCTTCATTGATCTAATATACCTAGATAGAGGGAAAAACCACTAAAATATATGAATAGAACATTTTGAAAGAATAAATTGATCCTTGACACTGAAAATAATATTATCCAGGGTTTCCTTTATGCTAACTAAGATCCAGTAAAAGGCGAAGGGGTTAGCCCCGTGATGGCGAACCTATGGCACAAATGCCACAGATGGCATGCAGAGCCATTTGTGCGGGCACATGAGCCCCAGCCAAAGTGACCTGCACTGTGCATGTGTGTGCCTCCCAGGTGATTTACAGCCCAATTGAGGCCATTTCCCCCTCCTGGAAGCTTGTGGGAAGCCTCTGCAGCCTCGGGAGGCTGAAAAACGTGCCTTCCAGAAACACCAGAAGTACCGAAAGAGGGTTGTTTTCAGTCTCCCGAGGCTGCAGAAGCTTTCCTCGAGTTCCTGGGAGGGTGAAAACAGCCTCAAATGGGATGAAAATCAGCTGGGAGGCATGCACATGTTCACAACTCAATCAGGGCAAAACAATAGACGCAATCTACATAGACTTCTGTAAAGCCTTTGATTCAGTGGTACACGACAAACTACTACTAAAACTAAAATTTTATGGTATCTCTGGACAACGGCATAACTGGATAGAAGCATTCCTCTCAAACAGACAACAAATGGTCAAAATTGGGAGTGTCCTATCAAATTCTGTACCTGTCAATAGTGGTGTCCCCCAAGGCAGTGTTCTAGGACCAACTCTCTTCATACTCTACATAAATAACCTCTGTGATCATATTAAGAGCAACTGCGTTCTCTTCGCTGATGATGTAAAGCTGTTCAATACCACAGACAATACTGTTACCCTTCAAAAAGATCTTGACTATGTATCAGAATGGTCAAACAAATGGCAACTTCAAATCTCAACAAATAAATGCTCTGTCTTACATATTGGCAAATAAAATAAAATAAAATAAAATGCAAGCTGAATAGTCAAGACCTTGTTGATGACCCAAGCTCTGTAAAGGACCTTGGAATACTCATCTCTAATGATCTAAGTGCTAGAGCCCAACTGTAACTACATAGCCAAAAAGGCATTAAGAGTTCTTAACCTAATCCTACGTAGCTTTTTCTCTGGTAATATCACACTACTAACTAGAGCATACAAAACATTTGCTAGACCAATACTCGAATGCAGCTCATCAGTCTGGAACCCACATTACATATCTGATATTAGCACAGTTGAGAAAGTCCAGAACTATTTCACAAGAAGAGTTCTCCACTCCTCTACTCATTGTAGAATACCTTATGCCACCAGACTTGAAATTCTAGACCTGGAAAACCTTGAATTATGCCGTATTCGGTCTGATCTAAGTATGGTATATGAAATTATACATTGCAATGTCCTACCTGTCAATGAATACTTCAGCTTCAACCATAACAACACAAGAGCACACAATAGATACAAATTCAAGGTTAACTGTACCAAACTTGATTGTAGGAAATACGACTTCAGCAACAGAGTGGTCAATGTTTGGAATACTCTACCTGACTCTGTGGTTTCTTCCCCCAACCCCAAAAACTTTAACCTTAGACTGTCTACTATTGACCTCACTCCTTTCCTAAGAGGTGTGTCGAGGGCGTGCATAAGTGCACCAATGTGCCGACCGTCCCTGTCCTATTGTTTCTTTTATTCTTCTTATATGTACCCATTTCATGTATTCATAACTATGTATATACTTATACCTATTATCTTGTAAGCGATTGACAAATCAAAATAAATAAAAAGAACAATTAATAAACTACATATTGTTTTCAGGGGTTCTGGAAAATTATGTATCATTTTCTACATAATATAAGTCCTGTGCTGTTAATCATTTATCTTTCTATGTTTTTCTTATTTTTGATGGTTTGTGGGTGAATTAAGTATATTTGGATGTCATAAGATATATTTGGCATTTTTAAATCACAAAACTACTGATTTTTATAAAATTAGAAACCACTAATTTTCTGTTCTTCAGTATTATTTATATTTATTTTAGCAATACTTTAACTGTTTAATAAATTTGAATTTAAACCCTGACATATCATTCTGGTACATAAAAACTTAGGGGTTCAGACCAAATAGCATAATAAATGCTTTAATTTAAGTAGTTTCAGCAAATTATATTCTTTTTAACCTTTTCTTAACCTTTCAAAAGTATAAATTATAATTAACTGATTGAGGGTAACTATTTCATTTTCAGGTCATACTTTTAACACTATTTTTAAAAATGCAAAGTAATAAAAAATTAAGTTTTTACTCAATATTATCCAAATCTAGCTGACAATATGCAATGCATATCACAATACAATAGTGAGCTTAATTGATATTGCACTTAGAATGAAGTATTTACCAAGATTTCAGATAATAGTTCTCCAGTTGAATCCAGTGTATGGATGAATCCAGTTGAATCCAAGTAATTAATTTCGATTCCAGTGCTGGCAGCAGTTTATATAGACATCTTACAATATAATTAAAATCTGAAAAATTAAAACTCCAACTTTCAAATAAAAACCTAAACTTTTAAAAGAAAATCCTTAGCCACAAAATAAATAATCAATTATTTTTAAAAAATCTATGTATAGTTAACATAAACATCCTTCTTAAATTAACTATGAATCTTAGGATAATGGTTAGTTTCAGAACATTAGTTTTTCTTCATCAGTTCATAGATATTTTCAGCTGAGTACCATCATTATAGAATTTGAAAGATATATTTATCAAGAAAGCTATTTTCTTAGGAATAATTATCTCCCATTGTTTAAAATACTTTAAACAAAAAGAAAGGTGTATTCTATGTTTTCATCGAAATCTTGAATCTTTTCTTCAAAATATTTGATGCTTTTATATTATTATTTAAATAATAATATTATTTAGATATTAATCTAAATATATACCATATTGCTACAGAATCTATATAAATAGATTACATACATCATACATATATACATACAGAACACTGATAATTGTTGAAAAGGGCCAAATACAATTTATCAATAGTAATAATTAATATTCAATCAGAAGCCTAATAAGGCGAGCCAATCTAGTAGTAGAATAATGCTTTTTAAATAAAATAAATACATTGAATCAATGTTCTTTTTATCATAATGTTAAAAAAAATTTCATCTCTACTATATCAAAGGTGCCACTAACTAATTTAGAATTTAATTTAAAATTTAAGAGTTTATCAATAAAAATTCAATTTTACACGATTGGACAGATGGTAGACATGTTTACATTAGGCATTAGCAGGAAATTTTACATATTAGTGAGGATGAAGTTTTAATTGCCTCTGGCAATTAAATCTAAGATAAAAGTAGCAAATATTTATCTAACTTGGGGAAGTTTGTTATCTCACAACTTATGAAAAGAATAACCAGGAACAGCTAATTCATCTAAGCAACCTCTCTTCCAGGTATTAATTAAAATGTAGATTAACATTTATTTATCTGTAAATTCTAATCCTTATCTACAGTTGATAACTTTAGGCAAATAACAGAAACATTTGTTCTGGCATCCTCAATAATGCAGCAACATTTATCATTATTGGATAAATTGTGATTTTTTTCTTAGTCAGCATTTAATATTTTGACACCTATTGTTATATTAGTTTATATTCAAGATACAATTCAGGAAAATTGCTTAATTTTTTCAATAAAGGCTCCACTTTTTAAGCATCTACTCCATAAATCATACTTAAGAGTTTTATTTGTACATCATCAGAATAAATTTTCAAAATCAAGCTAGCTGAAATGAGTGGTCTTGAGTGGGAATAATCACTTAACACAAAAAGACTGAACAAAACAGTAATCACATAAACTGTTTATAATTTTAAGAACATAATAATGTGCTAGTAAAGTAGTTGTAGCAAAAAAAAAAAAAAACACCTTTATTTTAAGATGATAGTAAGAATAGTAAGAATGTAAAGATCCTAATGTGGAGACCAGAAATAGGAAATCAATGGTCTTCCAGATTTTCTTAATTATCACTTCCCATCTTACTTGGAAGGAACAACTGTTAATGATTGAAGGAGATTAGTGATCCATTTCTGAAAGTCAACTAATCATATTGGCTGATGAAAAAATATTAAGGGCCATCGTTAAGAATCTATGGAATCTAGTGCCACAATTTTGCCAACAGTAGTATAGGCTAGAAATAACCACGGATCATGTTTTGTGGCATGACAAAAATATGTATTTGGGCATTTTGATAACAGAGTGAAAGATCAGGGCATACATAAATAGGGCCAAGGTTTGGGAGGTTTTGGAGATATTAGGCCTTTTTAAAGTTTTTACTGGTTTTCCTGTGTAGCTTTTCAAAAGCTAAAGTAATTCTTGAGAAATATGCAGTTTTTACTGAGCCATAGAATTTTCAGTGCTGCTTCTCTTGTTAAAATGAATCATCTGCAGCATGTCCAGGACAGTATAATCAATACCCCACCTATTGAATTTACTGTAAACCAATCACTGAGCCTATATTGAAAGACAGAAATATTGCAAGTACAAAAGTTACATATTGGTCTACAAAAAAGAAAAATCATATTTTTCAAGTGGGAAGAAAAGAACAGAAAAAAGGAAGAAAATCTTCTCTTAATAATGCTGAGAGGAACACTGTTACAACAGAAGTTTCTCAAAGGAATAATGTCATGTAAAACTGTATTTTTATGTATGCAGATGTAGAAATAAAATTTATCAGTCACATTTTACTATAATATATAATTAGATTTTAAACTTATTTAGTAAGGGAAATGTAAGTTTCAGCTTTCCTTCCTTCCTTCCTTCCTTCCTTCCTTCCTTCCTTCCTTCCTTCCTTCCTTCCTTCCTTCCTTCCTTCCTTCCTTCCTTCTTTCTTAACTCAAAAGAGATTTCTGAGAAAGAGGTGTTAGAGATGTGATAAAGAAGAAAAAAGGGAGAAAGGAAGGAAAAGAAGACAAACCACTCCTCAAATCCTAATATTTACATTATTTCACATGTTGTGATTGGGGAGGCCAAGGTGCTCACTCCACCTCCCAATCAGATTTCCTATTGTTCTTCTACAAGGAAAAGTGACACACTAAAATAATGCTTTAATATACCAGAATGCTATTAATACATTTTTAAACATACACTGTGTCCATAGTGCCTATGCAAAACTAAGCACGTTGATTTGAACATTTGATACATCAGCTTTGAGACGTTTTCCCGAAAATCAGTTTTCAATCAGATCAAATACTTTACATGGATTCCTACCAAATTGACCCTTGAAATGCTTTTAACAGATCTAGTATGTAAAGCAGTTTTCTTTGAGGATGGTCATGTCTATTTTTTAAAAGATTGTCCAGCCCAAATCCAGTTGAAAGATAAAGAACCATCAGAAAGAAAAACAGGATCATGGGAGTTACCCATTAACAGTTTAAAATTGCATATTTTTCCTCACTATGGTAAGGTGCATTTTATTTCTATTTAAATTAAGGTAATTATTTCTATATTTGCACACAGAGAGAGAGGGAGACACAAGCATATGCAAATTTTGTACAAATATGTACTTATTTTTGGTGATACTTTCCTGGTTACATTAATTTAATCTCAAACAGCATAAAACATACTTGCTCAAACTGGATGTCTTTCAAATTGTACTTGATGCTATGGATCTTAACATTTATGAAGAAGTTGAAGGTTTCAAATAGACTTGATTTCCATATGGTAGTTTTGTACTTTTAAACAGCATTAGAAACCACATGCCATCCTGGAAATTCAGATTATCTATTCCTAATCTAGTGAAATGAACAGAAAACTATGAATATTGCAGAAGAAAATTCTTATAAAAAAACACACACACACTTCAAAACATTGTCTATCTATCTATCTATCTATCTATCTATCTATCTATCTATCTATCTATCTATCTATCTATCTATCTATCTATCTACCTATCTATCTATCTATCTATCTATCTATCTATCTAATTTGATTCAGCATCAATTCAAAACTCTACCTGAACAAGGACTGCAGGGATTAAATGAAGTGGCATATTGAAACTGAAAAATTAACTTTTTGGTTGGGACTTTTATCAGGGAAATGATAACATCAGCCAAAGACTGCACAGCTAAGGTGCGATGTTACTTATGCAAAAGCAACAAGCACCCAAGCACCTTGCAATTGCAGCAGACAACTCCTAACCCTCCCTCAACCAAGGAACCACAGCATGGTACCAAAGCGCACCTGGAGATGACAGTGAATGTCCATTGCATGGCAGTGGTGACACACTATCCTGTCACTCATGTCATCAGATCTGTTTAGCCAGAGTTTACCCTGATGGATGCACAGAGGAAGCCGTGAAAATATATGTAATACTGGATCCTCAGAGCAATCACTCATTGGCCAGGCTGCATTCTTCTACCTCTTTGACATTCAAAAGGAAGAAGTGCACTTCACAATATCAACATGCACTGTACCACAGCACATGGTGGGGAGGAAGGCTACTGGACTCTACATAGAGTCATTAGATGGGAATTCACAGTTCCCACTGCCGCCATTGTTAGAATGGGATGGGCTACCAGATGACTGCAGCCAGATTGCAACACCAGAGGTAGCAACCAACATACCTCATCTGAGGCACATGGCTCATCATCTTCCCATTCTAAATCCTGAAGCTGAAATCCTGCTCTTGTTGGGAGTATCACCCCTGATGCTTTAGCCTGCATTGAAGTAGTCAGAGGCCCAAGAGGCTCCCCATTTGCCTTCAAGACAGAACTGGGATGGGGAATCTCAGGAACAGTCTGCATCGATCAGCTGCAGGCCCCAACCCAGGCAAATGTGTTCGCAACATCCATTCTAAAGAATGGAAGAGTATCCCATCTGACACCATGCCAGGAACAATTCATGCTTTTGACAATCAAACCTGTTTTAGGAATGGCACTGTTCCAGACTAGAAAAGAAGACAATGACTTGGCCGTGTAGATAGAGGACAAAGGATTTCTACTGCTCATGGATAAGGAGTTTCAACAGGATACTACAGGGAGCTGTGTCGCTCCACTACCCTTTCGCATACCCAGGCAGCGCCTGCCAAACAACCATGAACAAGTACTCTGTCATCTCTTTATTCTGAGATGAATCATGAACTGGAAGCCAGAAATGAAAGCTCACCTGGTAGAATTCATGGACAAGATGGTACAGAATGGACATGCTGAGCTTGCCCCCCCCCCCTTTGGGAAAGATGAAGAATGCTGGATGCTGGTACCTGTCATTCTTTGCAGTGTACCATCCTCAAAAAACAGGTCAAATATGTGTGGTCTTTGATGCCAGCGCACAGTTCCAAGGCTACTCTCTGAATAAAGTTCTTCTTACAGGACCTGATCTTACCAACAGTCTGCTCGGAGTGCTCATCCGCTTCAGAAAGGAAGCCATAGCCATCATGGCCGACATCCAACAGATGTTCTATTCCTTCCTCGTCAGGGAAGATCACCGCAACTACCTCTATTTCCTGTGGTCCAGTGATAAACAGCATGGCCAACAGATAACAGAATAGAGAATGTGAGTGCATGTCTTTGGAAATGGATCTTCCCCTGCAATTGCCAACTATGGTCTGCAATGCATAGCTCAAGAGGGTGGAGACAAATATGGTGCAGATGCCACACACTTCATGGAACATGACTTCTACATGGATGACAGTCTGAAATCTGTACCCACCCCAGCAGAAGCCATAAACCTATTGGAGAAAACATGCCAGATGCTAGTGACAGCCAACTTTAGGCTGCACAAAATAGCATCCAACAGCGAGGAAGTGCTGAAGGCCTTCAATCACAAGGACCACACCAAGGGACTAAAAGACCTTGATTTTGGCAGCAACACCTCCCTTATCCAATGCAGTCTCGGCCTGTGCTGGGACTTGAAGAAGGACATCTTCACCTTCAGAGCCCCAACCCAGAAAACTAACTTCACAAGGAGAGGAGTCATGTCGAAAGTGAACAGCTTGTTTATCCTCTAGGGTTTGCTGCACCTAAATAGGCTCCTTCTATGCATGCTCTCCCAAAACACCAAGGATTGGTATGAGCTGCTTCCGTTTGTACAGAAGCAAGAATGGCAGATGTGGCGTACCTCCCTAAACTGTCTCCAAAATGTCCATTTGCAGCACACATATGTTCCTATCTCGCTTGCCACCACACAGAAGAAAGAATTGCATGTTTTCTTAGATGCATCAACAAAGACAGTAGCAGCCGTGGCACACATCATGATCTATGGTGGGGAGAGCAACATTTACATCAATTTTGTCACAGGAAAGGTGAAACTAGCACCACAACAAGGGCATACTGTGCCAAGGCTGGAACTCTGCAGTGCCATGCTGGCTGTGGAACTAGAGGATCTGATAATGAAAATGATAGACCTTGACCTAGAACCCACCACCTTCTACATGGACAGCAAGGTGGTACTGGGCTATATCCACAATGAGAGCAGACACTCCTTTTTTATGTGACAGCAGAGTGAATCGGATCATAAGGTCTTCAAAACCTGAGCAATGGTGGTATGTGCCAACAGACCAGAATCCAGCAGACCATGCTACAAGGTCTATTCCTGCTTCCCAGTTAGCAGAATCAATCTGGCTAAAAGGCCCTGAGTTCTTGTTGCGTCCAGCCTGAAGCCTGGGGGATCAGAACACCATGAGCTTCTAGATCCAGATCAAGATGCTGACATTCGACCTCTAGACAAAGAAGAGGCTATCTGCATGGCAATGATGGTCAAAAAAAGGAGGAACGTCCCCTAGAACCAGTTCGCTTTGAGCATTTCTCCTGATGGAAACCTCTCGTACTGGGTGCGGCTGTGATCGTCTGTGTAACCATCCATCTCCAAAGTCACCAGAAGAGTTTCTAGACAAGCTTCCCAAACAGCTATGTCCAAACACAGAGAAGAATTCTACGGAGTGTGCCACACGACACATATCTGCTAGAATTCAAATGCCTGAAAGCGGAGAAGACTATCCTGAAGTATAGCCCACTTCTGGGACTGAAGCCATATGGCGACAACCACAAGTTACTTCAAGTAGGGGGACACCTAGACAAAGCTGAAATAGCCTTAGACAGCAAACACCCCATCATCATTCCTGCTCGCCAACATGTAACAAATATGCTGGTCCAACACCACCATGCAGCCATCCACCAACAAGGCCAGCACTTCACAGAAGGTGCCATCAGAGCTGTTGGCCTCTGGATCATGGATGCTAAGAGATGCATTGCAACTGTTTTGCACAAGTGCCCAATGTTAGGGATAACATTGTTTACCCTAACTGGTTTGAGTAAAAATAATAAATATGGTATCATGGTTTGTTAGTTAAAGTGTGTGTAACTTTAACAGCAAGAATGTAATTAAGGGTGTGGTTGTAAAAGCACTATATAAGAAGACAGGCAATTGCAGCTTGCTCTCTCTGGCTTACTGATCCCTAATTACTTGATGGATTGATGACTGCGTTCTTGCTGGAAAGGGGAGAGAAGAAGGAGTGTTGATTTTTCTCAACCGAGAGAAAATAAAGATTGGACTGATTTATTGTAAGTGTACTGACATTGGCTATTCAACACGGACTTTGCAAATAGAGTATCCCCGACAAGACTTGACTGAAATTGATATATGACTAATGGACCATTTATATTGACTATGCTATAATTCTTAAATGGAATAAACTATATTTTTGATAGCACAAGCTATCTGTATTTTTACTGCGTGTTAACTAGAAAACTTATCTCACACATTTACCTGTCTTCTTATCTGACTTCGCTGCACGTTCTGTTTAGTTTGTTTTCCTTAACACCGTTGGGAATCCAGGCTTAACACTGGTTATGGGCCCAGAGAGACTGCAAAGTCAGTTTAACTAGGATAAAAACAGGTTTATGTAAAAAGTGAGATTTTGTGTTGTTACACGTTACAGTAAACAGACAGCTGTGTTTTATCAATTATGAGTTTTATATCCATATAGTGAAACATGGCACAAGACAGTCTACAAAGTTTGTCCCTTATATCCAAGCTGGATGGAACAAACTATGTTTCATGGTCTATGAAATGTAGTCTACTTCTACGAAGAGAAGGTCTGTGGAACATAATTGAAAACCCACCAAACGTAGAAGAATGGGATTCTGAAGATGAGGAAGATAGACAAAAGATAGAAGACTTTAAACAGAAAAATGAACAAGCTATTTGCATCATAGGACTAACATTAACTGATCAACAACTTGTTCATATACGCGGAGAGCAAACTGCTGTTGGGTGTTGGCAAAAACTGAGGAGGATTTATGTCCGAGATAACGTTGGTGCTCACATAAATCTAACACGGAAGCTTTTCCGCACATATCTCCAAAAGAATGGTGATATGCTGAGTCATTTGAATACTATGAAAAGCATTTTTCAAGAACTTCATGAGAAGGAGTTAATTTTCTCTGAGCTACACCAGGTCTACATAATTCTATCTTCATTAGACGAAAGTTTTGATGACTACGTAACTTCCCTTGAAATATTGCCTAAAGAAAGCCTAACTTTAACTGATATCACTGGCAGATTGATTGAAGAGGCCAGAAGAAGGCTTGAAAGAGATCAGTTAAGGAGGGAGCAACCTCAAAAGGAAAATAATGAATATCCTACTGCATACGCAATTAAAAAGTGTTTTAATTGTGGTGGGAGAGGACATTTAGCAAGATTTTGTAAGAAACCAAAGCGCCAGAATGCAAGCCAGAATGCCGTAAGCCATCAAAGAAGAAATAAGAATTTTGAGTTAACCATGTATAGTAATGGAGTTGTAAAAAATAATTTATGGGTGGTTGACAGTGGTGCGTCCCACTGTATTACAAATGATAACAAAAAATTTGTAAAAATGTCCATGAGTTCAAAGCATATCTCATTGGCAAACGGATGGAAATTGAAGGCAAAAGGTGAAGGTATTGCTCATTGTTCTTGTATAAAGGAGAACATAAAAATGTTATATGTACCTCAACTTAAATTTAATTTGCTTTCAGTTAGAATGTTGGTTAGATTAGGATACATAATTACCTTTAGGGGAGATACTTGTTTAATTGAAAAAGAAGGTAAGAAAATTACTGCAACGTTAAGAGGTGACTTATATGTGTTAAATGATAATGGTTTAAATGTGGCTAACACGGTTTATGATAATAAGAAACCTCATGATGAATGTATTCACTTGTTACACAGATGGCTAGGTCATTTAAATTTTAAAATGATTAAGAGAACTGTTCAACTATCTAAAGGAATAAGTTTAAAACCTTGTAATAAGTATTTGCAATGTTCTGCTTGTAATCAAAACAAAAGCAAAGTTATACCGGCAAATAGAGTTGATGGATTTACTACCAAAGAGCCTTTAGAGGTAGTATTTGCCGATATAATAGGTCCTAAAAAGCCAAGTGTAGGTGGTGCTAGATACATATTAAGCATAATGGACCACTATTCTAGGTATGGTTTCTGTTTTTTAATGAAGAGAAAAACTGAAACGTATACAAATTTCTTTAATTGGTTAAAATTTGCAGAGAGGAAAACTAAAAAGAAATTAGTAACTCTTATAACAAATAATGGTACGGAATTTACAAATAATAAATTCCAGAATAGACTTAGAATGGCAGGTATTCAACATAAAAAGTCTGCACCATATAGGCCTTAACATAATGCATTTATAGAGAGACGAGGCCAAACACTGCAATCAATGGGAAGGACAATGTTATCTGATTCTGGATTACCTGACAATTTGTGGGGAGAAGCTATAATGTGTGGTAATCACATATTAAACAATGTTGTTAATTCAACAACAGGTGAATTACCATTCACTCTATGGCATGGTAGGAAACCTGATTTGAGTTATATTCACACATTTGGTGCACCAGCATGGGTGCATATCCCTACACAACTCAGGCACAAAGGACAACGTAGAGCTAAAAGATTAATTTTTGTTGGATATCAAGCAAACCATAGATCTTATAGATTCTGGGAACCAGGTACATCTAGAGTATACTGCAGTGCTAGTGCACAATTCCTAGAACATACAGGATGGAATAGATTAGAGCAGGATTCAGATAATGATGTTATTATAGAACCCTATAAGAGGCAGAAAGAAAAGACTAGTTATAAGAAAAGTCCAATTAAAGAAGAAGTCCATGAAGAGCAAATAGAATCAGATCAAGAGGAAATAATTGATCAAGAAGTGATGGATAGTCAAGAACAGGAAATAAAGGAAAGTCCACCTGTAAGTCCTAGACGCACAACGCGTATAACTAGACCACCTGAAAGATATCAGGCGAGTATTGTTTGCCAAGTAAATAAAGTTCCTACTAGCATAGACGAACTTAAGATGTATCCTGCTAAGGATCAGGTGAATTGGCAAAAGGCAATGGAAAAAGAGTTAAATTCATTAAAGGAAATGAAGGTTTATGAAGAAACCAAATTACCTCCAGGAGAAAAGTCCATTGGGTGCAAATGGATATTTAAAGTAAAGACTGGAAATAATGGGAAAGTAACTTATAAGGCTAGATTAGTAGCACAAGGATTTAACCAAAATGTATATGATTATGATGAGGTATTTGCACCAAATCTTAAGGCTACAACTTTAAGAGCCGCTTTAGTATGGGCAGCTAAGAAGAATTATATAGTTAACCATTTAGACGTAGAAACTGCATATCTACATGCACCATTGCAGCATACAATATATTTGAAAAAAACAGTTGGTATAAATGATAATAAAGTAAATAGCAATGATTGTTGGAAACTCAAGAAGAATTTATATGGATTGAAACAATCTGGCTATGAATGGAACCAATATATTGTGAAAGAATTAAACAATATAGGGTTTAAATCTGGTTTAGCAGATCCATGTATGTATAAAAGAGAAAATAATGGAACGGTGTCATTATTGTTATTATTTACAGATGATATTGCTTTGATTACTAAGACGAATAATGAAGCTACTGAGATTATTTCATTATTAGCCAAAAGGATAAAATTAAAGCATTTAGGTGAAATTAAAAAGTATCTAGGATTGACAATTAATAAAACCACAAAAGGATTTAAGATATCTCAAGAGGATAAAATTTGCCAATTAATTAAATTGTATAAAATGGAACTTTGTAAGCCTGCAAAGACTCCAATGAGTCAGGAAATTTGCAAAATTGATGCTCAAAGTCCCAAATTTGATAAGACCATATATCAATCTTTGATTGGTAGCTTATCATATATAAGCAATTGGTCTAGGCCAGATATAGCTTATAGTGTTAATCAGCTGGCACGATTTAATAATGATCCACATCAATGTCATTGGCAAGCATTAAAGAATTTTAAGATATCTTAAAGGAACAATGCACCAAGCATTGTATCTAGAGCCAAAAGGTGATTTGAATCTTAGTGCCTATGCAGATGTAAGTTTTGCAACTGACATAAATACTAGAAAATCAACATCTGGGATGGCTATATTATTTGGTAAGACTTTAATAGGGTGGAGGTCAATCAGACAACAGCATATTAGCTTGTCAACGATGGAAGCAGAATTTTCATGTCTGTCATTACTATGCACTGACTTAATTCTGTACAAACAGTTATTATTAGACATGGGTATAACTGTTAAAGATTCTATTATTGTGTACGAGGACAACCAGGCAGCTATACAATTAGCTACTAATATTGCTGTAAAGACTAGATCAAAGCATACTGATTTAAGATACTTAAATGTTAGAGAATCTGTAAAAAATGGTCTAATTAAACTTGAGTACTGCATGACGGAAGAAAATATTGCAGACCAGTTTACAAAAGCTCAAGGTGTTGTAAAATTTAAAGAGAGTTGTAACAATTATGATTTAAAGGTGTAAATGGTTATATTATTGTAATATTATTATTATTACCCAAAAGGGGAGAATGTTAGGGATAACATTGTTTACCCTAACTGGTTTGAGTAAAAATAATAAATATGGTATCATGGTTTGTTAGTTAAAGTGTGTGTAACTTTAACAGCAAGAATGTAATTAAGGGTGTGGTTGTAAAAGCACTATATAAGAAGAGAGGCAATTGCAGCTCTCTCTCTCTGGCTTACTGATCCCTAATTACTTGATGGATTGATGACTGCGTTCTTGCTGGAAAGGGGAGAGAAGAAGGAGTGTTGATTTTTCTCAACAGAGAGAAAATAAAGATTGGACTGATTTATTGTAAGTGTACTGACATTGGCTATTCAACACGGACTTTGCAAATAGAGTATCCCCGACAAGACTTGACTGAAATTGATATATGACTAATGGACCATTTATATTGACTATGCTATAATTCTTAAATGGAATAAACTATATTTTTGATAGCACAAGCGTATCTGTATTTTTACTGCGTGTTAACTAGAAAACTTATCTCACACATTTACCTGTCTTCCTATCTGACTTCGCTGCACGTTCTGTTTAGTTTGTTTTCCTTAACACCCATTGGGGAATCCAGGCTTAACACCCATCACAAACAATGGGGCGCAACTCAACACCAGATGATGGCTGACCTGCAACCCGAGTGTCTTAGTCCCAAACCAATGTAAATCTAGATGTCTTTGGCCCTTGATTAGTGTCTTCCCACCGAACCAGAGGGGTCAAGCTAACAGCAAATGCTGGGCTGTTCTCTTCACATGCCTTAACATTTGAGCTGCCCATATTGAAGTCATCGAATCCATGGATGCCTCCTGCTTTATCAGTGCTCTAAGATGTTTTCAAGCCTATAGAGGCCCAGTCAAGTTATTTAGATCTGATCGTGGAATGAACTTTGTAGGAGCTTGCAAGGAATTACAGATTGATGAAGGCATTCTCTCCAACTCAGCAATTGATGACTACCTAAAAGCCCATAATTGTGTATGGATATATAATCCTCCCCATGCATCTCACATGGGAGGAGTGTGGGAACGCATGAGTGGCATAGCCTGCAGAATCTTGGATTCCATGTTGATGAAGACACCTACACTGATGCATGAGACCCTAACCACCCACATGGCAGAAGTAGCAGCTACCATCAATGGTCAACCTTTAGTTCCGGTTTTCTCATATCCTGAGAATCCAGCTATTCTCACCCCAGCCATCTTGTTAACTCAAAAGACAGGTGACTGGCCCGTACAGTTAGAGAACTTTGATTCTAAGGACTTGTACAAACAACAATGGAAACAAGTCCAATGCTTTCCAACACCTTATGGAACTATTGGAAGCAAGAATACCTATCTACCCTACAAAGCCACCATAAATGGAAGACCAAAGAACTGAACTTTGAAGAAGGGGACCTTGTCTTGTTAAAGTACAAGGATGTGCATCAGAACTCATGGCCCATGAGACTCGTGCACCAAGTCTTACCCAGTTCTGATGGACTAGTCCGCTGAAGTCCAGATCATGAGGCCACAAGAGTCTTCCCGTGACCCGCAGACTTTCACCAAGAAGTTCTACACCAGACTGGTCACTGACCTCATGTTGCTGCCAAGAAAGACTAAACTCGAAGATTAAACCTCAAGCTTTGCATGCTTTGTATCTACTTCATTGTTTCATTGTTTGATGATATGTTACCATTTACTGTTTACTTTACTTAAGAGATAATTGGTAGTGGAATTCATAATTCCAGGCAGGGAGTGTCCTGGTTAGACAGTATATACTCAGTTTAGGAATGAGAGCTGCCCCCTTAAAGGAAATGTAGTTAATATCTCATGGAAGATGTAGTTCATGTAACGTCTGTAATCCTGGATTGGTCACTGACTTGATCTCTGATTGGGCTGGGGGATTTTTTGGGGCATTGTTACCTGGACCCAGCATCAAACAGGAGATTTCCTTTGCTATAACACTATGGGATGAAGATAACCATCTTTTCACACTATTGAGGCAACTATTGAGGCAAAGATTGAACATTAGATGAATCTCAACAGAATTGTGAATTATACTTTGAGGATGCCTAATAAATCCAATAAACCAACTTTGCATGAAAGCCTTTGTAGTGTTTAACTGCTGTCCCAGGAACTTTGGGGACATAAAACTTAGTATAACAGTATTTGCTGTATGCTTAATAGAATAGAATAACAGAATTGAAAGGGACCTTGGAGATCTTCTAGTCCAACTCTGTTTTTCTACAACAAATACTCCAGCAAAGCAGTAGCAGCTTGCTGGGGGCCCTCAGCAAACAACATAATAAATATATGTTGTATCTTTAAAATGATTGATTTAGGTTGGCCAGGTTTGGTCACAGCAGCTATTATCACCATGTTGAGATAAGCATTTTGTGGCTCCCTACAAGAGACTAATCTGCAGAAGTTCTTTCCCAAATTAGGTAAAATTTACCAGCAGACTGCTTTGTTTCTCCAAAACTCTGAGAAAAACTTCCCAAATGATTCCTAAAAACTTTTCACCAGATCAATATATGTTGCTAAAGTGTTATTTCTTAAAAGATGTTTTCCAACTTTTCAGAAAACTACAAATTGTTTGACGTGAAAACACTGGTAGATGGGTGGGACTGAGCTCCAGTAATAGAAAGAAACAAGCAATTGTTTCTCCTGCACTGCATTGAAAATTGGAGGGAAAAAAACAATCAAATGCACTTTTCAGTTTTAGTGGTCATTGAAAACAATGGATTAGGGTTTTGTAAATGTTTGTAATCTTGGACTATTTCTTGGAAACTGAGATACATATATCAGTTGATTCAGATTCTGTGTTTCTCCTGCATGATCTTAGCAAAAATTAGAAGTTTGCAACTTCTTTAACATTGTAAGAAGATGGTTGCTGGAACAGTGCAAGTTGAGATAAATTTATGGCAGGGAGGCCACCAAAATAAAAACAGTGAATTACAGATATCCTATAGCTCTGGAACTTTCCTCATTATATGATCTTCACTTACTTCTACAGGACCAATTTGTCATCTTAGAGTGTCTTAGTTTAAAAAGCGAAGATATTTCTTTAGCTTCATTTTCATACATAAAATTTCAGTGAAATACTGTAATCCTATCCTATAATTTACCAAGTAATGAAAAATGGAACTCATAAAGTGATGCTAGAAAGAGTCAAGAAATTTATTTTTATTTATTTTTTATTTATTTATTTTATTTTATTTGTCAATCACAAGATAATAGGTATAAGTATAAATATGAATAAGAATTCAGGAAATAGGTACAAATAAATGAGGACAATAGGACAGGGATGGTAGGCATGATGGTGCACTTATGCACGCTCCTTACAGATCTCTTAGGAATGGGGTGAGGTCAATAGTGGATAGTTTGAGGTTAAACGAATGGGGGTTTGAGGATGTAACAACATGGTCAGGAAGTGCATTCCAGGAATTGACCTGACTCTGTGAACATTTTCATTGAAAATGTTTTCAATGCCACAGAATCAAATTGTGAGTGGGAAGTGGAAAGATGCCTCAGTGCTCAGTGTAACCTAATGCCACATAGGTTACAATATGAAGTGTGTGTGCTTTGAGTCCTTTAGCTGCCCAGTTACTGAAGTTTCCACAAAGACCAAGAGGCGGCTCTATTGAATTATGTGTCCAAATTCAGAACTTTTCCTCTGAATTTAGAGTTAGAAATCTGATCTGTCCTATGAACTTCAGTTTCCAACTTTCACTTTTGTTATGTATAAAATAAAGTGTGCTATTTTCTAGGAAACAATTAACTCTAGATTCTTCTAACTTTCCTTTAGTATAATGTTTGTATCTTACTTTCTTTAGACAGCACATAATGTTATCTTACCAGCAGGTAAGTTCCTTGTAAGAAGGAAAAGTATTCCACTCACCCCTCCAATTTTTTTTCTTGACAGAATACAAACGTTGCAATTACTGAATATCTCTCTATTCATATTTATCAGGAAGTATGTTATTTGCAGCAGAATATCACGATGCTATTTTAAATATATCCATTGCCTCAGGCATCTTAATATTGTCTCCCAGCATGTAAAAAAGGGAGCTTGGGACTGCAGTTTCAGAAGGGATTAACTAAACAAGTTCCAGTTAGTTGAGAATATGGAAATAGATGCAGTAGCATAATTTTTAGAGAAAGGGACTATATGATATCTAGAAATCTAACTAGTTAAATAGATAGGTAGATAGATGATAGACAGGTGGGCAGACAACTTTATTATGATCACTGATTAGCAAAGAGAAGAATTTGCTATGTTAAAAGAAATATACCAAAGGCACAAGCAATAATCATAGTGTGAAATGCTGCTTAGTTTTTTTCCTTTTTATTTTTCTTTGTATTTGATAACCTGATATAGAAAGGAAATCAGAATAATTTGATTGCTATGTTAATAAGCAAGTGTAGAAATGCTAACAATCATGCCTGAAATATTTGGAGAATATTTAAAAGGATTTTGGGAGTAGGATGAGACATTAATATGGAAGTGAAAATGGTAGGGCAGGACCAGCAGTTCTCAGATGAAATATATCTGCTATCACAATTATGCAAAATTCTCGAGCCAAACATCTGTCAATTTGCAGGAGCAGAAGGATGAAGCCTCAATTTGACACAAGGACAAAACTTTGTCACATGGTCAGTTGCACAATATAAAGCTGAAAAGGATCAGCATGTTGATGGTGTAATTTTCAGAACTAATGAATGACTAATATGGGAAACTCTATGTCAATATAAACATTAATTGAAAAAAAAACCTATGGAATTCCACAAGGAAATAGCAATAGAAAAAGCAATAGCACTTAAACTTATATACATCCCATATGTTTTACAGCACTCTCTGAGTGGTTTACAAATGTCAGCATATTGCCCCCAACAAGCTGGATGCTCATTTTACTGACCTCAGAACGATGAAAGGCTGAGTCAATCTTGAACTGGTCAGGATCGAACTCTGGTCTATGGACATACTTAGCCTGCCATACTGCATTTTCCCCATTGCCCATGGCTTGTAGATATCAGACTGGCCCTTTCCCTGCAATCACTGACTGAGATGAGAAGAAAGCATTGCCTGCTATTGTTAATCCCAAGGGCAATCCATGACAATAGCATAGTTAATTATATCAAAAGCCACCAAGAGTCTAATAAAACAAAGAGAGACTCATTAACCCCATTCAAATCCTTCCACAGATCATTATGCATAAAAGACAATTCTCTTCTTCCAGTCAGTCAACCATCAGTCAACCATCAATCTGCCCAAATGGTCCAAGGTGAAAACCATATGTGATATATCTTCACAGTTCACATCCTGGACACTTAGCAAATTTCAGTTGGGTTCATCCCATATAGACTGTAACCATACCTCCAAAACAATCAACCAGGCAGGCAGCAGACAGAAACCATAAAGCTATCTTCTCACAACTCTACAATGTTTTCTGCTACATGCTCTCATCTCAACTATCATTCTGCAGCCCATTAGTTTTCCCATTAGGCCCCCTTGTTTCCCTTTACAGTGAGGCCATCACATCATTGTCATCACAAAATCTTTCTGCTCCTCTGTTTTTGGAAATTTTGGATCTCCAGCCTGCAACGGTGAACAACTTATAGTCAAACTAAGCCCAAATTACTGGCCCCAGTTCAGCAAGTCAGATTCTATTGCTATTGAACCAACTCTTCCACTCCCAGGATTACACCTATATTTCAGGCAGTTTATGCTCGGCTTATCTTTCTGTTCTTTTAACTTTTATTCCCCTCTGACTTATCATTCATAAGGACTATACATCTATTGCCATCTTGTCACCAATGATAACAGTTATTGAAGAACTAGATAGCAAAGATGGAGCTATGGGATCAAGTATCATTTTACCCTCAAGGGAGCACCAACAGGGAAATGAATCAAATGAAAAAGAGCAATAAAAAGCAATTACCCCCCCCAAAAAAATCCAGAAGGAACAAGATAGACCACTGTTCAGAGAGAGAATTCAACACTGAGAAGCAAGTTAATTTTACAGAGTTTTTTCTTAACAATTTTATTGACCTGACTGAAAAGTATCTAGCAACAATGATGGAGTTCTTGGCATTTCGAAAGTATTTTTTTAACTGTATCACAAAACAAGAATACGGCAGATGAAATTGCACTAGTGCTTTGCCTAGCAAAAGGTCAGGCCTTTTTTTTCAGACTTTTAATCTATTGTGTCAATTTAGATTGGTGCTGTAGACTGATTGTTTAAAGATATCCAATTGCTCAGCAGCTTTACTTGAGACAAATACTTTTTTCTCTCAAAAAAGAAATTAAAAAGAAAGAAGTGATCATTTTCTGCTCTATAGTTTGGTATGTTTCAAAAACAGACGCAATCATCTTGGGCTTGCATATGACAAATATTTATAATCACTGTACCTAGCCATCAGTGGTTTATTTTTGTACTCATAAAGGCTTACATGGTCACCAATAATATATTTTAAAAATCACAAGAAAATCAGTATAGTAGAAAAACAAGACTACGCTAACATTGATACTACATAATACTACGCCATACCACATGGTGCCATAATAAACAATTTCATATATACTTATTAGCTGTATTCTTATCATTAATCAGGGCCTTGTTTCTTTTCTGGTTCCATGACAAATATCAGCTGGCTTTACAATCATAAATCACTCTAGATTATGGATTATGGATGGATTTTGATTCTCTGTAAGGATGCAACTGATTTTTGCTATTGAGATCGCCTAGAGGATGTATAGGCCTGGATGAGAAAGAACTAGTTGTAACTCAATCCTACCAAGACCTAGTGGCTATATGCATCAGTATCCTTGAATCCAGGATTCCCCCCACCCTTAAATTCATGAATGGGGGAACCTATTCAAAAGTGGTACACAATCTGAAAGTTTTCTTTGATCCACAGCTCCTGCTTGAGGATCTAGTGGCAGCTATGGCCCAGAGGCCCTGTGCATAGCTTCATGTTGTGAACAAGTGGTGACTCTTTCTGAGTCTGAAGGGACACAGTTTTAAGTAAACTGACCATCAAAACTCAATTGCTAAGAATCACTCATTTTTTCAGAAGGCTGTTATTATGGGATATCTAAAATAAAAGCAGATGTAAACTGCCTTGAACTCCTGAAAAAATTGCAAAATATATATCTATCCCACACATCTGTAAAAAAGTATATAAAGTGAAGGGAGTGGTTAAGACCTAGGAATCAGGCATCATATAAATTTAGTAAGTTGTTATTCTACTATCAAATCAATATATCAAATTGTAGATATATTGACATCTCTTCCACGTTCAAAAGAGTTGTATTTCAAATAAATAGTTACAACCACTATATTTTAAGACTCCCTATAGACACCATTGAATCTACTAAATAAATAAAATGAATAAATAATAAATGATGTGGGTGATAATATAAATTCATTTTGACACTACTGAAGTCATAGAGACACACTTTTGTGCCTGTGGAACAAAGAATGAAACTACAGGAGAATTCTTGAATTTCTTTGCTAATATTTGTTTAAAAATAAAGGCAAATGCTTAGAGAATTACTTTTTGCTATAAATTTTAAAGCAAGAGCTGAATAGCAAAACATTGAGGATGTTTCAGATCTGTACTTCCTATAGAGTAACACAAGATGGCCTACAAGTCTTCCTCTAGTAGTATTCAGACTATTACCTAAACAAATGAAAGTTAAAATTGAATATGTCATGTGCACACCCTTCCCAAATGCCCTTGTGCCATTTCCTAGTGTCTACCAAGATAGCTTTTCTCCATAATGATTTATCCCTAACTTGATTCTTCAAGTCTTCCAACACTTGAGTACATACAGTAGGCTCCTCTTTAGACCTTGGCAAGCTCAATGCAAAAATTTTAAGATGAATTTTTAAGTGCCTTCAACTAAATACATTTATAATCCTCCCTGCAGCTTGAATACTAATTAGCATGTTTCTTCATGCTGAATGTGAACATCTGTTCATCCATAGATATTGTGAGTGGCCCTTCTATGCTTTCACTGTCGCCTACCTACTTTTTACCCTTGTATAGTCCCAAAGGAAGTTCTTACTGCTTCAGCTATTGCATTTTTTCATAAATCTGGCTTATTTCCAGGGTTGGGACAAATATTCCTGCCACTAGCCAATGTAATAATCCTATTAAAATATGTTAAGCTTCACTGTCAGCTTCTTAGGCTTTCTTTAGTATCTTTATGTGCTGCTCATTTTCATTTTGTTTCAGTGATGTGTGATTCCAAGATGTTTTTATGAGTAAATATTCCCTAAGAATGGGCACAGATCTGACTTATTTAGCAGAAAATATAAATATAAACCGCACCAAACTATAAAATATAAAATATATTTTATAAAATATAAACCGCACCAAACTTGATTGCAGGAAATATGACTTCAGCAATAGAGTGGTCAATGTCTGGAATACTCTACCCGACTCTGTAGTTTCTTCCCCAAACCCCAAAAACTTTAACCTTAGATTGTCTACTATTGACCTCACCCCTTTCCTAAGAGGTCTGTAGGGCGTGCATAAGCGCACCAACGTGCCTACCGTCCCTGTCCTATTGTTTCTCTTATTCTTCTTTTATTTTTCTTATATGTACCCATTTCATGTATTCACAACTATGTATACACTTATACTTATTATCTTGTAAACAATTGGCAAATAAATAAATAAATAAATAAATAAATAAATAAATAAATAAATAAATAAATAAATAAATAAATAAATGATATCAGAACTTCTGGAGATTTCTGAAGTGAACTTTGTAAAGAAACAGAAAAGCCCTTTCTTACTGGCTCCACTTTTGGCAGTAGAAACGGTTAAAATAATATGAGACGAGCAGTCTTCTAATATTTCTCATTAGGAAAGGTCACCGTTCTGCTAGTTCATCACAATTTTTGAAGCCTATAAGCAGAAAGGCTTGGTGGGAAGAATAAAAATATTACAATAGGCACAAGGAAAATTGCACAGCACAGGAAAGAAAGAGACAATTAATTTGGTGCTGTAGAAATCAGCTCAAGCTGACCAACTATATTTTGAGAGCAGTTTGTAACACATGAAACAAGTTTGAATTCTATTACTCTAAATCCTGTCTAGTTTAGATCAATAATTGGGAAGTCAATAAAGATAATGCAGATTTATACCAATGAAAGAAAAAGCCATGCCTAGCCTTACATATATTTTTTTCTGTCTTCTAGCAAATAAATCTTATCTTGGCACTTTTGTTTCTTTGTTTCTCCTTTGTTTAAATTTTCAAAGGACCCCGTTGGCATTTATACACAAGTAATTCTGGGTGGAAGTTCATCTAGAACAGAATAAAATAGAACTGGAAGAGACTTTGGAGATCTTCTAGTCCAGCTAGAGATCTTCTAGTCCAGTTCAAGCAGGAGACGTACATAATTTCAGACAAGTGACTGTCTGATCTCTTCTTAAAAATCCTGCAGTGATGAAGCACCTATAACTTCTGGTGACAAGCAGTTCCACTGGTTAATTATCCTCACTGTTAGGAAGTTTCTTTTTAATTCCAGGTTGCTTCTCTCCATGATTAGTTTCTTCCATCCATTGTTTCTTGTCCTGCATTCTGGCATTTTGGAAAATGAATTGACTCTCTTCTCTTGGTGGCAGCCTCTCAAATACTGGAATACTCTCAAATATTGGAATATCCATAGTTCAGTGTTATATCTGAGAAAAATAAATTAATGACTAAGGAATCATTTAGGGGCAATAGAAAAATATTTGGAAGATACATAGGGGCATAGTAGTGAATTTTACAGTTAAAACTTGGATTCAAAAAAGGACAGAATATGGAATTTTTATACATCTTTAATTATAAAGTACAAAGGTATGTGAATATCCAAAACAGTTGATGGATGAAATATGGAGTAATGATCTAAACCTGTAAAAAATTTGGTGGCCTTCTTTTACTTTTTAGCAAATGGTTTTTAAAAAGCACATCCCTATATTACACCATTGATTCATTTATCTCTGTATCATTGGCAACAGTTCTCAAGGTTTTATTTCATAATTTCAAAAGTAATTTGGATATATCAAGGATTGAACTGAGATTTTCAGCATTAAAATATGTTAAAATACTTAAAATACTGTCATTTTGTAAGGAAAAGATTTTGAAAGTCATTCGGAAATCAGTGGCATATTGCCACTTATATTCAATTCAGATTTGTATTAAAAAATAGAAAACATGCAAGTTTAATAAAGAGGATTTTTTGGAATATGAAAAGAATATATTTGAAAAGATGTTCTGATTCTAGTGATGTTATGTTAGAAAGCCACTGTCCACATTGTACACTTCTTTTCTTGTATACAAATACCAAAGAAAGACATTGCAACTATACTAATCTGATATTTCAATGAATAGATCAGGCAGTGGTTGTACACAGTGAATCATGGCAGGCTGGAATAACATACACTGAACAGCACAATTAAGTAGCTGTCATTGTGTACATCTGTGCAGTGTATCAACTAGATCTTTCCAAATTTAGATGAGAACTGAGGTGGAGAAGTAAGTGATGTTTTGAGGCAACTTTTTACCTCCTGCCTAGTATGTGATTATGAGTTGATCAAATGTTTATATTTTCTTATGTAGATTTCTTATGAAGCATCTTTTCCTTTGGTTCTGCCAGGTAGGAGATGAAATTAAAAATAATGGTTTTTTTAAGCTGAAAGCATCTCTTCCAGCTTCAGCGCTTTCTGTTGTATTGAAAGAAACTATGGATAAAATAAGCATTAATTGGAGTATCTACATGATCTGTATTTGCTATGAGGATTCTATTGAGAGGAGTCATAAGAGTTGAGATGGGGGTGATGACTTGATTGATGCACCATCTCTTTTAACATACACTGTGTACAACACACATAAAAAGGGGGCAAGACCTTGATTGTGCCCACCATTTTGACATTTAAACAAAACACACGTACATACAAGTGTGTATAAATGCTTCTCTTTCCTTCAATTTTTGATTGGTTGTAAAGTGAATACACACTTTTTTCTGGACTAAATGGAATGCTCCAAAATGGGATGGGATGCTCCAAAAACTAGGTTCAACTTTGAACAAAGAAGAGACAGCACTGAAAATAAAATTTTATGTCATGTTATCCATGTGATTTGCATTAATATTTAATTAAATATAAGCCAAAATTAAAATATTGCTTCCTAAATAATAATAATAATAATAATAATAATAATAATAATAATAATAATAATAATAATAATAATAATAATAATAATAATAATAATAATAATAATATTCTCCTTTGACCATATTAAATATTAAAGAGATTCTCCCAATTCACAACTCCTGCTTAAGGAGCAGGTACAGTCAGGCCAGGAGGGGCTATGCACAACTGCATCAACAACAAAGATAGCAGCCCACATGGTTTTGTGCAAGCTTAGATTTGTACATGTATCATCTCACTTGTGGGAACTGCATTACTTCCATGACCATCAGCCTCTTTTCAAGCCTCCTGAGGTGCCATGAATTTGGCTCCACCAGCTTTGGATCCCTCCCCTGGCTCCAATCATGGCAGTTAATTTCCTGGGTAGCATGAGTGGAATTTTTCTCTGGTCACAGGAAACATAAAAATGTCCAGGGAAGGCATGTGGTGTTATCATTCTGCTGGCAATGGTGGCAGCATTCTGAAACAAGACTCTGACCACAGAAGATAACAACTATCACAGAACTATAACAAAATATTCTTATCCAGACTGACATTGTATTTGGGCCAGGCATACATGGCTAATTCAAATATTTCTTTTTGTGCCATTCCCTATGGTGCAAATCAAATGGTAAATTCATTGTGTAGCCATCCCTCCTGATATTAAATTTATTTTTAAAATCACTTTCCATTAGTTATTATTATCATTCAGAGTGTTGTCATTTTAGCCTGAGCCAGTGCAGAATTTAGGTCCTTTTCATTAGTATCCCACATGTTCACCAATTTATCCAGTTTAATATTCTAGCAGTGAAAGTTGGAGGCAGCTGTTATACCCACAAAGCAATCTCTGAAATCCCTGGGAAATATAATTTTCTCAGGCTTACTCACCAAATTCCCTATATGTAGCTGTGGAGAAAAGGAAATGCCACTAAATGAGAAGATGTGAATTTTCTTGAGACTGCTTTAAAAGAAGTGTTGTAAAAACCACATAAACTTTGTGAATATTTTTCTTCTATCCTGATTTAGTCCCTCAGAGAGTAATGCCTATTCCCATGACTGACTTTTTCTTTCTTTCAAGTTTTAGTTTCATGCCAGAGTTTATAACAATATGAGGGACTCAGGAGATTATATCCTCGACCCTGATTCTTTAGATAGACCAGAGAATAAAATATTTTATGTTCTTAAAATTGTGCAGCCCTCAGGATTATTTATAGAAGATCTGCTTGGATGAGGTATATGAGAGTGTCTCCTTCTTGACCTAAGTATTATTTTAAACTTAAAAAAAAAGTTGCTGAAAATTGACTTCTTGACTTTTCAAGTTTTGTTTCCTTTGAAAATTACCTAAACTTGTTAAAATAGATCCTCTGTAGCCTACCATTGGTCTGTAACCAAACTAAATGCCATGCTAGCAGCTGGGACTTTGAAGAACTACAATCGGTGTTGAGTCCCAATATTATGACCTAATGTTTATTCCATCCACGAATATCGATATCTAAGTCTGCTTTCTGAATTTTTGCCATTGGCAGCAAGGGTATGCCATTTGTAAATATGCCACATGGAAGTGTGACATGAATATTCTCAATCATTGCAGCCATTATAAATACCCTTATCTCTTTCAAATGAAAAATGCAACTAACAGAAATGGTATTATTGTGCCAGTGTTCTGGCAAGTAAAAGAAATAAATCTGCCTGACTTTGACATTTATCTTATGATTTTAAAGAAATTGTGATATTAGTATTTTTTTTAAAGTTTTACAACATAGCTAAGCTGTACCAATATATTCTGGTCTATGTATTCATGAGAGATCCTTAAAACATCTAGTCACTGGTATAAGTGCCTTATTCCTTCTTTTTCTTTTCAGCTTTCTTCTGTAGTTTAATTTCATTTTTATGCCTTCAAGTTAATGCTGACTCCTGGAAATTGCCTGGACAAGATTTCAGATTTTAAAATGATAGACTAAATGAATCATATGGAAAAAGTTGCTACACTGTACATACAAAAGAAACCAGAAGATGACTTAATAATTAAAAGGGATTTACAGATGGCAAATCAAGAAAATAGTCTGGATAATATTCCTACATTGGAGGCTTGTTAACACGAATCTTGTGACAAGGGTCAAAGAAAAAAATGATTAGAAAAGTTGTTTGAGCTCTTATATAGAAAAGCTATTTTATAAAATACATTTATCATAGAATTTAATTTAATTTGGATACAAAATGGAGGTTTTTGCTTTCACCTACTTTCACTTTCTGCTACTTTTCAAGTAACAAACTTTTCAAGGTTGGAAACCCAACTCTTTGTATAAATCTCTCTGTGCTTAGGCAGTGGTTTTACTATTCAGAAGAAACTTCTTAATTGAGTTTTCAATAGGGATTGGTCAATTTGCAGCTTCCAGACTCAAACCTAAAAACAGTTCCAAAATCTCCTCTTTTCATATACAGTTTGCAATTGATAACTGTCTGCATGCAAATGCAAACAAGAAAAGTTCATCCAAATATCACACATACTAAAAAAAAATGCTGAAACTATATTTGCATAATGAAAATTTGCCAGGAGAAAAAAGATATTCACATTAATAAAGAGATACAGAAAAATTACCTTTCAGAACTGCTCATAAAACCATCCTCCAATTTTCACATAGGCCTTTGGGAAAAAATAATCTCAAATTCTGCAGAAACAGACAAAAACTAAACTTAAGGTTGCAAATGTAGGGATCAAACAATCCTAATCTTTTGTTTAGGTAAAAATAAACAGAACCTTTTGAAAATAGATAAAACCTTGGGTCATTTTCTCTCAGCCCAACTATTATTTAAGAGTTCTTGTCAGGATAAAGAGAATGGATACTTCAGAATAAATCATTAAGTTAAATGTATATGTGCTTGGATAGAAATGTAATATGAACCAAACCAATAAGCAAACAAATCTATGGTGAAGACTACAGATACCATTTCCCAATATAATGTTGACCAAACACAGTGTATATTTTCAATTCTTCCTAATGTTATAGTGTAAAAAACAAACCCCAAAGACTTTTATGGTTTCAATGCTAAAAGCTACTAGAAAGCTAAGAATTTGTCCACTTTACAATGTTCCCAGATGATATATTACCATTTATTGTTTTATATTTATTTAAAGATTGTGTCTGCTAAATATCATTTGTTTCCAGTCACTAGGTTTTAGTTAGAAAAGTTTTCTTATTGCCATTTCCTGAATGCTAAATAACTTACAAATTTAAAAGTGAAAGAAGTCTTCTGCAGTGACACCAGAGATGGTAATCAGCAGGTTCTGACCAGTTGTGGAGAACCGGTAGTAGAAATTTTGAATAGTTCAGAGAACTGGCAAATCCCACCTCTGACTGGAGATTTTACAGTATCCTTCCCCTGCCACGCCCACCAAGCCACACCCATAGAACTGGTAGTTTAAAAAAATTGAATCCCACCACTGAGTGACACTCATTCTTTTCATATGGGGAATGATCCATGCAATGATTCCCTTGATAAAGTAATCATTCAGACTGTATGACATAACCATTCAATCATTACAATTGTTTCACTGTTCAATAATACGGTGAGCAACGTTTGCTCTAATCATTACAATGTCAGGAATCTATTTGTTTTTCCTCCTGCTTTAAGGTAAATAAGGTAATTCTACCTTCTGCAGAACTTGTACTGTTTACCAACAATTAGATTTTTACAAAGTTTCACATGCATGAAGTCAGTTCACGAACATTTATTTATATAATTAATAAAACATCATGAGAAACTACTGACCATCATTGCCCTCCAACATTTGCATATTAATTATGAGTAAATTGACTCTATAAATATAAAATGCTTATGGCTTCTACACATAATCAGAAATTCTGACCAGAAGAATTCTATATGAAAGACACCTCTCAGGCTTCTATTACCAGTGTTGACTGAAGTTTTCTACTAGTTTGTAGCACATAACATGTAATACAGCTTTCCTTGACCTGTGTTGCTCCAGAAGTATGGACATCCTCTATTATAATTTTCAGCAATGGCCATGATGGTTTTGGGATGCTGGGAGATGAAATAACTACTTTGGGAAAGTGCCCAACCATGGAAAGCGGTTCTTAATTATATTAAGTTTATATGTTCCATAAACTTAATATAATCACACCACTTAATAATCACAACTTAATAAACAATCACATGCCCAAATACATGATTTGGGAATCACCTATTTGCTTCATTATTTTACTGTGCACTCTCTATAAGTGTAAAGTCTAGTCCCAAGTCACCCAAATATTGCCTACAATGCTATATAAATATAGTTTATATCCCAAGTTCTCTATGCTAATATTAAATACAACCAAAAAATATAACACATTTTGGAGACTTTTTAGAAAGATATAGGTTTTCTCAAATGCATTTTCATATCAAGAGGCATAAATTCCACTAACTTTTAAACAATAGCTGAATTAACCACTTATCACTTTGGATGCTCAAAAAGGAAATTGACAAGACCTTTAAGTTCCCTTCTGCATGTAATTCTACAGTTCTGAGTACAGTGGAGTGGGCTCATTGTCTGGGAAAAATGTAGGAGATCATGGTAATAGCTTTTCAACAAAATTGGATTTACATTGAAGGGTTTCTTGACCTGCTTTAGGTAAATACGATTTTCCCTCTGAGAAATTATGCTTCTTTTCCAAGCACTGAAATTTACACTGATATTTAAAGTAAGAAAAGTCAAACTGATTCTTAAGAAATTTTATTCTTTATATCTTTTCCTACAGACTTGTAATTTGGACTTTTTTTTCATTTTGCATCGAGTGCCAACAGGAAGAGATGCTGAAAATATTCTAAAGTCAAAATACCTCCCAAGCACAAGCTATAGCTTTGACATGTTTGCTCTGTCCTTCTGATGATAACGATGTTTTGCAGAATAGCCAGAAATAAAAGACAAAAGCATTCCAAATTCATTTTGGAAAGAATACAAGTCAAAGTTTACTTATGCTTAGTGCAGCCCCAGTCAATTAACTTCATTTTTAAACACCCTGCACACAAACATATACAACTAAGTATATAGACAAATAACCTTGGTTATTTTAGAGGATACACAGAGATAGAAAACAAAAAAGGAGACAGGGGGAAGGAAGGAAAGAAAACTTCAATATTAAATTGGTTTTTGTAGAAGGAATATTTGTTAGGGAGAATGCTTGGATTTTGGGGATGTAATTGCTACATCATCTTAAATAAAATAAAGTGCTTGAAATTTCTCATATGGTTTGGAAAGAATATGAGAGAACATTAAAGGGGGGGGAGACTTTATTTTATGAAAAAAGGAAGATGGAAATAAAAGCTGCTAAAACTATTTATGTAGAATTAAAGTATACCTAGTGTAAATTAGCTACACCCATTTTTCTATACATAGCAATTTTACATAAAGATAAGGATTCTTGCTGCACAAGTGGGTTACCAGAACAATAAACAAGCTTTATTAACATCAAAAATCCTGGCTAACTCATGTCACAACTACCAAATCATGCTTAGTATGAGATTAGAGACACGGTATTGAATGTGTTTCTGTTTCTGTCAAAACAAACAACCAAAAAATATAACACATTTTGGAGACTTTAGAAAGATATAGGTTTTCTCAAATGCATTTTCATATCCAGAAAGGAAAGGGACAAAATTTATGCCTTCTTTAAGCTCCAAAACTCAACAGAATTTTACAAGTTCTCATCTCCATTTCTGTTATCCATGAAATTAATTCACAACATTGTATAGCAATATTTATGCTACTCTTTGAAAGGTGGAGGGAGGATTATATCTTTATTTATTCCCTTCCCTCTTCAAAGATCAGTTCAAACACTTTGAGCCAGATCCCGAGGCTATGTCCTTCTCCGCTTCTGCCTAATCAGGCTGCTTGGATTACAAAAAGCTTGCCTGGTGTTTACTTCCCATAGATAAGGACTAAGGGGACAGAAGAAGGAAACCACTATATTTGCAGCTAGTCCTTGACATAGGACCACTCAAAGTTTTGGTGGTGCTGAACAGATGATGGTTATGACTGCTCCTTGGAATTCTAGTCATCCCAGCACACTGCATCATGACCTGGATGCTTGGCAACCCATTTACATTTATGCACAGTTGCCAAATAACGTGTAATCAGTATTTGTAACCTGCCTGATGGCTTTTCCTGAAGGTCAATGTGGAAGCAAGACTTCCCACCTGCATACTCTTCCCAAGCCATTTGCACATCCCCATGCACCCTCCATGACTTTATCATGCATTTCTTGCACCCCACACGCTACCTCATATCCATGTGTATCATCCCCAACACATGCCAAACCCTCAAAGACCTCCTTGCACCTATGTCACCCTTGTAGTGCACCCTTCCCTCTTCACACTATGATTTTTGTAATCCCTCTTGCAGCCTCCCTTGACCCCAGGGTCTCTTACACATTCTTCTGGACCCTCTTTGACTTTTGCCACATCTCTTATGTATTTTTACTCTTGTGCACCCTTACCCAACCTCTTGCACACTCTCACTCTACACTATGTATCCCAACCACTCCACTATAGGCTTGTGGACTGGGATTTGTAACTTCCTCCCTTCTCCACTGACTTTGGTTGTAGGATGCCAGAAAAAAAGTTGCCTTGCATAATGACAGTGGTGGGGTTCAGCCAGTTTGCACCACTTCGGGAGAACCTTTTTGTTAAGTTTCTGAGCAATTTGGTGAACTGGTTGTTGGAAGAAATCATTAGGGCAGAGAACCGGTTGTTAAATAATTTGAATCCCACCACTGCATAATGACGATGGGATTCAGTTAATAACAGTAACTAAGACTCCAGGGATTGCTGTGACTAAGCAGTGTGGTTGTACTTTATGATCACTTTGCTTAGCAACAGAACTCCGGTCCCAGTTGCCTCATAAATTGAGGATTATGTTTTCTTCCCATAGCAGAGAATAGTGGGCAGATGGATACTGCCTCCTTGCTTATTTTCCAAGCTTTATTCAACCAGACTTTCTCTACAAATATTTAGTTGAATATGCACATATGCCCATCTTGCTCACACATTAAAGGAAATGAAGCAGGACAAGGGATTCCAGTGTATCAGTCTGTGATCCATCAAGACCTACATTTTCTGGAATCTGCCTATGAGTCCTAATAAAGTGAAACATACTTACAGAGGATAACAATAGCATAGATACATTGGCCCTGAACTAATTGCTTCTAAATCCACTAAAAAGAGGCTGATTAGAGCTTGGAGATGTTAATACTAGAAAGTGTAGTAATACCAATACTACTAATACATAGAAAATAGTATTGTATCTTCAGTCACATTCAAGGGCAATGAACAATAAGTGGTAAAAAAACCTCTTCAAAAGTGGGTTCTAAGGAAGACAAGAGACACCATTTCTATACATTTATTTTGTCCTACAAGGAATAATGTAGACCATATATTCTTGTAAATCAGCTAAGAATTTTCAGATGCCAATAGGCAGCCCCAAAATTGTGTTATCCACAGACGCTCTTATCTGAGTATATAGATGATAATATTTCTTTACATGCATGCATATAAGTATATGTTTGCATATAAACCCATCTGGAGATAAGCTGGCCCCTAAATTTTTCATCAAAATACCATGAAAAATGGATAATCCATGGATTACCCGTAGATAAATAAAAAAATTGGAGGGTTGGTTTATCAGTGAGTGGCACATTTTTTCCATAGCATTTTGGTTAAAAATTCAAGGGTTGGCTTATCCACTGATTGATTCATATACGAGCATATGCCACACTCATTATTCAGAGATACTGTAAAATCCAAATTGTAAAACTTTTATAAATAGATAAGCAAACAAACAAACAGATGGAAAGCCAGACATAGGTATATGTAATTATAGATGTAAATGTGGATGTGAACGTGGATGTGGATGTGGATGTAGATGTAGATATAAACTATACTTCTTGTATTTTAAAACTGGATGACCAGGAATCAAAGATAGAAAGTGTCTCTCCATTTCTTTTTTGTAATGCAGAGCCACTGAAAATGATATCAGCATAAACTTAACAGATTTACCAGATAATCAGAGTTGGAAGGGACCTTGTAGGTCATCTAATCCAACCCGCTGCACAAGTGGGAAACCCTACACCATTTCTGACAAATGGCAGTCCAATCTCTTCTTGAAAGTCTCAAGTGATGGCGCTCCGACAACTTCCGAGGGCAAGCTGTTCCATTGGTTGATTGTTCTCAGTTCCATTGGTTGATTGTTCTCAGTTCCATTGGTTGATTGTTGTCAGAAAGTTTCTCCTTGTTTCCAGGTTAAATCTCTCCTTGTTCAGTTTCCATCCATTATTCCTTGTCTGACCTACAGGCACTTTAAAAAATAGCTTGACCCCTTCCTCCCTGTGGCAGCCCCTCAAATATTGGAAGACCTCTATCATGTCTCCCCTGGTCCTTCTCTTTACTAGACTAGCCAAGCCCAGTTCCTGCAACTGTTCGTTGTATGTTTTAGCCTCCAGTCCCCTAATCATCCTGGTTGCTCTTCTCTGTACTTTTTCTAGTCTCAACATCTTTTTTATAATGTGGTGACCAAAACTTGATGCAGTACTCTAGGTGTGGTCTTACTAAGGCTTTGTAGAATGGTATTAGTACTTCCCTTGATCTTGATTGTATCCCTCTGTTAATGCAATTTAGGATTGCATTAGCTTTTTTGGCTGCTGCTGCACACTGTTGGCTCATATTTAGCTGGTTGTCCACTAAGACTCCAAGATCCCTCTCACAGTTACTGCTATTGAGCCTGGTTTCACCCAGTCTATATGTGTACTTTTGATTTTTCTTGCCTAAGTGTAGGACTTTACTTTTCTCTACATTGAATTTCATTTTGTTAAATACAGCCCAGTGTTCTAGTCTGTCAAGATCCATCTGGATCTTGAGCCTATCTTCTTGGGTGTTAGCTATTCCTGCCAACATAGTATCATCTGTAAATTTGGTAAGTTCCCCTTTTATTCCCTCATCTAAGTCGTTAATGAAGATATTGAAGAGTACTGGGCCTAAGACATATTAATTTATTTGATTTTATGAGTTTTATTGTTTTAAATTGTAGTTTATATGTTGAGTTGCCATGGCGAATAGGTGGCAATAAAAAATCTTATTAATTAATTAAATATCAATCACAAGAAAGTTTATCAATTTTTTTATAAGCAAAACCAATGTCCTCCCATTGATGCGTACATATTCACCCACAAATGTCTCTGGATTGCAAAGGAGAATCAAAGGTGGGGGGGAATAGCAATCATAACCCCGTAATTGAATTTGTTGTTCATTTTTACATTGAATAATGCAGTTAAATGAGCCAGGCTTTGATCAAACAACTGTGGATGCCACATTGCTTTTTCTATCCTTCTGCTGCAAATGTTCCTGCTGGAATATATTAATATATTGTGATTTTTAATTAAGTATATTAAATGCATGAAAATCTGTAGCAGCTCTTCAGTAGTTCCATTTTAATAGAGGGACAGCAGCATATCCCAGCAGCACTAAAGAATTTTTTTTTTTTTTGGCAAAAGCTCATTTGCAATTATTGTTTGGTGTTCAATTGGGACCTTACTATTCTTTTGCCCCATTTAGAAAAGTCCAGTACAAATTCTTAAGGGTTCTACTAAATGTTCTCTGTGTGCCTAGAGTAGTATTAAAGAATGAAAAAGACTTGACTAAACAGATACAGGGATTGTTTTATTGCTTATAAATAGAAGGTATTGTTATTTTCAAATCTGAGTTCTTTTCTCACTGCAGGCAATTATGAATTAATATGGAATAGAATAATTATATTAAAATTTTCAATACTATAGTTTTCTGGGGAGGCATTTTTAATAGCACTTATGCAATATGCCCCAAATGTGGAAGCTCAACTGAGTCACTCTCTCTTATCCAGAAATGTTTTCCTGAGCAGTCAGACCCCTTTCATTAAACCAGCAAGATATCTATAACATATAACAATCCCTAAACAATCTATACCATATAACCATCCTAGAGGATCCTAAATTTAATGCTTATCCTATTGCCATTTATGAGGATAGACACAAATATTCCAAATGAAGTAAGGTTGGGTCCAATTGGAAAAGGGTCCTTGATCTATCACCATTTATTTAATAACCATTTAGAATTACAACAATGCTGAACATTTACAACCTACTTCTACCTTATTATAATGTTACATTCTACCTTATATAATGCTACATGTGAAAGTACAAACCTCCCAGTGGTGGGATTCAGCTGGTTCACATCAGTTCAGTAGAACCAGTAGCTAACCTTTTGTTCTGTTCAACGAACTAACTGAAGCTTCGCCCCTCCCCTCCTTCAGTCACTGCTTCATCCTGGCTCTCCTCACTGGGTGGCTTGCCTGAGCTTAGTAGATCTGCTTCATGCCATAACATCACCCTAGGGGAGGGAAGCGGGAGCAGGGCGGCTTGCTTGCTGCCTTTCTCTACACCTGTGCCATTTGGCCTTTCCTTTTTCTTTTCGATGTCTGAGCTACATGACTCCCACATGACACATATGGCCCATATATAATATTACATATTATAGAGTGTGTATAGGCACATAAAAAGATTCATTGTGTACTATATATACTGTATGTGTATGGAGAGAAAGAGGGAGGGAGGGAGAGGGAGAGGGAGAGAGGGCCACCTTAGAAACAGTGAAGGACCAGCCCATGATGACTTTGCCAGCAAAAATGGAGCTCAGGGGGGTTGCAGGAGGCCATTGCAGCCAAAACACAGTTGGGAGCCCGTTTTAGCTTGCAGACTGCTCAGGCCACCACAGGCTCCCTCAACATGAGTGACATTGAGCTGGCCACACCTACCCTGGCCCCAAGGTCAAACACAACCCTGATGTGAACCTCACTTGCTATATACATTCAACTTCACTTACTGCATTTCAAAAAGCGCACCTCCAGTTTCTGCCACACATTTAACTATAACTTCTGTACATTAAAACATTACACACACCTACATATTTACTTCCCTAGCCTGCACATGACCGTTAGAACCAGGAGAGGGCAACAAAGGGGTTGTCAGCCGGTGGCAGCAGTGGGAAACCAAAAGCACATGGTTGGGACCTATACAGCCACTCTCCCCCTCACCTTAATAAAGCCGACATCCTTGGCTTGCTGGCAGAAGGATTAGTGACACATACTTGTGGATCAGTCCATGCCTATTGAAGCACACATGCTTCCTGGCTCCCCTCATCCCAGAAACACCAACCTCTTAGTCTCCCCTCTCTGCTAGTGGCTGCCCCCTTCTCCCTTTCCCTCCCTAGTGCCAGGCAATCCCGTGTTCCCTGCTGCTTCCAGACCCAGTTGCAGAGGCTGGTATGAGCCTGATGGCATTGGCGCTGGACCTGGTAGAGACCAAAAAGAGGGAGTCAGGGAGGGTCAGAGACCTATCAGGAACACAAGTCATACCTGAACTTTCTAGGGTGGCTCCAAAACAGCTGCTGGTGGCCCATGGAGGTAGTTGCATGGCTTGGATGCTGAAAAGGAAAAGGAAAGGCCAAACAGCGCAGGAGCAGAGAAAGGGCTTCCCTGCTCCCCCTCCACTCCCCTTGGGTGATATCATGGCAGAAAGCGGTTCTTGTAAGCGCAGATGAGCCACCTGGTGAGAAGAGCCCGGGGAAGACAAGGAGCTGCTGGAGGTGAGAATTCAGCCAGTTTGCTGAACTGAACAAAAAGTTAGCTACTGGTTCTACTGACTGATGTGAACCAGCTGAATCCCACCACTGCATAGGGCATATTTACATAGGGTTAAATAGTGTATTTTGGATGTTCAATGGTAATAAATAAATAGAGAGGGAAATTGTATCTCGTTGAGGCCTTTGAAGCAAGGGGCCAGGCAAGGTGAGCAGCCCATTGAGGCGAGGCCAGACATGACAAGGCATGATGGGGAGGGGCGAGATGGGACCGGGCATGGCAAGGAGAGGCTAGGCAAGGCAAGGAACCCCTCGATATGAGTGATGTCAAGTTGGCTATACCAACCCAGTCACCTGATCACCCAGCCACACCTACCCAGCTGGTCATTAGGGCAGAGAACCGGTTGTTAAATTATTTGAATCCCACCACTGAATCCTCCCCATTATCTTTATAGTCCAAGAAACTAGGGAGGATTTCTTCTGAGTCTCTTGTCCTGCCCACTATGCAACTGCAGGCTAAGCTGTCTGTTATTTGGCTGTTTCCTTAGCAATGTCTCTTTGCCATTTTCTTTCCCATATACCATTACAACCATATTGTTAACCTAACCCCGTTTGGAGTGCTTGAATTTGCTTTTAAACATGAAACAAAAGTGTAATTACAGGCCTCCTCAATCAAATCTAGTTTTATTCTCCAACTGTGCCAGACTTAATTGGAACTCATCTATTTTAAATTGTATTTGTTCATTGAACCATGACAATTTGGATATAAAAATTCAATATTGATTTGTATATGTAGCACCTTACCGATTTAAATAAGATTGCGTGAAATCAATTTAAATCAATTGGATTAATTGCCAGTATGTTAAGTGGATTATTGTCAATTAGTTGCACATAATGCACCTACTCCCATTTACTCATCTATGGTAGTTTAGGTGTATGTTATGCAAATACATATCCAAATATATATGTAATGAAAGTATTTGCCACTTGCACCAGAAATTGTGCTATTTTAAATAAACTGTGTTGATGTACACACCACAAATCTCCAATACTATACAACCTCCACTATTTCAGTACCTCAAGACCAAATATTTATAGATAATGCTTTGTCTATAATAATTGATTTATCATATAATAGCATAATAATTAATTGTTAAATGACCACTAATTTACTGATTCATTGAACTGATAGAGATTTAATACTGTATCATTGATTATCTAATCTATTGATTGATTGATTGATTCTTAATAATAAGTTGATTGATTTTTAATAATAAGTAACCTTACTTTTGATTTGTTCTCTAACTTATCAATTAACATTTATTAATTACCAACATTCATTAAGTAACTGTCTACCTATCACATTAATTAACTATTGTAATTGTTTAGTGTACTATTGTCATTGACCATGCCAGCCAGAAATTCCAGAAACTCCAAATCCTCCACTACCAAACAACAACAAAAAATATCTCTACCAATGACCTCCCAGACTTTTGTACATGCTTCAGATGTCTTAAAACCATCAACGAAAGTGAAAATAACATCAAATGTTACCTATGTGACAATCAAACCCACCTTGCCTGCTTAAACTTAAACAAAGACCTAGCTGATCTCTTAAAAGCATCAGATACTTTCCCTTGTCTATGTCCATCATGTTTTCCTAACCTAAACAAACCAAGTACCCTGCCTGACAGAGTTGATAGCATAGAACAGGGGTTCCCAACCTGGGGTACTCGCGCCCCCTGGGAGTGTGAGACGATATTCCAGGGGGTGCGAGAAAAGTCCAGGTAAATAATAGGATATTGGCTATATGTTGGCATTTTTATTTATTATGCAATAATAAATTGTTTTCATTTTGTTTTCATTTTAGAGTTAAGTATCATTATTTAGTGGCCGTCACATACATAGCTGAAAATATTCAATCCTATCATATATTTAATGCGTTCAGTAGTTCCTAAAGTGTAAATTTCAGGGGGTGCGAGGTTTGAGTGAAATTTCTTTAGGGGTGCGGGGTGAAAAAAAGGTTGGGAACCACGGGCATAGAATCACTCATGCACTCAATAGAAAAACGCTTAGCAACACATTTTGAAACAATTATACAAGAAAGCCTAATTTCTCTTGAAAAAAAAAATACAGCAACTATCTATCAGGTAGTTGATAAGCAACTACCTATCAGCTCAAAATCAAATCCCAACCCAACAACGACTACCACAACTACTACCTCAATTACAATCACAACTACAACCAAAAATAACCACCAAACCACAACCACAAATAATTACTATCCCATCAAATAATTCAATAAATGATATCTCTTTACTCATCAGAGACACCATTGAACGTGATCAGAAATGTCCAAAAGCCATCTTATTTGGTCTTGAAGACACCAACGAATCAGATGACATCACCAAAGTTCGTGATATCATAAGCAACTCAAATACAACAAACATCTCTCCTGAAGATATCATTGAAGTAACCAGAGATGGCCCTGAGTCCAAATACAATGATGGCTCGGTGGCCCCAAAATTTTGTAGAGTTGTTTGCAAAAATGAGTCCAGCAAGCGCATATTGATTCATACAATAAATGCCATTGCAAAAACCAATCCCAACCACAAAAAACTTCACTCAAGACTTATCCATACTGCAAAGAATCTGCTCCCATGAACTCTGCAAGGAACTCAAAAGACGTCTAGATAATGGAGAGAAGGATCTCTACATTAACTACCGCGCTGGTTGTATCAAAAGTAAGTCACACAGGCCACAACTCCACATCCAACCCTACCTCATCCAACCCACCATCACTCAAAACTATGCATGCACAGCCCTAACTACCTCAATTCCAACTGGCCTTAAATGCAAGCTACTCAATTCAAGAAGCCTTGTGAATAAAATACCTGAATTTCTCCTCTTACTAAATACGGCTAAATCCAACATCATATTTGTCTGTGAAACATAGCTCAATGCACCTCTCCCTGACTTCATTACCACAGTAAGAGACTATCATGTTTACTGATCAAATTATGAAATCCGTAGAGGAGGTGGTGTTGCTATCTTCTATAAAAAGTCCTTACATCTAAAAAACATCCAAGTTACCCAAGAGCTTGCTCTTCCTGAGACCATCGTCTGTGAACTGTCCTTAAATATCACATTTCAATTCTTACTATGTTACAGAGTCCCTGATTATGACATCAAACATGTAAACAAGCTAAATTCACTACTAACATGGGCAACATCCTGCCCACACACTTTTATCTTTCTTGGTGTCTTCAAACTACCTCACATTAACTGGACCCTTAACGAATGTACAACTGAACCCATACATGCAACCTTCTACAATGCTGTACAAACTTGTGACTGGAACAACTAGTAACCAACAATACTAGACTTAACAACTGCCTCAATCTCATCTTCTGCAATAGTTTGAACTCAATTTATGGAATACAAATTAAAGAACCCTTTTCCAACAGTGACCACAGCATGATTTACTTTTGTCTCAACATACGTCCAAAAATCAACACAACGATGTGATCCCCAATTATAACTTCAAAAAAGGCAACTATGATCTTATAGACAATGATCTCTCATCCCTTGATTGGCAATTTCTATTCACTGGATGCAATACTGTTGAAGACGATTACAACATATTTTTACTTGAAGTCAAAAGAGTCATCAAACTATATGTACGAATAACAACTCCAAAAAACAGAAAAAACAGATTACCCAGAACAATAAAGAAGCTTCAATCCAAAAACAGATCACTTCGGCAGAAAAACAAATCTGGTCACGTTGCCAACATCAAAAGCCGATACAAAAGTTTATGCCACCAGATAAAGACTGAATGCACCAATTATCACATTAAACAAGAGGAAAACCTTCTACGCACCAATTCCACCCACACTTTCTACAATTTTGTAAACAACAAACTAAAAGACTCAAGGTCCATCCCACCCCTGAAAGGACCAAATGGTAAAGACTGCAACGATGGCACTATTAAAGCCAACCTCTTTAACACATTCTTTGACTCAGTATTTGTAAACAGCAATGGATCATGCCCAGTATTTCCTCGTCGAACCATAGACAACTACAATGATCTAATACATATCGATTTTACAGTAGACAAAGCTGAAAAAGCACTATGCAATCTAAAACCATCTCTATCTATTGGACTGGATGGAATATGTGTTTACTTCTTTAAAAAGCTATCCACTGCCATAACCAAACCTCTAAGCATAATCTTTGAAAAATCTTTCAGGACCAGCTCCTTGCCAAAACTATGATCACAAGCCACAGTCATCCCCATCTTCAAAAAGGGAGACCCCAGCCTAGTTGAAAATTACAGACCAATCTCCTTATGCTGCACCACCTGTAAAGTCATGGAATCAATTATTAACAAATCCATTATCCTCCACTTAGAGACAAACAACCTCTCTAATAAACAATTTGGTTTCAGAAAAAAACTATCCTGTAATCTGAAACTCTTGCACTGCAAAAACATATGGACTACACAACTCGATCAGGGCAAAGCAATAGACACAATCTACATAGATTTCTATAAAGCCTTTGATTCAGTGGTACACAACAAATTACTCCTAAAACTAAAATCTTATGGTATCTCTGGACACCTGCATAACTGGATAGAAGCATTCTTCTTAAACACACAACAAATGTTCAAAATTGGGAGCATCCTATCACATTCTGTAACTGTCAACAGTGGTGTCCCCCAAGGCAGTGTTCTAGGACCAACTCTCTTCATACTCTACATAAATGACCTCTGTGATCATATTAAGAGCAACTGCGTTCTCTTCCCTGATGACGTAAAGCTATTCAACACCACAGAAAATACTGCTACCCTTCAAAAAAAAACCTTGACTATGTATCAGAATGGTCAAACAAATGGCAACTTCAAATCTCAACAAATAAATGCTCTGTCTTACATATTGGCAAAAAAAAATCAGAAAATAAAATACAGGCTGAATAGTCAAGACCTTGTTGATGATCCAAACTCTGTCAAGGATCTTGGAGTACTCATCTCTAATGATCTAAGTGCTAGAGCCCACTGTAACTACATAGCCAAAAAGGTATTAAGAGTTGTTAACCTAATCTTACATAGCTTTTTCTCTGGTAATATTACACTACTAACTAGAGCATACAAAACATTTGCTAGACCAATACTCAAATACAGCTCATCAGTCTGGAACCCACATTATGTATCTGATATTAACACAGTTGAGAAAGTCCAGATGTATTTCACAAGAAGAGTTCTCCACTCCTCTACTCATTGCAGAATACCTTATGCCACCAGACTTGAAATTCTAGACCTAGAAAACCTAGAACTACACTGCCTTCAGTTTGATCTAAGTATAGTATATAAAATCATACATTGCAATGTGCTACCTCTCAAGGAATACTTCAGCTTCAACCATAACAATACAAGAACAAACAATAGATACAAACTCAAGGTTAATCGCATTAAACTTGATTGCAGGAAATACGACTTCAGCAACAGAGTGGTCAATGTCTGGAATACTCTACCTGACTCTGTGGTTTCTTCCCCAACCCCAAAAACTTTAACCTTAGACTTTCTACTATTGACCTCACCCCTTTCCTAAGAGGTCTGTTGGGGGCGTGCATAAGCACACCAATGTGCCTACCCTCCCTGTCCTATTATTTCTTTTATTTTTCTTATATGTATCCATGTATTCATAACTATGTTTTTACTTATACCTATTATCTTGTAAGCAATTGACAAACCAAATAAAATGAAATAAATAACAAGTATTGTATTGTGATGTTCTGTATGAAAAGTGGCCATGACATTGGCCAAAGGCAACATTCTAAGCATATTAGTAATATAACCTTTGAGGTTATATGGTCACATTATCCAATAAAAATTCTCATAGCAACATAATATTCCATTTAACAATCATACTTCACGAGAGGAAACAAATCTTTGAATCTGATACTTATTAATACTTATTCGGTGTCTCCTATACTAGTTCAATGCCTCTATCATCAATTTTTAGTGGCATAGGCATTTCTCTTTACACAAGAGGTTAAGCTGTTGAATTCTTATGGCTTTTTAGGTAAAATGTCTTTAAGCAGTAGATAAAAGAAAATTAAAGTCATCTATGTGTAAGCGAGAAAGATTTTCTAAGAACCCAAGGAGATAAAACAGCCAAACAGCTGTCTTTAGTGATATGAGTCAATGGGAATTGCTTCTGTGTTTCTGCTTCTATAACTGTGGAGCCTGAAACTATTTCAGAACATTTGTAAGACTGTTTGGCAATGATTCTTCAATGCATTCAGTACAGGACTTAATATATAAAATTGTACTTGCATTCTTGTGTAAAAATGTTTTACGTTACAAAATCTTCATCTTTTGTTTTATGTAGGATTAAAAATTAAGTTGTGTGAAATTTGAAACATTATTTCCAGTATACATTTCTGCTATATTTTCCACATAGGCTTTTATTTGCAAACTTTTATTTTCATAACTTAATTTAATTTATTATATTGGAAACAAAGGTATACAGTAGAGAAGAATCTACATAGATGATTCAAAAATCCAAGATGGCAATTGCAGCAATGCTTTTAAGGCTGATTCCTTTATGTTGAGTATGATACCACAGCCACAATTTTGACTTTTTCTGTCTGTACCCTGTGATATAGACAAACTAAGTATAGACTTAGTTAATGCTAAGTTCATCTGGTATCTTTAGAATGTTTTTCATCAAACAGTATACATATATAATATCATTTATTGTTATTTGTTCACAACAATATGAAATTGTATTTGCCAATTCTTTAGCTGTGTTGGGCTTCATACATATTGAGTTCTTCCTAAGAATCTAGGATGTTGTGATTTATCTGCATAGTATGTCTGCAAATCCAAGTAGTGTGGCCTTATGTAATTGACAGATAAAATTTTGTCATGATATATTTTATTAGTTTATCAAAATATAAAACACAATACAAAAATAAAATAAAATACAAAAAATGAAAATATGGGAAAAAATAAGGGAGGAAAAGGAAAAGAGAAAAAAGTAAACTGAAAGAAAAGAAAAATAAAAGCATTAACTTCTGACCAGATTTTTTGGGTATGGCATCAAGTGTGCCTATAATTACTGGGACCAACACTACTAGTTTATGGCTGTAATCTTTGTTTAGATTTTCAGATCTTGATACTTAGTAATTTCTCTAATTCTACTATCCCCTGATCCTGCCACATCAATTATTCCCATGTTCTTCTATTCAACCACATTTAAATCTGGTGCTTTATGAGCATGACTTTATCAGTCTGCATTTGGAATCCACAATATTTTAACCTGCTCATTTTCAACTATTTTTTCAACTTTATGTTCTCACCGATTTTTTATTACTGTCATATGATTTTTTTTACAGATGTTTCAGTAAATTATTTTGGTAACTGTGTCATGTCATCTTTTTATAATCAATTTGTGTAATCTTGCATAAGCTGAGTATATGAAGTATATGTTGTTTATTCTGCTACTTTGAATTATTTTATCATTTTTTTAAAATTCTGGCCTTGATTATATTAGTTTAGTTTGCTCTTAAAAATAAAAACAAACCTTACGTTTCTTTTTTAAGGTACCAGATTTGAATACCAGTTTAAAGCTATTGTCAGGTTATATCTTTATCCATTTCTCTTTGTGTTTTTTGTAGAAATTCACCATGTAATGCTTTTCCTTGCCAGCATTTTGTTCTTATTTTTATAATAGTATTTTGATATTCATGGTTTGTTTCCTTAATATTCATTAAGTTCCTATTTTTAACTTGCATCAATGTTTGTAATTAGCCAATGTATGCTGTTCTCCAAGTGTGTTGAGCTTGAAGTAAATGTCTACCTCTATTTCTGTGGGACAGGCCTAATCTATAAATAATACTATGGGTTTATAATGCATAGTGAATATTCATTATCTTTCTTGATTTTTGGTCTGTCCAGTCCAATTGTTTCCAATTAATCATTCCAGCAGCATATCATGTCCTAAGTATGATGATTTTGGTGGTTTCTGCCATTCAGTGTTGTCTCCAGCACTTTTCTAACTACTTAGTATTCTTTATTACATTTTTAACTTTTCCATACCTCTCTAGTCCATAAATTGTGGCAATATTTCTTTCTTTTTTTCCCTAGGGTATGCCTTTGCAGTTCTTTCAATTCTATTTTTGTGAATATTTTATTTCAAATTATAAACCAATATTTATATGCTAGTTTCTCTTACATTATTTATGAATTATAGATATTTTTCAGTACAAAATTGGTTCATTTTTTTCAAGTATCCTCTTTTCATTCAACTTCATATGTAAAAGCAAATAATTAATTTTATGACAGATAAACAACTTTTCTTTCAATAATCCTGTGGCTACTAGTTCAGGTTGCTCATTCAACAGTCCTGAGTTCTACAGGCCAATTTTACAAAAGTGAGTTTACAAAACAGATGGCATAATAATTCCAGATATTCTTCTAGCTAAACTAAATTAGTTAGCTGTGCCTGACCACACTTCTAAATGGATCATAAGCTTCCTAACAGAGAGGAAGCAACAGGTGAAGCTAGACCAGAAGCAGCGTAGTTCTAGGTTTTCTAGGTCTAGAGTTTCAAGTCTGGTGGCATAAGGTATTCTGCAATGAGTAGAGGAGCGGAGAACTCTTCTTGTGAAATGTTTCTGGACTTTCTCAATTGTGTTAATATCAGATACATGATATGGGTTCCAGACTGATAAACTGTATTCAAGTATAGGTCTAGCAAATGTTTTGTATGCTCTAGTTAGTAGTGTGATATTACCAGAGAAGAAGCTACGTAGGATTAGATTAACAACTCTTAATGCCTTCTCAACTGTTCTTATCGTTCTCAGTATGGACCTTGTATCTGAGGCACTGCTGACACCAAGCCAAACAGTGATGTAGTTTGTTAAAACACTCTCAATTGTGCCTAAAATATCCGTGAGTTTTTGGAAGGGAGGAAGAGAAGTTACCCTCACTTCTCATTCTGTTTGATGAAAGAACATTAAAAAAATGTCTCGCAGGATAAGAGAATGTACTTTGCACTTTTTAAGTGCATGAACTATAGTTGGATTCCTTTTTGTCTTCTCATGTCTCAGTCATATCCCACTAAAAGACATCAGGATAAAATTCCTTCCATTGAGCTGTTTCAGATCAGAAAGTATTCAGAGGAGAAGACAGAAACAGATAGCCCTTATAACAGAAAACAACACTATTGATAGCACCTCTAATAGCACAGCCAGGTATACTCAAAAATGCTACCAACTCCAAATTTGAGAGAAATTCTTAAGCGTTCTGTGAATAACATAGAAAATCAGAAACTTTCATGGGATGAAGAACAGGCACTGCAAGGCAGATTTTGGCACTACTTTAGGATTTAATCTATCTGGTTTCCATTAAGCCCTTATCACCTATTATTTGGGTCTTAAAACCAAACTAAATCAAACCAAACCAAAGAAGGATAGAATATTCCAATTTAAATGTACAATCTAAATTTGGTTTAGTGATTAAGGCCTTAGACTATCCAAATCACAGGAGGTTATGGTTTTTAGTTCAGGTCTAGGACAATTCATCATGCCCGGGTCAGTATGGATGAGTGAGTGCTACCTGGTGGGTGGGTATGGATCAGCACAGATGGATGGGCATGGATTGCCTTTTTGAAGGGAGAAGTCCGCTATTCTAGCTCCTTGTTTAAGAACACTTAGAAATTCAATGGAACAATTTGGTGACATTTAGGTTTTGAGCATTTTGCCAGCCAAATGGGGAGGGGGAGGGAATTGATGGAGGAAGTTATCCCAGGATGGCCTATTCATCTTCTACTCCAAAGAAATCCAGGCCTGCAGAGTTCAGTGAGGCTTATTCTGGAGACGTGAAAGTTCTGGATGATAATTCAGAAATACGAATGCATACCTACGTACATTTATGTAGGAATAATTCCCAATGCACAAAAAGGAACCCGCGTCAGAATAGAATAGGACTGAATTAAAACTGGTCTTACTTATGAGTACAGATGATTATCTAGCAACTAGGGTTGGTTTTTCCTACATCCAGGGGGCAGGCTCCAACATGGGAAGCTCCTCTTTGCTTCCTAGGTGGGCCAGTCGTGGGCCTTGTGCTGTACTTATGGAGGCAGTAGACAAGACTACAAGAACATGGTTGACTCTTGCTATGCGTGCTAGACTTGGCTGGGACCCAGGATCCTAGCTAACTTTCCAGCTGAGGATTCCAGCCAAAGTAGCCAGCTGAAGGGTGCTGTTGCAACTTTTCCTACTAATACCTGCCTTGCCATTGTTCCTCCCTCCATTACTCAGAAGAGTAGAAGATGCCTGCACCGTGACCCCTTTGCATTGGAAAGGATGATGGATGAATCTTGCTTGGCAGGGGTGATTTGCTATTGATTGCAAATTATTGCAGTCAAATTGGACTGGTTGCTTATAGCACCTGGTGCCTTTGAACAAGAAGCTAGAATAGTGGATCTCTCTCCAGACTGTGGCTAGATCATGCCTCCACATCCTGGTCTACATTCTTCTGCATTTCACTTGAGGGCACTTCAGGATGTGGAGGTCAGAAGGAAGAAACTGGACAGAAGGCATCCAGTCAATTGCTGCCTGCTCGACAATTAAGGATTATGTTAAGCATGGGTAGACACTTCCTTTTCAGCAACATTTGAGGGTGCTGAAATGAAGATCCAGGTAGGCATCCACAAAGTTCTACCTTATGTTTGGGTGTCTCAGGGTAACAAGAGTCAGGCTGCTGGAGCAGGAGCGAAGCCACAGTGAACTGGGCTTGGCTAGGCTGGAGTGGGAGAAAGGGTCTCCTATACAAGGTCTTAACGCCAGTGCAAGGCCATCGGCTTTTCCTCTGGGAATGAGACCACCTTTTCTGCTACTGCCTATTAGGTATGACTCAGTTCTCTAAATTTTTAAGCCTCAATAGGAGCAAGGCAAACAGGTTTTCTTTTCCTTAGGATCCTTGCTGTTGCCCAGCCTGTCTCAGACTTCTGCTGCCTTTCCCCCCTCAGAAGTATGTTTATCAGGCTTCCTCCCTCCCTTTCTAAGGGAAGCTGCAGGCTCTCTAGCTAGCCCTTTTACGGAGAACTCTGGATGACATCACAAGCAGTTATCCCTAGAACAGCAGCTGCAGGACCACAATCTTGACATACATGAGCTTGGCATGGTGCATAGTCTGGATGTTCACCAAGCTGCATTTGCCATCCTGGCAGGCCAACCCTAATTATGAGCTCCGATGCTCTGCCAGGCTTCAAGCCCAGAATGGGGCAATGTTTCTTCTGGTGGAGGTAAGTGTTTCTTCTTTTCTTCAATTGATCTGAATTGTCCTGTGACAATGATTCTCTCCCCCACAAGTATTATCCTTCCCCATGTCTGCTCAGCTGACACTTTAATGACTGATGTTTCTTCTAGTGGCATCCAGTTGTGATGGGTCCAGTCAACAGGGATGAATATCCATCGACCCAATTGTGCGTACCTGTCCAAACCCACCCAGCCACCCCCACCCAATCACAGCTATTCAGTTGTGTTTACCCAGTCACACTAATCTGACCTCTATGAATCACCCATTCCATTCTAATCCTGCCTTGGTCATGAAAGCCAGCTGGGTAACTTTGGGCCAGTTCCTCTTGCCCAGCCCATGATTTCAGGCTAAGGGAATAAGCCAGTCAGCCAATTTCTGTTGCTACAAAAATGCAGATCCTGTACATAAGAGAAAATGCTAGGAAATAAAATAAAACCTTTCTGGGTTTTAAAAATACTTTTTAGAATTTGTGTTTTTCCTCCAATGGATATTAATTATCTTGTGACTCAACTACTTTTTCAAGCATGTGGTGGCGAGATATTGAGAGATCATTATTTTGTGAATTTCTAAGGGCCTGCAAGTGCAATGCCATAATTGTGCTGGCCCACATTCACCATTTAAAGGGCTTAATTTCTATATTTAGAGTGAGCAAAAGTCTATGTGTTCATTAGTGTGGCATTATTGTCAATAAGAACACAGAGAGTTTATTATTAAATGAAACAAATATGGGAGAACATTAAAAAAAACAAAAACCTCCACACACAAAGCTTTAAGACATTCTCTTACTGAGATGTTACCATGGAATATTGTTCAGCAAGTGTGCACTATAATCTGAATTTAATAGATGGCATTTTTAGTCAATGCAATTTGTGGGTTCGGATCAATAACACTCCTTGTTGCCATTCGCATTTGCCAGAAATATATTATCTAAAAGACTGTAATTTGCAAGAAATTCTTATTCCAAACACCACAAAATAAAAAGCTAATAAGGGAGCATTTAAGAAGAGGACAGCATGTAATGTTCACAGAAACAGGACTATGTCACGTGCATAAAACAAAAATTAAAACATTACTTTATAAATATTTGCCAAGATTTCCACAGATGAAAATGGTGACAGGATTGGAACTGGCCTTTTCTCCCTTGCCCAGGAATTTCTTCTCCATTTTTATGACTGAAGGTTTGTCAGTGCCAGACTGAATCCTTCTACTGCATAGCAGCTTGACCTTCCTGAGTTAAAAGCCAATACTGGCCTACAGTTTCTAATAAATAGTTCAACTTGGTAAAAAAGGACCCTAAAATACTTGGAAAACAAGATCCTATCACTACCTGCCCATAGTTTAAAGTGGCCTTCCCTAACTTAGCTAGAGTCCAGATGTGTACATTCCATCAGTGAACATGTTGGCTGTGGAATCCTGAGATTTGAAATATTTATTTGTTTGTCTAACAAATTTATATAGCTGCCCAACTCACACATAGGTGACTCTGGGCAGCTTATAATTTAAAAAAAAAAACTTACAAAAATGTTCAAAAACCCCCCATGTTTACTTGACCCTGAAAAATGATAACACCATATATTCATTCCTTGTAAATATATGATAAATATAGAGATAGAAATGTTTTTAGGGAAATATCAGGAATCAATGAACAAGAATATTGACTTTTGTCCTGCATGTTACTACTTACTCTGCATATTATGAAAGTTGTAACTAAGTGAGAAATACGATTTGTTTACAATCCAGTAAAAAACCATTAACTTCCAGAGGTGCTGCCAAACTGTTGTGAGAAAGTCTGAATGAGAAGAACCAAAATCCAGAATGTTTTCATTATTCTGACTTTGGGGCAAATCTTGTTGTGGTACTTAAGACATGGCTTTGTAGTAGGCAGCCCATCAACATATCCCACCAGATTCATTGTTCTTATCTTCCTGCAGCCTTCCTGCTCCTCTGTTCCTTCAGTTTCTTCTGCTCCCATGTCCTACTGTGACAGACTTAATGGCTTGACAATCTTTCTCAACTCTTTCCATTCCTGTGATTAGCCCCTATCACCCATGCCCTAAGGCAGTGATCCCCAACCTTTTTTATGCCGCGGCCCCGTACCGGCATCAGCTGGGCACCGCGGCCCGGTACCAGCATCAGCTGGGCGCCGCCATCTTTTTGATGAAAAGTGCTTCCGGTGACCTCACCGGAAGCACTTTTTCATCAAAGATGGCGGCGCCCAGCAAACCAGCGCCCGGTAGGACTTGTTCCACGGACCGGGACCGGTCCACGGACCGGTGGTTGGGGACCCCTGCCCTAAGGCACACATTCTACCAGCATCTGATTTTTCCAGCGCCTTCACTCCTTTTCCAGATTTCATTCAATCATAAATTTTGGGGGCATTTTTCCTCCTTCCTCCACTTCTGAAAGAAAGAAAAATACAAATCCATATTAACATTTTAGTTTGGGTATAGACCACTTGAAGCCAGCTTTTCTGTACATAGAACAGTTTCTGAATAGAACATTTAGAAAAGCATTTATGGAAAGTTCTACAAGCAGCCCTCTAGCAAGTTTAAACAGATATTTTAAACATGGCATTTGAACCTAATTGCCCAGGCTAATAAGACCTTGTAATACATTTTGTGAGTGTCCTGATTTCCCCCCTCTGTGTTTTAGTACTCTGTCCAAAAGAAGTTTATTTATCAAGCCTTGAAAAGATTTGAGAACAAGAGGAGTAATATTTTGATAGACAAAACATCTGGACATTCCACCCAGAACATTACAAAGTGGAGTCAGATTAATTTAGAAGAAAGTTGTTTAAAAATACACTGCAGCACCAAATTGCTTTCTCTATATTTCTATGATATGCCTGGATGCACCTTGACAAGGTGTGTGTGTGTGTGTGTGTGTGTGTGTGTAGTTTAGAGATCAAGAATTTTGCTTGCTATTTGAAATAAAAAAGGCAAGTAAAATGCCTGTTTATTTTGCTCTGTATAAAACAAAGCTTATAAAAAAGGCAGAGTGCAAAAGAAGGCCAACTTTCTATACTTGTGCTATGTGACTTGGTACATTAGATTTATCTGTCAGGCCTGACAAAAGCTAGTAAATCCATAATCAAGCAAACACCATGCCAGGATATTATTACACTATTTCTTCCCCTCAAGAACAATATACGCATGGAAACTGAGCAAGCAGCAAAGCCCACCCAGATGCTCACTCTTATTTCAGAATTATGGTTGGTGCATAGAAATTTTAATCAGTGTACTGACATGTACTTTATAAATATTAAAAAGTTTCAGAGATTTATTTCAGGGATGCCACAAAATTTTGCAGTGTTTGCCATCTGGGAAGACACTAACACTATCACTTCTTATGAAATTATTTCAGTATAAATTTCCTCTTAATTAATATGACAACCCATTTCTCTAGTCCCCACCCTGACTGACTGTGACACTCCCAGTCCATCTGGGCTTTAGTAACTCTATGGTTTTCCCTATCAGAGCTTGATCTAAAGTTGCCTACACCATCTGTGGCAACAGTGACATTATTGTTCTGTGTGAGTCCTTCTGATTTGTTCTAAGCTCCAGATTTCTTTTCAGCATGCACATAGAAGTCACCACTGAGAAAACATGCTATGAATATATGTAAACTGTTAAATTAGCTTGCCATGTTTTCACTGAAGGTTGGTGACACTGCCTTTTGGGCCATTGCCAAAGATTTATGTTATAAATATATTTATGTTATAAATATATATAGGCTAGCTCACAACAAAAAGGTTTTGTGAGTCAGAGATATTGATCAATTAGAATAACAAAATTCAGGTAGTGGTGCATAGCATACTGTTGCTCTTGCAAATTTGTCTTTTAAATCATAGTGAGAATGGGTAAGAGAAAGAGAGAGAGAAAGAAAGAGAGTGGCAAACACTGTCTAGTTAATCTGCCAAAGAGTGTACTGGGGCTGTTCAACATATCATCAGCCTTCTGTCTGCTTACCTTGGAGGCTATTTAATGGGCAGAGATGGGCAAGCACGACAACATAGAATTAATCATCCTTGCTGTTGCTCAACCATGAGAAAATGTGAAACACCTGAAAAGGAATGACTGGTCCCAGCTGGGTTGCCCTGCTCTTTAACTAGCATCATCTAAAGCCAACAGGTAAGAATGGAAGGGAGTGGGAAGAAACCTGGCAGTCCAATATTTATTCAGCTCAGCAGATAGATCTAATGCAATCCAAGATGACGTGCATAGCTGAAGACTTTTTTTATCCCACCTTCCATTCACCTATGCAAAGAGAGCAGTAAGTGAATTATTAAACTGAAATGGCATGAAATCTTGTAAACGTATGAATCAATACCCTGACAATTGGTTTGAAAGCAAAGAATAGTTAATAGTTAATGCCAATGGCATATACAAATCAAGTAACATTTTTTAAAAAAATACTAAATTAAAAGATCAAATGATCTTTTATTTAGGGAGAAGAAATAATTGTATTTCCTGCTGTACTGCCTCATCATGGTGGATGGATGGTCCAAGGAGGGATATGTGAAAAACAGTAGTATATGCCAAAAGTATATATTCCTAGCAGAGTCATTCAGATAATTCCAACTGCCCAGCTAAAGCAAATAGGTACCTATATTGAGCAATAGTGATATATAAAAATATCAGCGGCATTGTCAACTTAGTGACAATGGCAAAAGTATCAATTCATATTTCACTGGACAAGGCAATGGTAAATTGTTGCTATATTTTTTCCAAGAAAATATAAAATGGATAGAAAATATAAAATGATTGGGGATATAGTGCTGGATGATGAACCTCAGTTCAGATGGTATTTAACATGGTACTGAGGAAGAGGAATAACATTTTGGACTACTACTGGTGTTTATGATGTCACTAGATTGAAGATTTTGGAATGTGTTGTTACTGATCTTATAATAGAATAACAGAATTGGAAAGAACATTGGAGGTCTTCTAGTCCAACTCCGTCCTCAGATAGGAAACCCTATACCATTTCAGACAAATGGTTACCTGATCTTTTCTTTAAAACTTCCATGTTGGAGCACCTACAATTTCTGGAGGCAGGTCATTCCACTGATTAATTATTCTGTCAGGAAATTTCTCCTTAGTTCTAAGTTGCTTCTCTCCTTGATTAGTTTCCACCCATTGCTTCTTGTCTTGCCTTCAGGTGCATTTTAGAATAGCTTGACTCTCTCTTCTTTGTGGCAGCCCTTAGATATTGAAACACTGCTATCACGTTACCCCTGCTTTTCACTAGATTAGACATACTCACACTGTTTATGACTCAAGACAAGAAAGCAAAGAAAGAACAGTTCTTCTTTTATATTTAAGAAGAGTAAAGCAAGACTGGTACTTGGCTGCAATGCAATAAAAATCAGTTAAATGTTGTGGACAAATCTTTACAGATACAGATAATCAGAGTTGGAAGGGACCTTGTAGGTCATCTAGTCCAACCCCCCCACCCAAGCGGGAGACCCTACACCATTTCTGACAAATGGCAGTCCAATTTCTTCTTGAAAGTCTCAAGTGATGGCGCTCCGACAACTTCCAAGGGCAAGCTGTTCCATTGGTTGATTGTTCTCACTGTCAGAAAGTTTCTCCTTGTTTCCAGGTTAAATCTCTCCTTGTTCAGTTTCCATCCATTATTCCTTGTCTGGCCTACAGGTGCTTTAGAAAATAGCTTGACCCCTTCCTCCCTGTGGCAGCCCCTCAAATATTGGAAGACCGCTATCATGTCTCCCCTGGTCCTTCTCTTTACTAGACTAGCCAAGCCCAGTTCCTGCAACTGTTTATTGTATGTTTTAGCCTCCAGTCCCCGAATCATCCTGGTTGCTCTTCTCTGTACTTTTTCTAGAGTCTCAACATCTTTTTTATAATGTGGTGAACAAAACTGGATGCAGTACTCTAGGTGTGGTCTTACTAAGGCTTTATAGAGTGGTATTAGTACTTCCCTTGATCTTGACTGTATCCCTCTGTTAATACAACTTAGGATTGCATTAGCTTTTTTGGCTGCTGCTGCACACTGCTGGCTCATATTTAGCTGGTTGTCCACTAAGACTCCAAGATCCCTCTCACAATTACTGCTATTGGGCCTAGTTTCACCCAGTCTATATGTGTACTTTTGGTTTTTCTTGCCTAAGTGTAGGACTTTACTTTTCTCTATATTGAATTTCATTTTATTAGATACAGCCCAGTGTTCTAGTCTGTCAAGATCCATCTGGATCTTGAGCCTATCTTCTTGGGTGTTAGCTATTCCTGCCAGCATAGTATCATCTGTAAATTTGGTAAGTTCCCCTTTTATTCCCTCATCTAAGTCGTTAATGAAGATATTGAAGAGTACTGGGCCTAAGACGGAACCTTGTGGCACCCTACTGCTTACTTCCCTCCATGTAGACTTAGACCTATTAAGGACTACTCGTTGAGTACGGTTTGCCAGCCAGTTGGGAATCCATCTAGTGGTGGTGCTATCTTTTTTTTTTTTATAATAAAAGTTTTTATTGATTTTAACGACAAACAAAAACACATAAAACATAACATAAAAAACATCATCATTCTTCATATATTTACAGACAGTGTATCGGTTGGTTCACCACTCCTTTTTGTGCATCCATTTCATAGTCATCATAATAATTATATTACATAATAACTCATATTATCAATCAACAATTATACATCCTAATATCATTATTAAACAATCATTTGACTATAATTTTACTAATTCATACTTAAGCGAGATAACTGTAATTTAGTTACTTTATTTTATAACAAATCATAAAATCATACCAAGTCTATCTTAATAAAATATTCTAAAAGTGTTATCAAGACCAAGAAAAAATGTATATTCGTTATTTCCTAAGTTTCTAACTATTCTATTATTATATTGTATTATCTAACCTTTGATAAAAAAGATCCCAAACTTCATAAAATTGTTTATCTTCTTGTTCTCTAATTTCAAATGTCAATCTACTCATTTCAGCACATTCCAATATTTTCTTAATAATTTCTTCCTCTAATGGTATTTTCTCACTCTTCCAATTTTTAGCAAATACAATCCTAGCCGCTGTTAATACATTTACAATCAAATACTTTAAGTTTTTATTATATGTATCAGGTAAGATTCCCAATAAAAAAATCTCTGGCTTCAAATCTATATGTTTCTTTGTCATTTTTTCCAACCATATGCGAATTCTAGTCCAGTATTTCCTGGCCTCCTCACAAGTCCACCACATATAGTAATATGAACCAGGAATCTGATGACATTTCCAGCACTTTTCAGATTTGTTCTTGAACATTCTTGCTATTCTTGTCGGGGGAAAATGCCACCTGTAAAACATCTTATACAAATTTTCTTTATATGCTGTTGACATTGTCATTTTATAATTTTGAGACCACAACTTTTGCCATTTCTCTAAGTCAATCCCATATCCAAAATTCTTCCCCCAAGCAATCATTGTTTCTTTAACTTGTTCTTCTTCTAATTTAATTTCTAATAAATATCCATACAATTTTTTAATCACCTTTTCATCAGTGCCTGTCAAAACTTATCTAAATCAGTCAATTTATCATAGAAACCTTCCATTTTAGAATCTTTATCATACCTTGAATGTATTTGCGCATATGAAAACCAATTCATCTTTATACCTTGTTCTTCTAAATTTTGCATCGTTTTAAGTTCACCCTTTTCATCTAGTAATTCCCCATATCTAACTGTTTGTTCCTTCTTATAAATTATAGGATAAGAAAAGGCTTCAATAGTTGATAACCAAACTGGAATTTTCAAATAACATTGTTTCTTAATTTTCTCCCAATTCAACCATAACGATTCCCGTATATAATGCCTTCTAAAATAACCCTGTGATTTAGTTCCCTTATACCATAGAAAAGCATGCCAACCCAATAGTAAATCATGTCCTTCTAATGCCAACAATCTAGTCTTTCTTAACGTTATCCATTCTTTAGCCCACATTAAATTTGCAGCTTGATAATGCAACTCCCAATTAGGAAGGCCAAATCCTCCTCTAATTCTAGCATCCTGTAAAAGTTTTAATTTTATTCTCGCTTTCTTACCTTGCCATATATACTTCAACACAATTTTATTTAATTCTTCAAAATAGTCTTTACCTAACCTAATTGGTATTGTTTGAAACAAATATAACATTCTAGGTAAAATATTCATCTTAATTGTTGAAATTCTACCTATCAGTGACAATTGTAAGTTTTCCCATTTTTTCAGATCAGATGCTATCTGCTGCTTAAGTTTAATATAGTTTAATCTTTCAGTGTAGTACATCTTGACGTCAAATATATCCCCAAATATTTAACTTTATTCGTAACTTGAATTTTCAATAGGTCTGTCAGCTCTTCTCTTTGTCTTAATAACATGTTCTTTGTCAAAATCTTTGTTTTGTCTTTATTTATTTTCAAGCCAGCCATCTCACCATACATCTCTATCTTTTCGAATAGTTTTAAAGCTGTCTCAAGAGGATCTTCCAAAATAAAGACCAAGTCGTCTGCAAAGGCTTGCAATTTGAATTCCTCCTTTTTAACTTTCATTCCTTTTATATTTGTATCCTCTCTAATATTTCTATTTAACACTTCCAAAGTCAATACAAATAACAAAGGAGATAATGGACATCCTTGTCTTGTACCTTTTTTAATATTAATAGAGTCTGTAAGTTCTCCATCTATCATTACTTTTGCCGTTTGCTTATAATATATGGCTTCTATTGCTTGAATAAATTTTCTAGCAAAGCCCATCTGTTCCAATAATAATAGCATAAATCTCCAATTCACGTTATCAAATGCCTTTTGGGCATCTAAGAATATCAAAGCCATTTGTTTTTCAGGATGCGCCTCGTAATATTCCAATGTATCCAGGATTATCCTCATATTGTCTTTAATTTGTCTCTTTGGTAAAAATCCATTCTGATCAGGGTGAATAAAATCATTTAAATATTTTTTAAGCCTCTCTGCCAAGATTGAAGCAAAGATTTTGTAGTCTGCATTCAATAAGGAAATAGGTCTATAGTTCTTAATTTGTAATGGGTCGACCCCTTCTTTTGGGATAAGTGTAATATAAGCTTCTGACTATGTTTTAGGTATTTTCTTATTTACCATAACTTCATTCATGACTTCTAATAGTGGAATGCTCAACGATTCTTGTAGCATTCTATAAAATTCTGCCGGGAGACCATCTGGTCCTGGTGCTTTTCCATTGTTCTGTCTGTTGAGTGCTTCAGTTAATTCCATCATTGTTATAGCACTTTCTAACATTTCCCCAGTTTCATCAGGTATCTTAGGTAGGTTAGCATTTTGTAAATACTGTTTGATTTTTTCCTCATCAAGATCCTCCTGTTTATATAATTGTCCATAAAAATCTCAAATGATTGCTTTTTTCTCTTTATTACCATAGCATACTTGGCCTTGATTGTCTATTAACTGTAATATTTTCCTTGATTCTTTCTCTTTTCTCAATTTATATGCTAACCATCTACCTGGCCTATTTGCATCTTCAAAATAATTCTGTTTAGCACTTCTAATTTTTTGTGCCAGTTCTTCTTTCTCTGCTTGATCCATTTTATGTTTAATTATGTCCATTTTAAGTCTAATATCTTTTTTTTGTGGCGCTTTTTGCAATTCTTTTTCCAATTTTTTATGGTCGTCTTCTAGAGCTTTAATCATTTGCCTCTTCCTAATGTTCTTTTTCTTTGAATAGTCTATTATTAATCCTCTTGCATATGCCTTCATTGTATCCCAAACATTCTGTATTGAAGTGTCCTCTTTTTGTTTACATTGAAGAAGAAGGCCAATTCTTTTTCCATCCATTGTGTAAAGTTTTTTTCCTTTAAAATAGTATTATTTAATGTCCATCTAGATCTTCTTTTTGTCCTTTCCATTTAATTGTCATTGGATTATGGTCTGCCCATGTACTTGTTTCAATATTTATTTCTTGAATATTGGACAATAATTCTGTTGATGTCCAAATCATATCTATTCTGGACCATGATAAATGTCTATTGGAATAAAAAGTGTATTGTTGAGTTTTAGCATTTCTTTCTCTCCATATGTCTTTAAGATTTAATTCATCTGTCATTTTAAAAAAGATTTAGGGAGAGTCTTCCTATTTTGTCGTGTTGCTTTTGCTGTATAATCCAGTTTATTGTCTACAATTCCATTGAAATCTCCCATCATAAGTATATTAGCGTAGTCCAGTTCAATTATTTTCATGTGTAATTTTTTATAAAATTCTTCTTGTTTATCATTCGGGGCATAAATTGCAACCAAAAGTGTTTTTGTATTATTGTCCACTATTTCAACCATTAATACTCTTCCATCTTCATCAGTAAAAGTCAGTTTTGCTGGAATAGTTTCCTTAATATACAAAACCACTCCTCTTTTCTTACAGTAAGTCAGAGAAGTAAATATTTTCCCTAACTTTGATCGTGCCAGTAGTTGTTCGTGTTGTTTTTTTAATGTGTACTTCTTGTAGGCAAATTATATCAAATTTTAGCTTCTCTAATTTGTGAAAGGTTTTTCTTCTTTTAGTAGCTGAATTCAGTCCATTTATATTGATAGAAATCAATTTTTTTTCCTCCATAGTTATGCTTTATATTTAGGTCTAACAGCTCTCGTGGATCTTACTTCACGTTGTTCTTTGGTCTCAACTTGTCCACCTATTGCACCTTCCTCTTTTCTCATTTCCATTTGATCCTCTTCAGATTCAGTTGAAATGTTCTCTTTTTCTATCTCCATTTCTCTTCTTTCAAATAATTCCTTGTAGAATGTTTCTGCTTTCTCAATTCTGTATCTCTGTTCTTGCCACGTAAACATTAATCCTTCTGGAATCAGCCATCTATAGTTCACCTCTTTTTCCAATAGCCTTTCAGAAAAAATCGATATTCTCTTCTAATCTCTCTCACTTTTCTAGGTACTTGTTTTAAGACCACAATCTCTTTGTCTTTATACTTCAACACCCTCTCTCTTGCCACTTGTAATATTTGGGTTTTAATAGTTTTTTTGGTGAATCGAACATGAACCTCTCTTGGTAATTGGTTCCTCATCGCATATCTTGTGAAGACTCGATATATCTCATCTACTCCATCCATCATCTTTTCTTCTGTTATTTCCAAGGCTCCAGCCAAGATTCCAATCATTACTGCAGCCAAATTTTGTCCTTTTTCCTCTTCAATATTTTGGAATCTAAGATAAAATTCTGACCTGTCCATCTCCCACTTCAACATCCCACTTTTTTCTTGTTCAACCGTTGTTAATCTGCTATCAATATTTCCAATTATGTCATCTCTTTGCTTGTCTTTCTCTTCTATTTTTTGGATTCTCTCATCATGATTCACCATCATTTGTTGAAAATTTTCAAATTTTTCATCAATCTTCCCAATTATTTTATCAATACTCTCCATTCTTTGTTCCATGCTCATTTTAAGATCTTGTATTCCTTGCATAACCGTCGTTAAATCCACTTGTGCTTTATCTTGCTTTGCCATTATTGAAAGTCGTCCTCCAGTTGATGGGGAGACAGGAGCAGAAGTTGAAATGCCCAAAGGTAAAATTCTCTTACTCATTCCGTGACTCAGAGTCTTCCGGTTCTTTTAATCCAGTTAATAAGGTGACCAATTCTAATCCAATTAGAAAAAGGGAAAGCACCAAAAAAAAAAAAGCCAATAAGAAGTAAAAAGCCCAAAATTAAAAAAGAAAAATTCTTCAGGTTCTTCAAGACCTTAATCCAATTGTGAAATAATCAATTATAATTCAAAAGTAAAAATTAAAAATGAAAAGAAAAAAGAGACAAAATAAAACCAACAATGTAAAATAATAATAATAATAATAATAATAATAATAATAATAATAATAATAATAATAATAATAATAATAATAATAATAATAATAATAATAATAATTAATAAGCAAAAAGAAGAAGTTCTTCAGGTTCTTCCCACCTTAATCCAATTGAGAGATCTCAAAAATAGAAAATAACCATAAAAATAAGTCAAAAGTAGAGATAAAAAGGCAAAATCCCAATAAAAAAGGATAAAAAGGAAAAAGTAAATATTCTGAGGCTTCCCTTTAAAAATAAAATAAAAATGAGGTAAAATAAAAATAAGTATACCAATATTACAAAATGCTGTGGGGTTGGGGGGGAGGGATAGAACAGTTAATAAAAAATAAAGAATAAAAAGAACCCACTGCCTTTTATTTATCCAAGGCTCTTATTTGGCTTCTCCACACATTTCAAAGCCAAGCTTCAAATATTCAATTAATAGTAGAAGTCCCGAAGTGCACCTGTATAAACATCCTCCAGTGCTCTTCCCTCTATCTTATCACTTCCAGTGGCCTTGAAAAAGAAGTTTTTTCCCAGCTCTCAACTTCAAATAAGATATTTTCAAGCCTCTAGTTGGCAGTGTTGCAAAATTTCTTAAAACCACTCCCCCTTCTTCCCCCCTAAAAAAGCCTAAAAAAACCCGAAAATATATGTATATATATTTAATTTAGAGAAAAAAAATACTAAAGGGGGCCTCTATTTTATAAAATATAAACAGTCAAAAAGGAGAAAAAAGAACTAGTAAATATAAAAGAAAAAACCAGTCTGCTTAACTAGATCACCATAGTTGCGAGTCCATCTAGTGGTGGTGCTATCTATTCCACTTTTTTCTAGCTTACTAAGAAGTAGGTTGTGGTCTACTTTATCGAATGCCTTGCTGAAATCTAAATATATTATGTCCACAGTATTTTGCTGGTCTACTAATTTAATATGACTATCATTCAAATTTATGCTCCAGTAACCAATGTAGAATAAAAGTTTATGAGTTTGATATCGTGTTCCATTTTAAATCAATAGAAAATTCAAGTCAGATGTGCCGCTTGTGATTGGAGACTGGAATGCTAAAGTTGGAAATACAAAAGGAAAAAAATATAGATGGACTGGGCTTAGGAAGCCAACATAAAGTAGGAAACTGACATCAGTTCTAGCATTCCAACTTGAATTTCATTGATAGAGAACCAAAAAAATTATGGAATGTACTTAAAGAAGTTGTTAAGGATAAAAGTGAATAGATACTTCCAAAATGAAGAAAGAGAAGAAAGGAAACTAGATGTCACAACAAACAATAGACATAACCAAGAGAAGAGAAGGCAAAATAAAGACCAAAATTTCAGAAAGGAACTTAACAGTTTCAGAGAGCTGTTAAAAGAGATAAGGAACAGTGTTACAATAGCATCTGTAAGACATTGAAGGTGAAAACACACATGGAAAAAGAAGGAAAATCTTTCAAAAATCTCTGAATTCAGAAGGTGGTGGTAGAAAACAAAATTAAAGTACTCCGCTTATTATCAAATAAAAAGACTACAAGAACTGATGAAATGCCCACCAGAACATAGCAAGCAACAGAAAAAGAATTAGTCAAGGTCTATCCATATTATACCTACAAATCTGGAGAACAACGTAGTGTCAAGAAGAGGTCAATCTACAAGAATATTTAACAGAGTACAAAGTGTTGTACAAACTGCTTCATTACACATGCTAGCAAAAAAGTGCTTAGGATCATCCAATGCATATTAGAGCCTTACAAAGAGGTTCAATCTGACTTTAGAAAAAAGGCAAAGGAACATGAGACATAATTGCTGAGGCTTGCTGGGTAATTGATAGAGTCAAAGAATTTCAAAAAGAAGTCAGCACCTGCTTCATCAATTAATTTTTTAAAGCCTTGGGTTGTGTGGAAAATTCTCAGAAAAATGGGAATTTCAAAACATTCTATTGTCCTAGTGAGAAACTTATATAGAAGTCAGGAAGCCACAGTGCAAAAAGAACATGGTGAAACATGCACTAAGACCATGGAAAAGATATCCAAATGCCATGAAATGTCCAGACAAAAAAGTACAGAATCATTCAAACCATAAAGTGAAAGGTAAAGTTGGATTTTAATAAGCAAGACAGGAGGAGTATGCCTTTGAACTTTTATATTGGAGAAGACTCCCAAGAATACTATGGATAGCCAAGAAAGCAAACCAATGGATCATTAAACAAATCAATCCAAAGTTCTCACTTGAAACCCAGGCTCAAATAATCCTACTTCAAACACATGAGAGAAAGATCTAGCTTTCTGGAAAAGGCTCCAGTACTGGTAAAAGTGGAGGGAAAGAGAAAAAGAGGACGACCAGCAGCAAAATACAGGTATTCAGTTACAGTAGTGAGAAATGCACTATTGGGATACTTGAAAAAACATGTTAGGGATCATGAGAAAATCTATCTATGTGGTAACTAAGAGTCAAAATGACTTGATGATACATAATCAAGAAACCAACAACTATATTTTCTTAGATACATATTTCTTATTTGGAATAAAGAGTAAGTGCCCTTTGTACCACAGAGCAAAAAAAAAAAGGAATATATTCATATGTAACCCAGCAACTAAAGGACAGATTAAGCAGTGCTTACTCTTTTCACAATAGCTATTGTATCATTATTTTTCTGCCACAGTAAAACTTTACAATCCTCTTTGACGTGCTGGCCTATAACATTTGACCACACTTACAGGCAGATATAAAATCAATTTTCTGTACTCCCATTTATCTCAGCACTGCTGTTTGCTGGTTCTCTAATGGAACGACTCTTCTGGAGAAGTAGTTATTTTACTTCAGAGTGGCATTTCAGAAGCTTTAAATGGTCTGAAGAGATGGCGTGTGGCCTTTAGGAATATTTTAGTTCTGCTTTCTTCTGAAGAAGACTCTCCCCGCCCCCCCAGGCTCTCAGCAACAGCTGAGGGAGGGAGGCTTCTGAGTGAGCTGCAGAAAGACAGGTCTGTCAAACATAACCTTTGTAAAAGGCTCCAGACCAGCTTGCCAAAATCACAATGTATACCATAATAACTCTAACCTTATTATTGTTTATTTATTTATTAAATTTTATGTAGATGCTGTGTGTTTAATTCCCTCCAATGACAAGACAGAACTACTCAATTTGGCTTAATTTTTCCTCCTCACTCACTCTCCTAAATTTGTCTCTGGTTTTGCTGATTTTTGGGGGGGTGGGGTGTCCTGTTGGAACTTCTAATAAACTTTAATGCATAACATATTTTGCATTTCGGGGAAAAAACTGTTTTATAAGAGTATACTATTAAAGCAGCTGACTTCCAGATGTTTTGAGATTTCAGAATTTCAGACTAACGATAATTACGTCAAATTCAAATAATCAAATGTAATCAAATTCATGGAATTTAAGTTAGTTATCTTTAAACGTCTCTATTGTATCCAGAGAGACTAACTGATAAAAAAACTTAAGTTTTTTTTAATTGTAACAGATGACTTTGAAACATGGATTATAAAAAGAAGTCAAACACAATGTTTCACTGCATATTTGTATCCAGCCAGCAGAATAGATAAATTATTGCAGTCAAATTCTGGTTTACTAGGAGAAAACCTCTGAACAATGTTCTTTCCCATTTTCCAGAGCAGTTGAACAGATTGTTTTATGAGTTTCCTTAAACAAATATATTGTAGATAACTGTGCTCCTTCAATAAAATTATGTTATTTAATATCAAATGTATGCATCTTTTTTCTTGCCTCTGCAAGAAACCCATTGTTGGAAGAAATTTCCCTAGTTCGTTCCCAGCTGGAAGAGCCATGGACACTGAAAAGAAATGGATTCCAAAGCCAGAAAACAGGATTATTTTAATGAAGGAAGGCAAGAAGCAAGTATTCAAGCATTCCTGGCATGCAAGTAGCTTGGAAGTGTGAATCTAAGCCTTTATGCTTAATTCCCCTTTGAAGCTCCTACAGCTTGATTGGTTTTAATATGTTTCTGATTGCCCTGGATTTTGTTTTCCTGTTTTACCGGGTTAATCTTGGTCCCAGGTCTTTTGTTTTTCCTGTCCTTGGAGTTTAATCTCGTGACACGCGTGAGGCACTTTGACTGACACCCCTGTTGGTGTGGGGAAAACCTGCACATTTAGAGGCTGCCTGTGCTCTGCTCCAATCCCTGCTCCCTGCTTGTTGCGTGGAGGTGTGGTGTCACCGCTGCCGCAAGATCTTTGCAGCAGAGAACCAGTTTTAACCGCCATAAACTGAGGTTTGTCAGTTTCATTACCTCAGGAACGCTACAGGAGGAAAGGAGATCCATGAGGTTCACAGCCCTGTAAGGTGGCCTTCCGATCCCCACATCCTGCACCTGCAGCCCTGAGACCAGGGAGACGAGTTTCACAGCCCTGTGTGATCACCCCAGCCCAGTCCGTCATAAACCAAATTATTGATATTTCTTGAAGTGACACACGACCTGAGGAAGGCTACACTTTTTCCCGATTTTTGACACACCAAGCTGAAAAGGTTAGCCATCACTGTCCTACACCATTATACTTCTTATATGATCTCTTTAGACATCTTAAAGCAATAAGACATTAAATCTTGGAATAATTCTGTTTGGATGTTAAGCTGCAAAAAAAAAAGTAATTATTTTTTCAAAAAAACAAAACAAACAAATACAAACCTGGAAAAAACAACAAAAATATTTCACTGTAACCTAGCATTATAGTAATAATAATTAACAATATATTAATTTGCTGGAGTTTTTTTCTATTATTAAATGTTTAAAAGTATGTAGTAAACAATATATTTTATTGTTTGGGCACTATCGGGAGGTTGAGTTGCTTGTAATTAATAAATGGCATCAATTATTGGAAGCAATGGCAATATACTTCATATCATCCTTCACCATCTTGATGTTCTCCAGAAGATTAAAGCTTTGGTTCCTTTGATCAAGCTGTCTAAGAATTATATTATCCACAGACATCTAGAGAGTACCAAAATGGGAATATTATACTGCTTTCAAATCATCTTATATATAAATTATATAAATTCAAGAAGGTACAAGAAACATATCCCTCTCTCTTTAGTTGTTGAATGCCCATATCAGAAATAATGGTCATTAATTACAAAAAATGAGACCGGGTCTTATTTTCTTTTGACCCCTGAAATAAGTGCTCAGCCTTATGTTTAGGGAAGTGTTATTTTTTCCCCATCTACAAGTATGAGGTGGGGGGGGCAAGGCAAAGAGCCCCTCATGCTAGCTTCCCAAAGGGTCACAGCAGGCTATCCCACCATCTACAAAACAGCTGATTTGTGGGTGTTGCTCATTGTCCTTTTCTCTGCAGCTACGGAAAGATTTATAAAATGTTAACTTTTAACACCGTACTGGGCTATGTGGGTCGTGATGAAATAATGGTAAAAAAAACTGTAGATACCAGTAGCAGCTGCTACAGTACCCTTCAGAGAGCCAGTGCTAGGCATCAGGTGCATGGGGCATGTTTCCTGTTGCAGAAATGGCCATTTATAAAATGTTAACTTTTAACACCGTACTGGGCTATGTGGGTCGTGATGAAATAATGGTAAAAAAAAACTGTAGATACCAGTAAGCAGCTGCTACAGTACCCTTCAGAGAGCCAGTGCTAGGCATCAGGTGCATGGGGCATGTTTCCTGCTGCAGAAATGGCCACGCCCGAGGAGCGCTTTTGGGAGAGAAGGCAAAGGGGAAGTGATCAGCTTCACCTCACTCCTCGGTCCCCTTATTTATTGTCCTTCTTATCGACAATTTTTAAGTCTGGTTTGTTACATTAGCAGGTGCTTATCTGTTTGAATTCTAAAGTTCCAGAATACTTCAATTTCTTCATTTTTAATTACTTTGTCTGTTTTGTGGTTCCACTAGTTCTTGCTTGCAGACAAATGGTATTACTATCATTTTATTTATTAAATTTATGTGCCGCTCATTTTGTTGTCATGTTACAAAGTTATAAAAGCTAATGTAAAAACATTGAATATTAACATAAGCATAGATTAAATAAAATTATGATTAAAAATCATAATTCAAGAGAGCGGAGGTAGAATCTTCTTCCCAGTCCTCTAAGCATCTCCAATATAGAACACCCTCATGGGAGCCCCAGGCTAAGCAGGACCCGAAGTCAAGTCTTCTGAACACTTCCAGGAGTCTTTCATTGACAAGGAATTCCTTGATTGACCAGGTTCTGCACCATACTTCTTCTGATGGAGGTGAACCAATCCTCTGAGGCAAAACAAATCTTCAGATAATTTGCCCCATAACATTAAAAATGACAATGAAAACATCCATATTTTTGCCTTCTGAATAATTTAAAACCAATGCAAAAACTGAGAGAAAATATTCTTACCAATGTTACATTTATGATATTCTATAAGAATCATATTTTCAAATATAATGTCTATGATCTTCTTTAAATATACCATTTCAAATAATACCCCATCTGTGTTTATAAAGCCGTTATAAGGAAGATTTTTTTTTTCATTCATACTGTTAAATGTCTCTCTTAGAATCTGTAGTTACCCACTGTAAACAATATTGTCTCATCCATCAATGTATTGTATTAAATCATGCTGTATATGTAAGTAGCACAAATTTGGTGCTTCAGGGTTTTCTTCTTCTCAGCATCATGCTAAATGATGTCAAAATGTCACTTAGTTGAAGTTTCTGTTTTTAATTTCTTGTTTCTTATCCATACAGAACAGCCTTGTAGAAGGAGACAAGTATGGTTCACTAAATTGGAAAAATGCTTATCCATTTAAGCAAAGCCCTGGTTTTATAGTATCATAATATTTTCCTTTAGTGGAAGAATAGAAGAGTGCAAGGTTTTACATAATCTGACAGCTGTGTAGTTGCTGGCAAAGTGAGTAACCTTCTAAAAAAAAAACCTTTTCTCACTATCGATGTCCTTCATTCAGATATTCAGTTTTGATCATTAGAATAAACAGATTGATATCAAAAGTCTGTTAGGGGTTCTCTGATGGCTCATAAAGAATCTAATAAAATCAAAAGTATAAAATGCTTTCTTATAAATTGCCAGCCAGGTTGCAGATATATAAAAGATTAAGAGGGCACTCCTTTAGCAAGAATGAATGCTTTGAGTTGGCAAGGGAAGTGTTGTGGTTCGCCGGCAGCAGGTGTGGATGGCTGAGGTCTCGGAGAGTGAAGCCTCGGATGACAGGCCTGCATGTGATGCAGGGATGGGGCCAGGACTATCAGAGAGTGGAGTGGCTGCCTTCAGAATTTGTGGAGGCTGGCAGCAGTGATGCAGAGGAGCCTGTACCCAGTGCACGTGTGCGCAGGGCTGCTTGAAGGAAGGAACAGCTGCAGCAGAATGGGTGACTCAGGAGTAAGGCTGAAAGATGATGTCCCCTCCATTAAGGTGTTGTGAACGAAAGAAATTAATAAAGATTCATTTGCATAGCAGGATCGTAATCCTGCTCGTTCTATTGGCCTATAAATGGCAAGTTGTGATTGGTCCAGTCCGAGCAATCTGACTGGCTGTTGGCGGGCCGCGCCAACATTCAAACGCTGTAACTCCATCCATTGGGTATCCAGATAGCAGCTTACGCTATAAAAGAGTGACTGCTAGCCGGGGTTTTTTGTCTCTGTTATGCTCGTAAATAAAGAGCTGAAGTTCACGGTTTACAGTCTGGTCTCCGTCATTGAACCCATGCCTCAAACCTAACATAAGGGATAAAATCCAGCCCTCAGAGGTGGGATTCTTTGCAGGAAGCAAAGAAGTTCTTGCACTTCAAGTCTTGTAGAAGTTTGGACTATCCTGGTTTATGTTTGGAAACTTTTGGTTTTGATTATTTCCTTGCAATTTAATCTAGTGTTCTTGGCAGCCTTGCACAACCTTGGCAAGGGTTGTTCTTATCTGGGACAATTAGTTTTTAATAGTGTTTTACTGTGAATGAACGGAATTCACAGAGAAGCATTTAAAGGATTTTGCTTTTATCTCTGTTTGGTGTTTGTTTGCTTTGAACGAGGCTTGAGTCAGAACAGTAAGTAAATTGGATGGTGATGTATTGTGAAACAGAATAAATAAAAGAGGTTTACCTCATCCAGTTTGGAACTATTGATAGTGTTTTATTTTGTTTTTATTTTGGAAGGTTAAAAATGGACCAAGGGTCCAGATTTGAAATTAGATTTTGAAAATAATTATAAGAATTAATGTGGGAAACATATTTGTTTTAAATTCTTTAAACCAATGATAGGATGAGACTTTAAAGGCTGGCTACTAGAGGAAACCAGAAAAAAGTAAAGAATACAAAATTCAACTTACAAATAAAGAATGAGGAAAATAAATAAACATTAGACATACTAATGAACATTTTAAAGAATGGGATGAGAAGTTAATTTTAAGAATGTCTGCCTCTATAGATAGACTATATATAAAAGATATAATGAAAGAAGAACAAGTTTAACTTAGTAAAATGGAACTGATTGAAAGTAGCTTAAAAAGTGGCATTTCTTTTATTTTAAGAGAAAATGTTAAATTACAAAAATTACTTATATTTGTAATGAATTGACAATATTTATTTCTTTATATGTTTTTTTCTTTTTTATGTTTTTGCTATTTTCTATTTAATTTTCTTTTCTGCACATTTTATTTTTTAAGATTGTATTAGTTTTTTATCATTGTTAATTGTAATTTTTAATAAAATTATTATGAAAAAAAGAAATACTTCATGCAGCTAATGCAGTCCTTGATAATTAATTGGAATAATGGGGATGTTTTTTTAATCTTTACTGAAATTAGAACTTTAAAACTGTAATGCAAGTAGAATTGAATTTCTGTTTTTCAACTTTTGTTCCCTAGAGGTTACATACTGAAATGATTTTTTTTCAGCATAACTTGTAGGTACTATAATTAGGGATCCTTGTGGAACTCTTTCTTTGTAGATTCTGAAATGAATTGACCTAATTTATACCCTCTGGACTAAAGTGAAAACCAGAACTTAATTATCCAACAATACCTGAATGTTCTGACTTTAAAAAAAAAATTAACTTGAAAGTATATTGAAAAAAAAATCAGTCTTTTGAGGTAAAATATCTTTAGGAATACAGAGCTTGAGCAAATGCTTTGTACATGCATCATAACTTTATAATCAAGCCACCAGGGAAAACAGTTCATTTGGAGTATATGTGAATATCAATTCTTTCACTGTGGTAGAAGCCAATAGAGCTGAGCAGAATATTGATTAGATACCATTTGTGGAAACATCATCTAACTCTCTTTCATAAATGACCAGAATTCTGTCATCCAATCTAATACTTCTATATTCGTCTGCCATTTACATTTTATTTTAAAAAAGTGAACATCCCATTGAAGCATAGTGAGAAGACCAATAGAGATTATTCAATCAGTGACTGAATTGCTAAAAACTAGACTGATGGAGAAAATCTCATATGTTGGCTGAGCTCCTATTTCATGTACTGGATTTAGAAGTGGATAACAGAGGAAAAAAGGGCTAGTGAAAGAGACCAATGAATCCAAATGTACCTGGAGATTTAAAAAGTCAGGATCCTGCTTTTATATTGTGAAGACTTTGAGGTAGCTTTTGACATGAAAAACAGGCATTCTGTGCATAAAGTCCTTTTTTCCCTCCAGTAACAAACCAGGAACTGCCAGGATTTGTTGGTTAAATTTTATATCCTAAACTTCAAATAATTAAACAGAGAAATGTAAATCATTCTCAAGAGGGATATAATGGACAAAGGCAGTGGTGGGATTCAGCCAGTTCTCACTGGTTCACCCAAATTGTTAGTTAATTGCTTATGCAGTTCAGAGAACTGCTGAAAATAAAGTGCAAGAGAGGATTTTTTTTCCTCTCTCCCTTCAGTTAATAGCTCCAAGCAGGCAGCCAATAACCACTTAACAGTTGCAGCTGGAATGCAGCCAACACATGCTGAATGAAGTCAATAAACAAGACTTTTTATAGCTACTGCAGTGTTGGCTACTTCTTCCTGTGGGGAAAAGAAACAGGAAGGGACAATGATAAAGCTTGATCAAATAGGCCATGAATTTAATGCATATGTGGTCCAACCAGCTGTATTGCTTCTGCTGTGAAGCATCCAATTTAGAACATAGAGAACATAGAATATTAGAGTTGGAAAGGTTAATGGCTTTTGGCAGCACGCCCACGTCCAAGAAGACCTCCAAGGTCCTTTCCAACTCTGTTATTCTATTCTATTCTATTCTATTCTATTCTATTCTATTCTATTCTATTCTATTCTATTCTATTCTATTCTATTCTATTCTAAATATTGGAACAGTATTCTAATATTTATTTTGTGCTATTTATTTTGTGCTATTTTATTGTGAGTTGGACTAAGGAGAAATTTTATAAGGGTGAGACCAAACAAGTTGACCATGCCCACCCAGTCACATGACCACTCAGCCATGGCCATCCAGCTGGTCATTAGAGCACTGAACCAATTATTAAATATTTGAATATCATCACAGGACAAAAGTTTGTATTTACCGTAAATGCATAATTCAGCCACTGTTCAGCGAAGAAGTCTTGTTAAATTCTTAAGGGTATTTCAATATATTTTAGTACCAAAAAGATTGGTAACGGAAAAAAGTTATATACTCAGACCTAATAAGCTCAGCCCTAATAAACAAATATTTCTCCTTCTAGTTACATATGTACACGTAGAACTTATCTACTAACATTAGAAATTATTTCTTTTTTCTTAGGTTTCATATTAAAGTTTATATTTTAGAAGATACAGAGATAAGTATCAACAAAGTCAGGTTCCAGAGAAGGCTGCCATCTCCTGGTTATTTAATCACATTGTAGTTTAACAAGATACTGAATACTATTAAGCAAACTGAATCCAGAACTTTTGGATACCTGATACTGAAACAAATCTGTTAATATTTGGATTGTGTGTGCATATGTGTGAATATCCACTTACTGCAGTGGCAGCATTTTGTATGCAGGGCAGTGTTTCCATTTAAACCCACATCAAAATGTGTATAATGGCATTAAAAACATATAGTTTTCTAAGTATATTTTTGAAGGGCCTATTCCACATTATGAATTGAATATGGAATTGCAATGGAACAAACTTTTGAAGGAATCCAGAACTAATAATCACTGTTTGAAAAAAAAAGATTCATTATATTTCAAGTGAATACTGTAAAACATTGTTTTAATGAAGTAAAAGGAAAACAGGGTCTGTTAATTCTAAGTAGACATAATCAAATGGTGTGTTATCAAGATGACACACATGATACAAATTAAGCCATTTGTATCATCTATATCAGGGCTGTAAACTCCCAGTGGACTGGATGTGTCACATGTTGGCCACGCCCATGCCCAGTTTAGCAAAGGGAAAAAATCCCCTATATCACATGACACCGCCATGATGATGTGAGTTTGACACCCCTGATATATATCGTTTGATTGTTAATAAATGACTGATGTTCCTGTTCCCCTCTGAGTTTATTTTCTTTGCTTTCATTGCTCTATCTTGTCCTGGGGTTTTTATGGTTATTATTTGTATTGATTTCTGTTCTGAAATGTTTTTTAAAATTGTAAATTGCCCAATCCCTGGGAGTCAGATAGCATATAAATTGAATAAATTGTGGTTTGCCGCATAGTCAGTCAGATGTGCAGACTGGATTTAGTATTTTTATATACCTATCTAGTCTTTCCATCCATTGTTGGATTTTGGGATTTCACCCAAGGCACCTATAACTATTATTATTATTAATGGTCATTACACAAATTCAACAATGCAAATACAGTCTGCAATGGAAATTCATCACTACATATGAAATCCAGGAAGCTGAGAATTTAGCATATTTGTTTCATATTATTTTACTCAAATATTTATATTCTGCCTTTGTATCTTATAGCCTGCAATATTTTATATATTATTGAATATTGTTCACAAAATGCTTTGTATGGTTTGTGAAATGGCATTAAATAAAACTAAACAATATTTCTAAATTAATTGAACCACCTGATCATTTTTAAAACAAGTGGAACAAATTTCATGTAAAATTTTGGACACAAGATTAGACTGTCAGATTGCTCCTAGTGCAAAACAAAGCAAGATTATAGTGCATATAAATTCCACGGAAAAGACCAAAACTTGTTCGGGTATTTTCCCACGTCATTGTAGTTGTGCTTTTAATGTTGTAGCAACGTTTGCCAGAATCTCATCTGCCATCATCAGGCTTCTGTATTGTGTTCGCCTGTGAGTCAGACTTTACACAGACGAACACAATACAGAAGCCTGATGATGGCAGATGAGATTCTGCCAAACGTTGCTACAACTTTAAAAGCACAACTACAATGACGGGAAAATACCTGAACAAAGCTGAATATCATACATGTAAGTACCCGAAAACTTAAGAAAAATATATATATATATATATATATATATATATATATATATATATATATATATATATATATATATATATATGAACGAGGATAGCTTATTACATTTAAATCCTCCACTGCAATGCGAGTAGATGAAGAATTAATACAGAAATATGTCTGATCTCAGCAGAAACATAACACATGTTCTTGTAAAGAGTCTCTTGTTCTCTTTCCAGCCAGCCAGCAGAGCATCTTTTTACCTGACTTAAATTAAGAAGAACTCAACCATGGGGATACAAATGCTATTATTCATGACGTATAATTATGGTTGTACCTAAGTTAAAATGCTAGTTACAAATTTGCTGCACAGTGTTCTTGGAGTGTGTTGGAGAAGATAAAGACAAAGAGCATGTCATTAGCATGATGGGTAGAGTAGCAGCAAGAGGATCTCGCATTGCAATCAGTTGTGTTTCTTATGCTTGTGTGTTTAAAAATAGAATGAGTCAGCCTGTGACATCAAGCAAAAAGATATGACAACTCTGCTGGTGATCACTGCAAATACTTCCCTACATATATCAAATTTTCTACTTGATTTGTTTTCAATTTTGTACTTTAAATTGAAAAAAATGAAATTTTAATTTTAGGTTTTGATGATTATAATGACTGTTGTATAGAAGTGTCTTAAAACATTTAGAAATGTAAAGTCAAAGATTGAGGTTATAATGTTTCTGTATTCTACTACACTGAAAAAAATCAGAAGACGTACTTTTTTTTTTCTTCTTTTATTACTTCTTTCTGCACTTCTCTTCTTCTGTTTTTGACTTTCTCAATTTTGTTTTTACTATATTGTATCTTATAATAAATTTGAATAAAAGTCAAATCAAAAAAAATATCCACAAGTCCATAAATACAATCATGTTTCTATTTTCACCAGCATATATTTATAATTTCTTAACAAAAAAAAAATGTTATAGAAAATGTGTTCTGAAATTTCCTTCCACAAATATCTGATGAGGAATTTTATTTCTAATCCCTGTGACTTTCTCTCTGTTAGTTGACTATTATTTAGAGGGAGATGACTCTCGTGCCCCTAGCATCTAGAGATCACTACATCAATAAGTAAATTACAGGAGCTTAAATTTAATTAATAATTATTTGGGATAATGTGATAATTAATCTAAAAGTTAGCAAATTCTCAACCATGAAACAGCATTGAATTTATTTATTAATTTTCTCAGTTACCAAATCCAGACCACACATGAGTACACACATAATCAGCTGAGGAACCAATATGTTTCTTCATTCTATCCACAATGAAAGAGTCCTACCAAGCATCCTAAAACAGAGCCAGAGGGGGAAAAACAGATTTTTAATGATGACTTGAAAGGAGGCAAGATGCCATATGAATCTGCATGACAGAAAGGGGAACAAATTCAATAAGTAGTCTGTAATTGTACTACATCCACATGAAGTAAATTGTGAGGTACCACTAGGCTCTGCCTTAGAAACAATGGTTGGAAACTAATCAAAAAGAAAAGCAACCTGGAATTAAGGGCAAACTTCCGAATAGTTAGGACAATTAACCAGTGGAACAGCTTGCCTCCAGAAATCATTGGTACTCCATCATTGGATATTTTTATGAAGAGTGTAGACAGTCATTTATCTGAAATGGTATAGGTTCTCCCACAGATGGTATTCAGCAAGTTCTGACCAGTTCTGGAGAACCAGTAGCGGAAATTTTGAGTAGCTCTGAGAACCAGCAAATACCACCTCTGACTGGAAATTTTACAGTGTCCTTCCCCTGCCATGCCACCAAGCCACGCCCACAGAAACGGTAGTAAAAAAAAATTGAATCCCACCACTGGGTTCTCCTGCTTGAGCAGGGGGCTGAATTAGATGACCTCCAAGGTCCCTTCCAGCCCATTCTATTTTAAGCTATAGTTTCTGGCTGTTTTTCAGTATCAGCTGTATATATTCTGGTTGTTGTGATTCCAACCTGACTTTGGACTGACACCTTGATTTGGATTGTGCTTGGAAACTCTGGACTTTTCCTGCCTCATGAACTCTCTTGTGTTGTGGGTTTAAGTTTGCATGGTGGGATTATTTCGATTGAGAAACTTTCAGGTGCCTTATGGACTCTTTGGCCATTGCTCTGTGCATTAGCATTGGTCTGAATGGCTGGTCTTAATTAGGACAGTTTTAATTTTTTTGTGAAGGGAATTGCTGAGAAATATTAATAAACTCACTAAACCACAGTTATGTGCGTGTGTAAGTGAGCAGGATAGCACATAGATTACATCCCGTAGTTCTGAAGGAACTGGCAGCTGTTATATCACAGAGCTGTCAAACTCAAGGCCCGCCGGCTGGATCTGGCCTGCAATGTGGTTGGATCTGGCCCATGGGGCCATCCCAGTCTACCCATGTTACTTTAGTCCAGTCTACTTGTGTTGCTTCAGCTCGGTCTACCTGAGGAAAAACCAGCAAAGCTTCAGCCTGGTCTACCTGATGCAAGAAGGAAATATCAGGCCACTGTAGCTTTGGCCCGGTCTACCCATTAGGCCAGTGTGGCTTTGGCCCAGTCTACTCAATGCAAAGAGGAAACATGACAGCAGTTTGGGAGTGGCATCATTAGTCAGCGACACCCACCCAGTCAGCTACGTCCCTCAGCTCCCCGAGGTCAACCACAGCCCTAATGCAGCCCTTAATGAAATTGAGTTTGACGCCCCTGTTATATCAGAATCATCTTTCATAAATCTTGGAACATGGGGGAATTACCTGAGGATTGGAAAAGAGCTGATGGGTTCCCATCTTCCAAAAAGGGAAAACAAAAAGCAAAAACAGGAAACCACAGACCCATCAGCCTAACAATACCTGGAAGATACTGGAAAAGATAATTAAAAAACCAGATCTGTGAAAATCTAATAACAAATAAAGTTATACTAAAAGACAGCCTGGGTTTGTTAAAAACAGATCATGTCAAATCAATCTTATTTCATTCTTTGACAAAGTGGCTTAATTAGTAGACTGAAATATTATGGACTTAGACTTGAGCAAGGCATTCATCAAAGTAGACCACAACCTACTTCTTGGTAAGTTAGAAAAATGTGGGATAGATAGCACCACCACCAGATGGATTTGTAACTGTCTGACAAACCGTACTCAACAAATAGACCTTAATGGTACTACATCTACATGAAGAGAAGTAAGCAGTAGGGGACCACAATATTCTGTCTTAGGCCCATACTCTTCAGAATAAATGATTTAGATGAGGGATCAGAAGGGGAACTTATCAAATTTGCAAGCTGGCAGAAATACCCAATACCCCAGAAGACAAGTTCAGGATCAAAAAAGATGTTGACAGATGTGAACAATAGGGCCTATCCAAGAAAATGTGGAGAAAAGCAAGGTTTTACATTTAGATGGGAAAAAACAAAAGTATAAGTATGGATTAGGTCAAATCTGGTTCAAAAAAATAACTGTGAAAGGGACCTTGTGGACAATCACTTAAAAATGAGCCAGCAGTGTGCAGTAGCAGCCAGAAAAGTTAATATAATCCTTGGTTATATAAACAGAGGCATAGAATCAAAACCACGTGAAATTTTAGGAGTGCTTTATAAAGCTTTAGTAAGGCCATATCTGGAATACAGCCTATACTTGTGGTCACTATATTGCAAAAAAGTGTTGAGACTTTGGAAAAAGTGCAAAGAAGAGCAATTAAAACGATTAAAGGACTGGAGACTAAAACATATGAAGAACAGTTGCAAGGTTTGGGTTTGACTAGTCTAGAGAAAAGAATGATTAAGGGAGTCATGACAGCAGTACTCCAATATTTGAAAGGCTGCTACAAAAAGTAGAGTGGGGTCAACTTATTTTCCAAAGCACCAGAGGGCAGGACAAAAAACAATGGATAGAAACTAATCTAGGAAAGAAGCAACTTGAGAAACTTTCCAACAGTGAGGACAATTAACTAGTGGAACAGCTTGCCTTCAAAAGTTGTGGGTGCTTCATCACTGGAGATTTTTAAGAAGAGACTGGACAAATAGGGTCTCCTGCTTGATCAGAGGTTTCGACTAGATCTAGAAGATCTCCAAGATCCCGCTCAACTCTATTCTGACTGAATTGAATTAATTTACTAATACTTTGAACATTTCTGTATCTTCCACAATTAAATATGTTTAGGCTAGATTTTAAAAAAGATTTCTTACTATTAATTATCAGTTCTCTTTGCTGTTTGTGACACCTCCAAATATAATATCATCTGTGAACTTAATTAATGTGCTGTTTATGTCTTCTTCCAGATCATTAACAAAGATTTATTATAATTAAGATTTTATGAAAGTAAAGTCTAGGAGAAAATTTCACCACTTTATCAATGAATATAAATGCTTTAAATATTTCTAATTAATCTATGATAAGTAATAAAAATATTTTTACTTTATCCAAATAATCTAGAAATCTGGTTTTTTTCAAACCATTCTCAATGGCATGAATGAGATTTTGCAATATAAACTTAGAATGGTTCTCTTGAAAATATAACATAATAAATCATAGTTCCAATGCAGTCACCAATGTAATAGGAATTCATTTAAACTAAATCATTATATGATTTTTTGGTTCCCCTATAGAAAAAATGCATTTAGAACTAAAATTATTCTGGAAAAAAGAGGAAATAATGTTTGACCAAATAAACTAGGAAATATTATGAAGCCCAGGAACAACTGGAATCAAAATAATATTTACTTTTGTATTTGGATTTAATCTGTGTTAGCTCCACTAGACAGATAAGACCAGGAAATCAATTCCACAGGAAGGCCAAATCTATTTTATTAAGATTGGCTATAATAACAGAAACTTACCTGCTGGCGCTCTCCCCCATTCTTATAACTCCTGTAAAATAGGGAGCTGTTACTTTTGCAATCTTTTTGAAGACACCGAAACACTGAGAAAAATATTTACATCCCACATAGAATTGCAAAACAATTCTATAATAATAAAGGAGAATATTTCTAAATCCAGGTTGAATTGTAGTGTCTTTGGTGCTCTCTGATCTTGGTTGCCTTCTTGCAGACCTTTCATTATGCAAACTAGGTGACATCATCAATGCTGGTAAGGAGTGGGGCAAGATGTTGTGGTTCACTGTCAGCCTGTGCAGACAGCAGCAGAATCGGACAGTGGGGAAGAATGTCAGAGAGTCTGGAGAGGACTCAGACGAGGGTCCTGCATTTGATGTAGAGATGGGGCCAGGGCCATCTGGGAGTGGGGTGCTGACTCCAGAGCCTTCGGAGTCTGGCAGCAGCGAGGTTAAGGAACAAGGGGAGCCTGTTCCCAGTCTGTGTGTGCACAGAGCTGCTAGAAGGCAAGAGCAGCTGAGACAAAGGAGTGACTTGGGAGTAAGGCTTGGAGGTGATTGCCCCTCCATAAGGTGTAAAGGACAGGCAAAGATGATGAAACCTTTGGGGGAATCAAAGTCATTTGTTCTGTTTGGATTAATCCTTGAAGCTCTGTGTGGACTTTGTACTTCTGTTGGTTTTTTATAATCCATTTGGCACTCTCATTATTGGCAGCAATTCAAAGGAAAGAAAGGTAGGTGCTTATCTTGAAGGGACTGTTTGGGACTCATTACTGGCTAGGAATGAAAATAATTCCCAGCATTGAAATAAAACAAGAGTTATTTTAACTAAGCATGTGCTTAATTACGGTCTTGGGGAACCTTGGTCAGAACACGAACAAGTTGAGAGAACACCAAGAACCCCTCAGCTCTATAAGATAACTTATTGGTAGTTAACTTCCTTCTATCCAGGACATAGCATACAAGTGATGCTTGAGCAGACTCCACAGGATTGTCTGGGATATGACACATCCACTTCACAACCTATTTTCCTTGCTACCTTCTGGGAGGAGGCTTCATGGTACCCGAACCAGAACATTTAGATTCAATCACAGTTTTGCTTTATGTAGCATCAACCTTGTGATCTCTCAAGTTTCTTCTTTTTGCTACATATTCAAAATGGATGTGTGTGTGTGTGTGTGTGTGTGTGTCTGTCTGTCTGTCTTTCTGTCTGTGTCCTGTGTGTCTTTGTCTGTGTGTCTGTCTACTAAAACACACATAACACATATGTATATGTATGTATATGTATAGTACACATATACACATTATACATGTAGACATGTATATATCTAGTATATATCTATCAAAACACATACAAAATACACACACACACACAAACACACACATACATACAGTGGAACCTCAGGTCGCAAACAGAATTTTCGGAAAAGTTTTGCTTCAGGTCGCGAACATATCTTCGGGTGGAGCTTTTCCTTGCTGCGGTGATTTCCACTTAGGTGCCTTTTTTTTTTTTGTCTGTGCATGCGCAGTCGGTCATGCTTCTGGTCATGTTTAAATCAAGTTGTGACCATAGTCCTGGAATAGATTATGGTTGCGAACAAGGTTCCACTGTATATTGTATATCTGTATTATATATGTGTTTTGATAGGTATATACTTTCTCTTAAGAGCAGGCAACAGAATTTCATTTTTAATGTAGGCCAGTGTGCTCACAGTAAAAATAATGACAACAAAACTTATCTTATCTTATAAGACTTTTACCTGCATTATGGAGAGAAACAAAAGTTTTTGGAATGCAAATAGATCCTTTTCTAGATATTGTTATATATAAATTGAATTCCATTACCAGGAGTAAGGAAATTTCAGGTTTTGTTTTTTGCTGGATATCTTAGCCTTTAGAGCAAACAACAACAACAACAACAAAAACCACATGACTGAAGAATTCTAACTTAAGGAAATTATTTGGAATGCAGAATTGCCCAGAACCAATAACTCTTCTAGGTAATGGAATACACACATTCAGTTTTCTTCCTTTCAGCCATATAGATTTCTGTCCCTATTATTAAAGAACCAAAACTCAATAAATTCTTGCTTATCTATGACAAATCAAAAAGAGAGCTATTAGCCATACAAGAGGAACTTTCTTGCTACATGAACAAACCAGACCTTAAATTAAGGATCCATTTTCAATTTCCAAATATTCTAAAATGATACCTGACTAATCTTCTTCTCATGCAGACTTCTAATTGTAAAACATTTAAGGAGTTCTTAAATCTGTCCTATATCATTCTGGAAAGCTATGATCAAATAGTGTGTATGCTGAAAAAGTAACCACAACACAATAAATAGTGTGAATTATCGATAACCCTGACTATTCTTTAGAATGAGAGATAATGAAGCTGAACCTCAATACTTTTGCCACCTAATGAGAAGACAGGATTCACTTGGGGAAAAAACTCTCTGATTTGGAAAAAAAATCAAGGTTAAAAAGAGAAGGAATATCAGAGGATAAGAAGGTTAGACGCAATTAACACGAATTTGGACAAACTCTGGAGGATGATGGAGGACAGTGGGATTTTATGGTGCAGGGTGTAATAAACAATATTGACATAACTTAACAAAAACAACAACAACAACAATAAATAATCCTCCTAATAAAAGCAGATCCAAAGGAATTAATTTACTTCCTGCATGTTTAAAACAGAATAATGGTATTTGCCTGTGATTATGTTGGCCTGTTTATAAAATATTCTGCAAAACTATTATCTAATAGTAAATCTAGACTAACTAGCTGTGAAATAAAATCATTCAATTCATTCTTTTAAAAATAGTTGAAGTAATCTGGATTATATCCAAATCCATTTTAGATTTTTTTTCTGCCATATTTTTAAAGAGACTGGTGGCTCATTGACACCAATGAACTCATAAAAGTATCTGATCCTAATCTATGAGATAAAGGATTAAATTATCTAAACTTCTCTAACTTCCTAATATACATAATTATTGGATATTTGATAATAGTTTCCCAGGGCCAAATAACAGCTACAAAACTATACATCTATAATTGACATAATAGTGTTAAATTGCTAGAGAAACATTCATGCAATACATTTCTAGGTATATATTTTTCAGAGTAAATCTTATGGCAGCCAAGGCTATTAACTACCCGATTTAGGATTTAGACATATTTTTTTAAACATTGTACAGCATATATAGCAGCACAGTAGTCTAAATCAATGAATTATAAGGGATAGCCTTGCATAAGTTAAGACTCTCAGTTTTAGACCTTAGAAACAATCAAAAGAGTACCTTGTTCACTCTCTTTCATTATCTTGTATACACACCATACCATACCAATAATATTTGTAAATGTATGCACGCATATTATTTACCATGTACCTTTCTACTTTGCAACTACTCAGTGTTGCTGAATAGGTGTGTGTTGCAGATTTTATTACTAGTTTTGACAGCAAGACAACTTTAATACACATGGAGGCATCTAGTGGAATTGAAAAACTTGATTAGAAAATGCTCCCACTGCAGATGTACTGTCTTCAATATGTGGGAGGGAGTCAAGAAAATTAATGGGTATCACAGTAAAATAGGCATACACATCCTGAGACTCAAGACTAAGTGTAGCCACTGAAAACCTCAAATGCATTCCTGAGAGACCTTCTAAAATTATCATTGGAGTTTTGATATGATCAAAGGAGAAAACTTGACCTTTAGTGATTGCAAGTTCAATTCCCCTTAGTGCCATTGTGTAAATGTATTAATATGATCACTTCCTATAAAAGGTTGCTTCATAAGAAAGTAAGGAAAACAAAGCAAAAATTAAAAACTCCCCCAAAAGAGGATTAGTTTGCTACTCATTGTTAAATTGATATAAAATGTTAGCTCTTTTCACAGCTGTAAAAAGACATTTCCGTTGTTAGTCAGTAATTTTCCCATACAGATAACCCTTCTATGTTTCAATTAATTTACACACAGTAGGACTCTTGTTTAGACCATTCAAGATATGACCATGACACTTGGATTCTTTGTGAGGATGATCTCCTTTAATTGAACATCATAAGGTAACAATAGAGGAGTCATGTGCAGCATAATCTGTTCATCTATGTGGAAAATCATTGATGCTAAAGAAACTTCATACTACTAGAATTATAAAACAATTGACATTGCCTAGATTTAGATCACAAGTTTAGTGTTTTTTTCCCCCTGGTACTTTTCAACATGCTAAGGTATGGCAAAACCAAGTAAATGCAAACATTATAGAGTTTTGTCAGAGATACCAGTTTATGACAGATAGATACAGATAATCTGGCAGAATCATTTTCACATGTGTTGAATTGCAAAACCCATAGTCCTCACACAAAAATTGCAGAATAAGGGTTGTCCTTATTCTGCAAATTGCCAATGTTGGGATTAGCTTTTAATTTTAACACTGATATTGCCAGTTTTTCCTAGAGACACTAGGAAGATGATAATCAAAATGAAATAAATTAAATTAATTACTGAACAAAAAGTTTATCTACTTATCATTCTCAAATATGGTTTGAATTACAGAAAACAGGATTCTGGATTTTCTTTTCTTTTTTCTTTTTTCTTTTTTGAAAAAGTCTCTCTCATACACATACACACACACAAATTTACATCTTAACTATATTTGAGAAAATTTCCTACCATCTAATTTCACTCATGAGAAGGAGATAACTGTGCATGTTGCAAATCCAGTGCCTGTTCAGAAATTAGCAAGCAAAGATTTAAAGCAGAGAACTTGGTCTGCATGATTTAGAACCCAAATGTACGAGATATCAATTTAAGACTGCATACAGCCTTTCTCAGTAAGAGTAACTGTGATGGACATCAGAGTTAGTATCTTGCTTCTTTGCACATTTCTCTTGCACATGCATTGTCTCACACATTTATAGACATACAGAAACGGACAATCTGAACGTCCCAGATCTCTGTCTATACTCTATTTTGTGGTAGTGATCAAAGTAGCAAAAAGAAATAGTAATAATACTTCAGTACTTTGCCATTTTGGAGCAAAATGTTCATGGAAATTATAGTATCAATTCTTAAACCATTGACAAGAAATTCCAATTTATAAATGTGAAAATTTTCAGCTCTGCATATCAGAGATAGATTTGAAAAATTCTTTTTCTAAGGCACGCATTAATACAATGCAATTTGCTTTGCTATTGCAAACAAATTTACTTCCATAATAAAAGAGGCTTCTGTTTTCTAAAAGATTGCTATAAATCTTTGTAGCATCCAAACAGATTTCAAACAGATAATCAGAGTTGGAAGGGACCTTGTAGATCGTCTAGTCCAACCCCCCACCCAAACATCATTTCTGACAAATGGCAGTCCAATCTCTTCTTGAAAGTCTCAAGTGATGGCGCTCCCACAACTTCCGAGGGCAAGCTGTTCCATTGGTTGATTGTTCTCATTGTCAGAAAGTTTCTTCTTATTTCCAGGTTAAATCTCTCCTTGTCAATTTCCATCCATTATTCCTTGTCTGGCCTACAGGTGCTTTAGAAAATAGCTTGACCCCTTCCTCCCTGTGGCAGCCCCTCAAATATTGGAAGACTGCTATCATGTCTCCCCTGGTCCTTCTCTTTACTAGACTAGTCAAGCCCAGTTCCTGCAACCATTCGTTGTATGTTTTAGCCTTCAGTCCCCTAATCATCCTGGTTGCTCTTCTCTGTACTTTTTCTAGAGTCTCAATATCTTTTTTATAATGTGGTGACCAAAACTTGATGCAGTACTCTAGGTGTGGTCTTATTAAGGCTTTATAGAGTGGTATTAGTACTTCCCTTGATCTTGATTGTATCCCTCTGTTAATGCAATTTAGGATTGCATTAGCTTTTTTGGCTGCTGCTGCACACTGTTGGCTCATATTTAGCTGGTTGTCCACTAAGACTCCAAGATCCCTCTCATAGTTACGCCTATTGAGCCTGGTTTCACCCAGTCTATATGTGTACTTTTGATTTTTCTTGCCTAAGTGTAGGACTTTACTTTTCTCTACATTGAATTTCATTTTGTTAGATACAGCCCAGTGTTCTAGTCTGTCAAGATCCATCTGGATCTTGAGCCTATCTTCTTGGGTGTTAGCTATTCCTGCCAGCATAGTATCATAGTATCATAGTACCATAGTAAATGTGGTAAATTCCCCTTTTATTGCCTCATCTAAGTCGTTAATGAAGATATTGAAGAGTACTGGGCCTAAGACAGAACCTTGTGGCACCCCACTGCTTACTTCCCTCCGTGTAGACTTAGACCCATTAAGGACTACTCGTTGAGTACAGTTTGCCAGCCAGTTGCGAGTCCATCTAGTGGTGGTGCTATCTATTCCACTTTTTTCTAGCTTATTAAGTAGGTTGTGGTCTACTTTGTCGAATGCCTTGCTGAAATCTAAATATATTATGTTCACAGTATTTTGCTGGTCTACTAATTTAGTCACTGTGTTGAAGAATGAAATAAGATTGTTTTGGCATGATCTGTTTTTAACAAACCCATGCTGATTGCTAGTTATTACTTTACTTGTTTCTAGATGTTGGCAGATCTGGTTTTTTATTATCTTTTCCAGTATCTTCCCGGGTATTGATGTTAGGCTGATTGGTCTATAGTTTCCTAGGTCTGTTTTTTTTCCCTTTTTGGAAGATGGGAACCACATTAGCTCTTTTCCAGTCCTCTGGTAGTTCCCCGGTGTTCCGGGATTTTTGAAAGATATGGTGCAGTGGTTCTGAGATGACCTCTGACAGGTCCTTTAAAACTCTGGGATGTAATCCATCAGGCCCCGGTGATTTGTTTTCATCAAGATCAGACAGGTGTTCTCTTTCTATTTTTTTGCTTATTTTAACTTTTATTTCTGGTCTGTCTTTTACAGTTATATTTTTGGTGGGTTGAGCTATAGTTTCCTTTTGCGTGAAGACAGATGCAAAGAATGAGTTAAGCAGTTCTGCTTTCTCTCTGTTGCCTGTTACTTCCTTGCCATTTTCTCTGTTTAGTGGATCAAGTGTTTCCTTGATTTTTTTCTTGTTATTTATATGTTGGAAGAAACTTTTTTTATTATCTTTGACTTTTGTTGCAAGTCTTTGTTCATTCTGAGCCTTTGCTATCCTGACTTTGTCTTTGCAGATTCTGGCTATCTGCTGATATTCTGCCTTAGTTGTATGTCCTTCTTTCCATTTTTTGTACTTGTCCTTTTTTTTTTTTTCAATTTGCCAGAGAGATCTTTGTGCAGCCATGCTGGTTTCTTCTTGGATTTCTTGTTTTTGTTTCTCAGTGATATTGTGCTGGTCTGGGCTTCTATGATCATACTTTTTAGAGTTTCCCAAGATTCTTGAGTTGTTTTCCTCTTTAGGATTTTCATTGATGGAATCTTTCCCAAGTTCTCTCTGAGTTTATTGAAATCAGCTCTTTTAAAATCCAAGACTCTGGTGTAATTATGTTCTGTTGGTTGTGTTTGTGTTATGTTGAATTCTAGTATGACATGGTCACTCTCACCCAAGGTTCCTGCAGTTTCAACTCCCTCTATCACTTCTTCTCTGTTTGTAAGAATTAAGTCCAGTATGGCTGTCCCTCTAGTTTCACCCTCTACCTTTTGGACAACAAAGTTGTCAGCTAGGTTGGTTAGGAACTTATTTGATTTCTCACTTAGTGCAGAATTAGTTTTCCAATTGATATCAGGATAATTGAAGTCTCCCATTACTATTGTTGTGTGTTTCTTGCATATGTTTGTTAGTTAGCTGGCAAAAAGGACATCTATATTTTCTGCTTGATTGGGTGGCCTATAATATACACCTATGGCCATGTCATTCTTTTTTTCTTTTATATTGATCTGTTCTGTCTCACTTTTCTTCTTTCCCAAAAGATGAAAGAATACAAACTCACACAAACACAGGCAGGCAAGCTGGCTCGGACTTCACAGAGTTAATTCTTTGGAACTGATAATATCCTTGGCATTCCAACACGCTCTGCCTGCCAAGTCCGAACTGATAACAAATAAAAATCTATTCACAGAAAATTACAAGGCAGTCCACAAAAATCATTCACAAAGAAAATCTGAAGTAAGATTAAACTTTGTCCCGTATAAAGTTCCAGCCGAAAACACACCCACTTTTATCCCCTGTGGGGTGTGGCTCAATGACTCAGCTCACTCTCTGACCCTTCCACGCCTCCTACGTTGCTGCTCACATTTCTCCCTACGACGCTGCTTAGGATCAAGCCAACACTCTTCCTCTTTACTCCCTGTCAGGGGCTGCTCCTATATGCCTTCCTCCTGATTAATCTCAGGCTGTTCCTCTCGGTTGTCTGATGAAACCTGAGGCATTATCAGGGAGGAAGGCATTACCAGAGAGGAAGGTCCTGGGGAGGAAGGCATTTCCAGTTCCTCCTCCTCATCTTCCAGGTCTTCTTCCTCTGACAGCATAGGCTCGGGAATCGGGGGCCACAACACTGACCCATATGCATTCTAGGAGGTTTTCATCTTTGGTTTCATGCATTTCTGTAGCAATATAGTGGTCCTTTACATACAGTGCAACTTCACCTCCTCTTTTATGGGGTTTGGTTTTTTTTGAATAGTTTGTATCCTTCTACCAATATGTTCCAGTCATGGGTTTCATCCCATCAAGTTTCTGTTATTCCAACTATATCATATTTACCTTCATGTATTTGTAGTTCTAGTTCACCCTGTTTGTTCCCCAGACTTTGTGCATTTGTATATAGGCACTTGAGATCTTTATGTCTGACACTGTGTTTACTCTCTACATAACCTGTGTTGTGCCTGCCTGCCCCTACTTTCTTGCCACCTGTTTGATTAATGCACATGGTATGGCACTCAGTATTAAATGCTTGGTTTTGGTTGGCATCAAGGTTGATAATCTTACCTGAACAAACATCTATTTTGCATGCACTGGTATCCTTATTAGTTTTAGATTGCTGGGGACAGAAATGTTCTGAATCCATTTATTCTCTGTCCCCGCTGTTCAGTTTAAATATTTATCCAGGAAATCTGTGAATTTAATGCCAAGTAACTCAGTCCCTTTCTTTGATGGATGCAAACCATCTCTTTTTGTACATTTTTTCATTGGACCAGCTGCTGACATCATGGGTAATAAAACCAAAGCCTTCCTTTTTACACCACTCCTTTAGCCACACATTAAACTCTGCTACACGCTGCCCTTTCCTTTTTTGTTCCTTGTATACTGGTAGAACCTCTGAAAAGATAAGCCTACAGCCCATATTACTAAGTTCATACCCCAAGCTCTGGAAGTCTTTCTGAACAGAAAGTACATCCTTCTGGGATAGATCATTTATACCAAGATGTATAATAGCATCAACATTACAATCCTTGCTAATGCCAACATCACAGTCCTTGCTAATGCCAACATATCACAATCTGAAAAAGGCCCATGGAAGTTGTGGAAAATTCAATACAAGTCCTTCATGACTAGGTATTTAATTAAAATATGGAAAATCACAGAGGTTATGAACCTGGACAGTTGATTGTACAATGATAATATGATTTGTTTCCTTGTAAATAAGAAAAACTCGAATACCATATTCCATCCATAGCAATGCCCTTTAAATTTCTTCTCCTTTGAAAATAACTTTGAAAATAAATTATCTTTCCTTAAATTGAATAGCCGTAGAAAAAGAATAAAGGGTATTATTTTCTGTGTGGTTTTAACATGTACTTTAACAAATATCTCTAGATATATTTGCTATATCTCCAGTTTTCTGCAGTGCGAGATATAGATGAGGCTGACCCCAGATACTTTGTGTCCTGAAGCAAGATGCAGTCAGGCTGGCAGTTGAATCTCTGACACTGATTGATAGGTCAATGCCCTTAACTGCCCAGGGGAGCAAATAGTAAATTTAGGAGGTATGAAACAGGCACAGCTTTGTCCTCTAATATTTTGCCTCCAGTCTTTATCCATGCACACACACTACCAGCCTCTTGCCTGAAATAGCAGCTTCTCTCTGCTTCCTTGAACATACAAAATAAAGTCTATAAAGTCCTACGCAGATTAGAGTGCCATATAAATAGCCATTAAAAAAAGCCTAGTGCTTTTAAATATCCTACTTTTACCAGTGAGGTAAATCCTGGAAAATCAAAGAGGATGTAGCAACTTGCATTTCCTTCAGTATTAAAATATTTTCCTGGAAGAGTTTTTTTCTACAGCTGAAGCCACAAAAGATTTTATAATCTCAATTTAAATCTGATAGAAAGGATATTTTGTAGATGTTATTCTTTATAATCTGTGTATCATTATACTGCTATTTGGTGAATTTGTCCTTACATAGCAAAAAAAATTGCATTTCAATATAAAAGGGCTGTTTATTTTTTAAAAGAAATCTGAAAAATCTGGATTTTTCCTTTTTCTTTAATGGGTGTTAGAACAAATTTCAGAAGTTCAAAGATGTCAAAACAAACTTTTTATCTCTTTCAAAGAAGGGTACTGGAAAAGGAACGGAATTTATACTATTAGCTATTGCATAAAATGAAATGAAATATATGGCTAGCCGGTACAACTCTTATTGGTAACATGAAATATTTTATTTTGCTTCTCTAGGATAGAATTTAATTAAATCTAATTTATATGCCCACAATTTTAGCCAGTGGACACTGGAGACCACTGGAGACCATATCATGAACATATAGATTGCAAATTCATTAAATGGTTATCAGAACAGATAAGACCAGTCATAAAACATTATTATCAGAAACAAACTGCTGAAGGTACCATTCCCTCAGGCTTCACAATATGCTCTGTTTCTGTACCATTGCATCCTACAAAACAAATTTAAAAAGCACTGGTACCCAACATTTGTTTTATTGTTGTTGTTGAAGAATGCATATGGAGCCCAAAGCCATTCTTAAAATAATATTCCTTTGTTGCTACTTCTTTTCTTTTAAAGAGGAAGAAGAAGTCTGGTTTTATTCATGTAAGGAAAGCAGCCTAAAGGGGCCCAATGCAGTGTCCCCAAATGTAGTCTACAACCAAATGCTGTATGAAAAGCAAGATACAGTAATAAAACTGTCCTCCTATTTTTTGAACCTAAGATTGTGGAACATCTGCTAAGTTATAGCTATGTCATTGTCTCAAATTCAGGCAGGCATTACTTGTAAATCAGTTCAAAATCCTGAACTGGAAAGAAATGATATGGCAAATGGGAAGGGCAGGAAAAAGGAACTAAAAAGTACAGTAAATATGAAGAAAAAGAGAAAATGTTCCCTTTAATAAAAATGGAGATTGTTAAGTAAGCAAATCAATTAAAAGGCAGTAGGAAGCATAAATAAAAATAATACACACGTACACATTACACATTAATATATACATGTGTGTGTGTGTATGTGTATGTGTATGTATATGTATATGTATATGTATTTCATTTTGGATCCCAGGTAAGTGCAGTGCCTACACAGAGGCTTGGGGAGGGAGAAACATGAGCCTCCCAAAGGCTCCAGAAAGCCAAAAATGGGCCCATTTCTGGCTTCCAGGGAGCCTCCATAGCCCAGGCAGGCTCTTTTCACCTTCCTGAAGGCTCAAGGAAAACCTCTGGAGCCTGGGGAGTGTGAAAACAGGCCTCCCTGAAGTTCCGAAAGGCCACATTTTCAGCCTCCAGAGGGCCTCCAGAGCCCGGAGAGGCCATTTTCACCCTTCCAGAGGTTCAGGGAAAGCTTCTGGAGCCCAGGGAGGGTGAATATGCCCCCTGCTGTGGTGCAGGAGGCTGACTAGGCCACTCCCACCATGGTCATGGCCACCCAACAGCCAGGCAGAGAACTGGTTGCTAAATTTTTTGAAGCCCACTCCTGGCTACACTCATTGAAAGTAGACAGTTTATAACAGTGGCCCCCAACCTTTTTTGTGCCACGGCCCGGTACTGGCATCACAAAATGATCCGTGACCCGGTACTGGCATCAGCACACATGGCAAGGCAAGCCGAGCGACCGGCCAGCCAGCCGTCCCCCGCTTCTCCCCGCCACCTTCAACTCCTTCTTTGTACCTTTGTCGATGGGCTTCGGGACGGCTTCGGGACGGTTGTTCGGCTCGCCTTGCCTTGGGTGCTGAAAGAACCCTCGCACCTTAGTTTTGTTCGAAGCCGCCCCCCCCCCCTTCGATGAAACTAAGGTGCGAGGATTCCTTCAGGACCCAAACGCCGCTTTTCAACTGGAAAAGCTCACCGGAAGCACTTTCTCATCAAAACAAGATGGCAGCACCCAGCAAACCGGTGGCCCAGTAGAAAATGTTCCACGGACCGGTACCGGTCTGCGGCCCGGTGGTTGGGGACCCCTGGTTTATAACATTTTTTTTAAGCATTAGATTTCCATAACTTGAAGAGATCTGAATTAAACATTTTAAAATCTTTATTTTTAACAGATAACAGGAACAAAATCATATAAGGAAATAAGGACTGGTCTCCTGAAAAAAAAAATCCCAATTGCCCAGTCTAAATGTACATATGTAGATTGCTTGACTATGATAGTAATATGACAGTGGGATAAAAGTTAAGAGATTGTCATACAGATTCAGATATTGTTACACAATTATGTCAGGATTTAAGTTACATAATTTGTGTTCTGATATGATGGCATATGTGATATCCTTTGTATATCTCCTCTTGAAACTCAGAAGACATGTAGTAGTGCATCTGATAAGCACAAGCAATAGCACTTAGACTTATATATCGCTTCATAGTGCTTTACAGTCCTGTCATATTACAGTCCCAGCATATTGCCCCCAAAAATCTGGGTCCTTATTTTACCAACCTTGGAAGGCTCAGTCAACCTTGAGCAGGTCAGAATCGAACTCCTGGCCATCAGCAGTTAGCCTGCAATACTGCATTCTAACCATTATGTCAACATGGCTCTTTACTCCTTATAATCATTGACCCAAAGAACCTGCAAATTAAAATAGGAGTGAACATTAATCCAAGATAGTAGGTAACTAATATATGCATTTTGTATAAAAAAGGAAAGAAGGTGAAGACGAAGGAAAGAATACTTCACCTCAAAGAATGTCTTACTCTCGCTGTATAGTGATTTGGAGAGGTAGAGATATTAGGAAATGGAAAGAAAACACTATAGTCTTAGAATGTCAAATGTTCAACAAGCAGCATCCTAAGGGAGGGTAAAATAAGGACAGGCCACTGAAAGCAACATCAAAGCCCATCCCTTTTCCACAAATGTTGTGATGTCACACAAGTGCTCCAAAGGCACAAAGTTGGAGTTTTGAAGCAGAACTTTCTGCAAATATTCATGTCTATAACTCAAAATATTCATGTCTATAACTCCAATTTGTCAACACATAAGAGGTTATCTGTGCACTTTTAATGTTTATTTTTTAAAAAATTAAGAAATCACATATACAAAAATTTAGCCTTAGTTACATACTTCTGCTTGCTGGGACATCACATGCATAACAGCCTTCTTCTCCCTCTTGTGAGAGCATTTGGAGATTTAATTAATTAACGTCTGTAAAGCATGGTGAGATTGTTGTATGATTAAGTGAACTGGTTCTCCAGTTCCCCAAGTGATTCTACATTGCCAGAAGCAAACTCCTGTCTATTATCAGCAGGCAGGCAGCCAACTAAATAATGACAGCAAAAGATTCTGTTCTAGAAGAATTTTTTTAAAAAAACATTTAATTGTAAGAAGAGCAGAGAAAATTACAATTAAAAGGTAGCATTAATTTAAGATGAAGTTTCATCTATTTACCTGTCTCTCCCTTCTCCCCCCTCCCTGTCTCCTTCCATCCATCCCTCTGTCCCTCCCTCTTTCTCTGTCTCTTTCCAAACTGATTTGCAGCATTCAAGGAAACAAACATAAACATACTTACTTAGAAGAAAGTCCCATATTGGACTATATAGATAGGCCTCTTCTACATAGTAATATTTTTGTCCCTAGGGTGAAATCACACTACAAACTGTCTTCAAATATTTACTTACTTATAGAAACACTTATAAAGAGAATATTGTCATGTCAGACACAACTGGGCAGAGCATAGAAATAAGAACTATACAATTTATGTAAGATATTTGTAATGCTATTCTGAAATGTAGACTTTAGGAGTGTAATGCCAACTGCCATCTTCTTTTATAGATTAAGGCAGTATATTGTTAAATGATTTGAAATGCTTTTTCCCCCCAGGTTTCTTACTACCTGGACTAAGTTGCCATGTAAGAGATAAGCTGTCAGTTGATTTGCCATCTTTCTTAAGTCTAATTTCCCTTCTTTTCTTTCACATCTATCCTGCTCAACCTATTTGAACTGCAAATGTTGACTATAGGGTGGTAAAATGGGAATAGAGTTTAATTAACTCTTTAAATAACTTGACCAGATTTGGCTTCTTTCTAATATCTTCATTATCTTCTGTATTGGGTGGAATTAACCAAAGAACATATTATTTGCCCTTTCATGATGTTCCCAACTACATGAGAAAGTTATTTTCACTCAATTGCAAAGAAGAACAAGAATCCACAGTAAGCGAGAAACATGCCATTTTGCAGGAAAACCTCATGGTACATGTCATTGGCCTCCATTTTTCTTGTCACAAAATAATGCTTTGTCTTATCCAGTACTGCCAATTCTTGATAGCACTTAAGCAAAAAATGTATATAACCAGATACAATGTGGATAGGAATAGCTGTTGTCCTGACTCTGACAATTATTCTCTCAATCTTCTCTCAGTTTCTTTACTGGTGATCCAATGGCTTAATGAGATGGTCTCTGCTCCAGCAGTTTGAGTTCTAGCATTACGTGGCATGGTGAGCTCTTGTCACCCACTCAATTTCTATCCACCTAACAGTTCAAAAGCATGTTCCATGCAAGTAGATAAATAGGTACCACTTTAGTGGAAGATAAGTTGGTGTTCCATGCAGGAAGTCAAATTCCTGCTCACTCTGATCCTTTCCAGTTATGGCACCCAATTATGAGGCCGTTCAGGAGAAGGGAGGGGACTTTAGGATGCTGCTGCAGGTTCTGTGGTGCACCTTAGTAAGCACATGAGCATATCCTATAACAGAGCTAGTAAATTGTAAACAAACTACCATACTGCAACAGCATTGTGGTCTCCTAGCTACTGTAACAATGCCATACGATGATACAATGCCATATGATGATGATGATGATGATGATGATGATGATGACGACAACAACAACCCCTCAAGGAGCCTTACCTTGTCATGGTCAGGTGACTTGTGTGCTCTGTAGATGACCCAAACTAAACTTGGTCCAAAATCATTTAACAATGGTGAAAACATATAAAGTGAATTCTATGCTAGATTGAGTTTCAACAAGACTTTCATTGAATACTATGGCTTCTGGGTGTTCAGTGAAAAATATTCCACAGAACTAAGCTCACTCTGCTAGGCAACCAGGGCATGGAGTTGACAGGCAATTGGGAGATGAATGGAAAAAAACAAAAAAACTGGTCAAAGGAAGAAAATTAATTATCAATTATGGAAGATAATTATATCTCTGAGCCAACAAATGTGGATTTCAAAAGCACATGTTTAAGATTTGGAAAGAGAAATATGGAAATGAATGAAATCAACTAACAAAGACCTATGGACCAGAGGCATGTTATTTTGAAGCACAAGTCCTTCACTAATGCAGAGTTACAAGAGATTGTAAGCAGAGCAATGCAAAATCAAGGCTCAAGTGCAGCTGATAATAGAGATAATTTAGAAGTGAAGCAACAAGCAGTGGAGAAAAGGAAGGAAGGGAAGTGGATGAAGAACAAGAAGCAAGAGCTGGATTAGATCTTGAAGTACCAATAGCCAGAACCTAAGTAGCTGAGAAAATTAAGATTCAGATAGAAAACATGGAAACAATTTAATTACTAAACTGAATCAAGTTAGTAAGAGAAGTTTGGCTAAATTATTGAAGAATGTGAATGAAGTTGTCCAGACTATTCCAACAGAAATATTAGTTCAAACAAACCAGCTAATGTATGCAGCAGCTTATGTTAGCACTGAAGAATTGAGCTTGAAAATTGGAAAAAATAAAGCAATTAAGAAGGAAAACCAAAGTGGAAAATTCTCATAGAGTTAAAAATAAAGAACGTTCCATTGGATTTAAGTAATTTGAAGAATTTTAGGCAAGGAAACCTGAAGAATGAAAAATATCAGAGCCTGACAACAAGCTATGATCTGGAAAACAAGGAAATTGTAGTTGTAGTTGAAAGAAAGAGTTGTGACTATTGCAGAGAAAATAAAGTGATATGATAACTGAATACTGCAGTTTCAACAAAATTCACAATTTTGAGCAAGCCAGCATCGTTTCTACAAGACCCTTGAAACTGGACATGGTACTATCACAAATGAAAAACCTAACAAAGAAAATACCCTGAAATTTTGGAAGAACTTGTGGGAAAATAGCAAGAAGCACAATGGAAACACAAAGTGGATCAAGAAGGTTGAAAGCACCATAAAAGTGACCAGAATAGAAGATGTTCACATAAGAAAATAAATGGTGCAAAAACGAGCAAAGGAGGTCAAGAACTGGAGTGCTCCTGGTTTAGATGAGCTGCATGGATTCTGATTGAAATCACTAACAGGAAGCTACTTCAACAAAATACATAAAACAAGTCAGGATTTTTTTTAGATCAAAGCTAAGTGGAGGAAATATCATTAAGGCAATTAATATTTGAGCAGTGCCTGTAATAGGATACTCAGCTGGAATAATTGATTGGACTCAGCTAGAACTTGATAACTTGAATTGAAAGAAAAAAAAATGACAATGCAGCATGATCTTTACCCCAAAAGTGCACCCAAAAATTATATTATATCATATAATATGCCGCTTATGGAACAAGAAAGATGAAACAATGGGTCACCTTATCAGTGGCTGCAGCAAAATCTCACAGACTGATTATCTACATGATCAAGTTGCCAAAATCATACATTGGAAGATTTGCCAGAAATTTGGGTTCAAATGCAGAAAAAATTACTGGAAACACCAAATTGACAAAGTTCTTGTTAATCTGAAAAAGAACAGGTCAAGATCTTCTGGGACTTTCGAATCCAAACAGACAAACATCTGGCCCACAATATGTCAGACACCACTATTATGGAAAAGAACAAGTCTGGTTCATTGATATTGCATGTGATGCATAAATTGAAGAACAAAAAACTAGAAAAAATAGCAAGATACTGCAATCTGCAAATTGAAGTTGAGCGATTATGGACAAAAATCAATGGTTGTACCAATAGTACCAAGTTCTTCCACTGGATTAAAGTTTTAAAATTCATTTTAGTTTAGGATGATACAGTAGGACATTAGCACATTTTTAATATTATTATCATTTTGGAAATGAATTTGCCCATAACGGTCTGGGTTTGGCTCACATGTAGTTGGAATAATCCCATTCTCATAACATGAAAATGCAAATGGCAAAGATAATTTTGCTGCTTAGGACTTAGAAAAAAGAAGCAGCCAACTATCTTCCAAAAATGGCCCATTTTGTACCTGCTTCATATGCTAAGCTCTGTTGCTGTTTTGTAATAATCTGCTTCCATCATAGCATACAATTTCTCCTCCTGCCTGACTCGACTGATCATTCTGGTAATTAAGTCTCTTTTGATTCTTTTTGGCAGCACACCATCTGCATAAGAGCACACACCTGGATACTGACTTGCCTCTGGTTTGGCTTCCTTAATTAAACTCTGCATAATAATAACAACAACAATAACAACAACAACCCTAATTAAAGGAATTGCCTTGCAGAAAGAAACTGTGCATATCATCTTTACTGTTTTTCTTATTTTTTTTCCTCCCCAAAAAGTTCTTCAAAGACCAATAAAACTAAGATTTTAGATTTTTAAAGGGTCCCCTCCACCCCCATAAGTCAATAGTCCTTGGGCTGTGACCTCCATTAAAAAGCAGAATAGCATTTGGCAGAATTTAAACCTAACTATTATTCGTTCCAACCATCTGTTATGTACGTATATTAAATTATGGATTGTTCATGAAAAAATGTGAATTGGAATATTTGAATCAGATATACCAAATTCAATGGTATGTTTTTCTGATATGCTCTGTTCATGAACAAAACATACTCTGGTTACCCTTAGTGCCTTCCTTAGTTATTGGTTAAATTACGATAAATGCAAATACAATGTAATGAAGTCAAGGCTCGATAATATGAAAAAGTGAGATTGGATATATATTGATAATGAGAGTTGGTTGAGTTGAAATAAAATAGAGCTTTGGTGTTGATTGACTTCATTTCTGCACTGATTTCACTTTTGCCCATATATAATTGTCCTGACCATATGTATTTGCTTGAAATCCATATCCAGTCTTCATCCCAGAAGACCTTGTACACTCTTGTTCCTTCCATGCTCAGTGAAGTCAAAAGAGCATTGTTTTCTCTAAGCTCCTGCCCCACTTCCCATATGATAGCTCTATTATCAGAACACCTTTTGACTTGGACATAAGTAAATTACATCTTTCAAAGGTTCATAAATGGATTGAATATCATGTACAGTTATTAGCAGGATGGGTCCTTATAATCAGCAATTAGCAGGATGGCTCTTTATAGTTATAAGCTATCCTTCCATTAATTCACTCAGTATTTGGTGATAGTAAAATGGGATATATACTTGCGACACCGAGCTTATCTATTTAACTCCAGCTGTTGATTATATCTTAAATCAGGGATCTCCAACCTATGGCCATGGCTGATTACCAGGCTGTTTGAAACTGGGACATGAAAGAGATGAGCAAGTGCATGCATGTGAAGCTCCACTCATATGAGTGGTGTGTAAGCACACTCAAGTGCGAAGCTCCACTTGCACAACAGAGGCCATTTACCTCTTATGTGAGCACAAGCATTCTCTGCTCAAGAGTCCTGCAGTTCTGCGAGTGGAGCTTCACTTGTGAATGCAGGCAGCTTCCATTTGTACCTGAAGATCCATTCATGCAAGGGGAGGATGTGCATATCCGCCACTCACACAAATAGAGCTGGAAAGGTTTGGGAGCATTGCCTTAAATAATGTGTCCTGCACATATCATAATTTCAGAGAATCTGGACTTTTGTTCATACAAGAGAGTCCACAAATACAACAGTTAATTCTCAGTATCCCTACCTTTATAATTTTTGACACAGCAAAAACAACATCGGGACTTCAAACAAATGTATAGTATAGTATAGTTTTCATGACATGTTCTAAAATTCTGAAAAATACTTTCCATATATTCACTGAATATGAATTATATCACAGATTGTATTTGATTAGTATTACAATCCATTCTGGATTTATGAAAATATCTTACAAAAACACTTCAGTTCATTCTTAAGTACAGCTATTCCGTTATTTTAAAACAAAATCTGAAAGGGTTATGGAATAGAAGACAAATATATTTTCAGATTTTAAAAATTAAACACCTGCCCACACACTTAGTTACTTTCCTAAATAGTTTATGATGCCTGAAGTACTGCTTATTGGTATAATATTCTGGGATGCAAAAGTTTATATTATAGTATGCCACTTTTCTATGTATCTTTTTTTATGTCTGAATTTTTGCAGCCCGTATATTCAGAATGTATATATATTATGATATATATTCTGGTGGAAAAGTGGTCCAAATTGTTTCTTTTTTAAAACCTAAACAGATATATGTAAGCATTTAAAAAGTGAAATAATATTTAAAATATAATCATTTTTCAAGATAATGGAGATGTTCCACACATGCCACATATAATTTTCTTCCTCTATTTTTGGAATACTGTAAATAACTAAATGCTCTATAAGTTCTATTTCCAAAAACAAAATGCTCAAGGGCAAATAAAAATCATAGATTCCCAAAGCCTTTTTAAAGTGGGGTGAAGAGAACAGATGAGGGCAATTTTGTGCTATGCTTTCTGAGATGGCTTTCTACACAAAGATGACTTTTGTCTGCCTTTGTACGGTATAGATTTTGGAAGTATTCCAAGGGCTAAAGCAATCTATTCTATCAATTAAAAGAACTCAGTAGGTGCTTTTAAAATTTCAAGCAGCTTCCATCTCAGTATACATAAAATGTACAGAATTTAAAAAGACAGGACCACACAAACACTACTGTTTCAAGCCATACATTGCTCTGTCTTCTTTGATCAAAAGCTGAAATTCAAAAATAAGACAATGAAGCTTAAGTTAGGAGTCTGACACCTTAACCTGTAATGATGAAAGGCCTATTATGAGATTCTTGCTGCAATAGCTTAGGGTTTCCCCCCCTCTGTTATTGCCAAAATGTCAGTTATTTCATTGCTTCTGCGAAAATCCTCACCTCTAATTAGAATGGATTTCATCCAAGTCACCCTGAGGTGCAATCTGTGTGGCATTCACACATCACACTAAAATGATGTGCTTAGTTCTTTGTGTGTTTTATGAATGCAGCCAAATGAAGTTCATTCAACAAACCATAGTAAGCCATAGCTTGCTGTTATATGCAAAATTAGTTCTTGTACTTATTTTTTCTTTTTAAAAATGATAATTAACCTTCTTTAATGAAATCAGATAATTAATCCAACTAGAACCAAATGTGTTTTTTTCTTTAAATCACAAAATCCAACATTCTACGATGTTCATAGTTTCAATTATTTGACTGCTTGTGGAACTCTGCATTTTCTAATCTATTTCAGGAAAGAAGTTCAATCACTCTGTCGTCATCATGATCAGTCCAAATGCTTATTTGCCTCTTTTTTTGTTTTCTTTAGTTAACCAACATAATTGGGTTATATTTGTTTAAGTGTCTATGTTGAATCTGCTGAAAGCCAATAAAATTAATATACAGGAAAAGAGATAACAAAGTTTTATATCATCAATGACACTTAATTATGAATACATTTAATAAGTTTCAAGCAAAAGCTACATTGTTATAGAATGATAGAAAAGCAGGTGTTCATTTTAATGTTATTTAAAAAGACATATTGAGGATTTTGGTCATTTATGATACAAAAAGAAACGAACTCAACAAGGTCTCTATTCATCAGCATGAACAGCTCTTTAAATTGTGATTACAGTTTTTATAAACTGTAAATACAATGAACACTGAAACTTGAGCATTTGAGCATGGAAAAGACCATACTGCATAAGATTACTAGTAACCATTTTAAAAGTTGAGCTTGTTAACAAAAAAGAAGAAAAATGGATTGAATTTTCTGCAACTTATCATCTTATGTGGTGTTTTATATTAGATTGACCACAATTCTTGATATTCATGTTTAATTTAGAGATAAATAGCAATTTTAATTGTTTACATGATATAATTCTTTATTAATAACTAATGATGTACTTAAAACATAATCAGTGAATTCCTTGTTTATTAATTTATATTTTATTCTTTATCTTCCATCTTTATTTCTTAAAGAAGAATGAATGTAAAATTAAAATTGCTATTAATCTCTAAGTTAAACATGAATATCAAGAACTGTGGTCAACCTAATATAAAACACTAAGTAAGATTATAAGATGCAGAAAATTCAATCAATTTCTCCTTTTTTTGTTAACAAGCTCAACTTTTACAATGGTCTGATGTCTTTACTGTCTTTAAAAGAGAAGAGTTGGTAACAGAGGTGGTATTCAGCAGGTTCTGAAGAACCGGTAGTGGAAATTTTGAGTAGTTCGGAGAACCGGCAAATACCACCTCTGACTGGAGATTTTACAGTATCCTTCCCCTGCCATGCCCAACAAGCCACGCCCACAGAACCGGTAGTAAAAAAATTTGAATCCCACCACTGGTTGGTAACCTTAATTCAACATCATAAAAATATGGTTTGAGGGAGGTACAGGAATTAACAGATATTATAATATATATTATAACATATAATTATATTTTATAATGTATATTGGACATTAATACAATTGAGTGAGTTCAAAAGTACTTTATAAGAAAAGTCTTGCATTCTTCAGTTCATAATAGAAATATAATAGCCTTATGCTTAGGCATGAAATTCTTGGTTTGGATAGTTTAGAAGTTGCAGTCAGATTTAGCTATTGCATACAAATTTGTACATAGTAATGCTTTACCAGTAAATGACTTTAAACACATAACATAATTAAGTTTAAATCACTTTAAACTTAATGTAAACTGGTCTAAACTTGATGGTTAAAAAAAAGATTTTTTTTTAACATAATGGTCAAAGTCTGGAATATCTTCCCTGTGTCAGCATTCCAGGGAACATCCATTCCAGTCAGCAACTCCAAAACAAGCATAATCTCAAAAGTACTTTATTTAGAATGGCACCTGGCATATCAGTAGAATTCCAAAACTAAAAGTTTCCTGGACTTCCCACAATGTCCCAACTGACAAACCATCCCCTTTTTACTCATCATCACATCAAATGAACCAATCCCAAGTAAGTTCCAATTCTTTCTGTGCCACACTCTTTGACCTTGAACTATCAAAAGAATTCTATTTTGTCTACTAAGAGCTACTCAATTAATATCACCCCCACCCCTTTCCTCAAGCTATGTGGCATCAATGAATCAGGATTCCATAGCTGACACCCTGATCAATCGTTATTAACTTTCACAGCTTTGATTCTAATTTAACTTTTGTGGACCTCACTCCAATATTTAAGAGGTCCGTAAGGGGTTGCAGGCAAGTGCCTATTGTTCTATCAGATTTTGATTTTTTTTATTTTCTTTGTTTAAATTTGTTTTGGGGTTTTTGACAAATAAATAAATAATGTTAAATAAATTGTAAACTGTAAAATATTGAAGGTTTAGAAAGCTGCTTTATTTTTGTTTTCTGTTTTATTTTATTTTATGTCTGCATTGTTTTACTCTTAAAATCTTTCCATTTTATATATGGGGAAATGGATGATCTTCTTTTAAATCTAAACAAAACTCTCAGTCATCCTTACCATGAAAGCCCAAGTGTTTCCAAAATCATGAATATTGCAGCACTGAAGTTGAATATGTCTCTTGAACATATTTTACTATGATTCTTGGATTTGAGACTTGCTCATGTAACTTATTGAATAAGAGAGAAATTCAATGATTGAATGCATTGAATGCACTTAGGTCAATATTAAAGGGGGGGGGGTAATGACATTGCCATAGGACTATACCACCCAACCAAACAGAGGAAATAGATGAACTTTTTGCAAGTCAGCTAACTAAGGTATGTAGGAAGCACATCACAATAGTAATGGGGGATTTTAACTACCCTGACATCAACTGGGAGACAAACTCTGCACTAAGTGAAAAATCCAACAGGTTCCTAACAAACCTAACATACAATTTTGTTTCCCAAAAAGTAGAGAAGGGAACAAGGGGATTGGCCATATTGGACTTAATCCTTACTAACAGAGACAAAATGATAGAAGGTGTTGAAGCTACAGGAATCTTGGGGCAAGTGATCATGAAATATTGGAATTCAACATTATGCAAGCGCAAGTAGTAGAACAACTCAAGAAGCTTAGGATATTTTGAAAAGTGAGAGTATAAAAGCCCAGTCTAGCACAATACCAATGAAGAAGAAAAATAACAGCTTCCTCACTTCATCTTTACAGGCTCAGGTTATTTGTTGATATTCTGCCTTAGTTATTTGCCTCTCTTTACACTTTTTATATTTGTCCTTTTTGTCTTTCAATTTGTCAGAGTGTTCTTTATGCAGCCATGCTGGTTTCTTTTGAGTGGTGTTATTTTTCTTCTTCATTGGTATTGTGCTAGACTGGGCTTTTATAATCTCACTTTTCAAAATATCCCAAGCTTCTTGAGTTGTTTTCCCCTTGAGGATTCTCATCCATGGAATCCTTCCCAAGCTCTCTCTAAGTATATTGAAATTAGCTCTCTTAAAAGTCCAAGACTCTAGTTTGACTTTGTTCTACTACTTGTGCTTGCATAATGTTGAATTCCAATATTGCATGATCACTTGCCCCCAAGATTCCTGTAGCTTCAACACCTTCTATCATTTTGTCTCTGTTAGTAAGGATTAAATCCAACATGGCCGATCCCCTTGTTCCCTTCTCTACTTTTTGGAAACAAAGTTGTATGCTAGGTTTGTTAGGAACCTGTTGGATTTTTCACTTAGTGCAGTGTCTGTCTCCCAATTGATGTCAGGGTAGTTAAAATCCCCCATTACTCAGTGGAACAACTTGCCTCAAGAAGTTGTGAATACTCCAATACTGGAAGGTTTTTAAAAGATGTTGGATAACATGTCAGCTTTACTCTCCTCCAATTTCTGTTGAAATATACTGTCTTTAGGTAGCTTGAAATGCCAAGAATGAATAAGGACAATCATTGTACATGGTTATTCTTTACCAGGAATGAGTAAGTAGACCACTGAAAAAGGACTGTCTGCAAAGTTATACATTTGTTTATCCTCTAACTTCTAGCTGTGTATACCAGTTTCAATAAAATTAATATATTTATGGGAGATGTGGAAACAAAAGTTACTTTTTTCCAAAACAGGGAAGGAGGGGAGTAAGAGAAAAGAATAATCTGTATTTGCACTTAAACAAGTGACTTTTTCCTCTCTCCATCTGACTTTATGATAGTAGCCTAGCAACTCCATAGTCAAAAGGGAATCCCTGGTGATGTTGCAAATGATTTGATTGTTATCGTGTTCCCTGATCGGACTTCTGCAACTGTTTCAAAGTGTCCTTCTGTGTAACAGGAATAGTTTGATAGTAGTTTTGAAAGTAACAGGATTAGGAAGCTTAGAAAAATCTCCACCGTGCCTCTATTATCATTAAAGAAGAAACCTGAATGTAAAAGTTAAAACTGGGCAGAAATAAGGTGAGCATTTAAAGGAGGTCTAGATGAATTCTGAGTAGTTTTAATCCAAATACCACATTCTTGAGATTTTATTTTTATTCCCACTGATTAGTAAACAAACATTTCATCTATAATCTACTGAACTGAAAACAGAATTGAAGACTTTTAAAAGAATTTTATGGGAATATTTAACAAGGTAAAGTAGTTGTGCTGGTAAACCAGCACAAAGGAAGAAATAATTTTCTCACTAGAATAATAGTTTTCACGATTGTTTGACATGTAGCGTGTTTGAAACCTGAGGACTAGAAAAATGATAAAATGGTGCACCAATGGATTTAAAACACACGTTCAGAGAGTAGAAAAGTAGATAGCTCAGGAGAAGAAAGGTAAATTTTAACAAAACATATCAAGTTTTAACCCAGGAATCTTCTGCATGATGAGATTATGCTACTGAGAAAGGATAGCAGCACAGCAACAAACCTCATTCAGACCTTTCTGTCTCAGCGAAGTAGTTGATCAAAACGAAACTAAAAGTAAATAAAATACAGCAATAAACTGAACAGCAGCACTGACCTGACAGAAGCAGAACATTACTTTGAAAATGGAGAAAAAATGAAGCTGGTTGCATTCCTGCCCCCCATACATGGTTTCTACCAGTTTGGTGATGGGGCAATTCAGCAACATGGATAACCCCACAGAAATTCATATAAAAGTTTGTCTTCTATCTTGTTTATTCTACAGTTTTTTGGCATGGCACATACCTGGTGGAGTGTTCTGTTCCATATCACAAAATTTGAAATTAGGAGAGGAGATCTACATCTACTTCCTAACCATCTGCCCACATCCTCTATACCAGGAGTATCAAATTCAATTTCATTAAGACCTCAGGGTGAGTATGGCCCGGATGGCATGGCCAGCTCAATGTCAATCATGTGGTGCCCAAGTGCTAAGGCAGGACTTCCCTCAGACCCTCCCTCTATCTCGTTATAATCTCCTTCCTTCCCTCCTTCCTTCCTTTTCTTCTTTTTCCTTCCCTCTTCATTCTCCTTTCTTTTTCCTTCCCCTCTTTTCTTACTTTTCCTTCCTTACTTTCTTCTCATCTTTATTTTTCTTTTTCTTTCCTCTTTCCCTTTCTCCCTTCCTGTCCCTTTTTACATGCTCAAATGCAAAAGGGGAAACATTTCTCCTTTTACTTTGTTTTTAGTTTGTTTTACTAACCCTCTGCAGCAAAAATGGAGTTCAGGAGGGCCATGTTTGACCACCCCGAGCTCCATTTACACTTGCAGAGGTACTGTGAACTGGTCCTTTGCTGTTTCCAAGGCAGCCCGCAGGCCAGATCTAAGCCTTGAGTTTGACATACCAGCTCTACACTAATTTTCCATTGTCCATACAAATGGATCACTCTAAGAAGAAGAGCTTGATCTGAACATTGAGATGACATTTTCACTACATTGTCAGATAACCAATATTCAATATTTTAATGTATAACAAAACAATTCTTCTTTTCCTTCTTCCACTCTTAGAAACATTCTTTCAAGGTCTAATTCTAAGAAATTTTGTAGAGTATCATGGAAATGTGTTAATGTTCTCCCTTACCTACTCTGCAGGTAATGAGAAGATATTGCATCTTTACTACTGTCATTTCAACATTTTTTTAAAAAAAAATCCATCGATGTATTTTCTAGGCATATTTTTTTAGAAAGTTGCATACTTAAATCAGTGAGACAGAAGTATTCCCTTAAGATTTTGAAAGCAAAACATTCTTCTTGGCTGACTGATCCAGTGATGTTAGCTATTGTACAAGAAGGAAGGGAAGGGAAGGAAGAGGAATCTGACACCTGTGATAAAATGAAAATCAGAACAAATATCTCTCAGTTCTCATAATCTGGAAAAGCAAAGACATGATTCCTATTGTTTGAGTATATATAGCATAGATACTAATTTGCCTTAGCTTGAAAAGGAACTTGCAATTCTGGTCTCTTGCTTAACAATAATGTTACCTAGAGAATTAAATAATATTAAAAATTGAAAACATTCTAACATTTGCTTTTCCAGATAAATAAAACAACCAATTTGTTATTGTTGGTATTGTTGCTAAAGGTAGCAAAATAACCACTGTCCATAATAGATTCTCAGTGTCTTTATGTAAACTAAAAACCATAGAGAAAATCCATTAAAAAACAAAAAACACTTTTATTATTAATTGGAGCTACTTATATTACCAATGTGATGCATCCTTCGCAAAACAGGTTTTCTGGCCTTGCAATTTCTTTTTTATAGTAACTTTATTTTAAAAAGTTACAATTACAAAAGTAAAAGATAAAACAACTAAAAAAAATAAACAGAAAAAAATAAAGTACAGAAAATAAAATAATAAAAATAAGACTGTCGTAAAGAAAAAAGGGAAATATATAAATTACTTCCCTATTCATCACAAGAATAAACAATTTTAATGTCATTACCTACTCTTAAATACATTATGTTTTCTTCCCATATCCATATCTTTAAATCCTTAAAGCTTCATCAATTCCAATCTAATGTCAGCAAGTATACATTATAAGAACACATCTATTTAACTTTAATCAAGTACATTAATCAAGTACCTTGCTCAACAGTAGTAACTGTGAGAGGGATCTCGGAGTCCTAGTGGACAACCATTCAAATATGAGGCAGCAGTGTTCAGCAGCTGCCAAAAAAGCCAACACAATTCTAGGCTGCATAAACAGAGATAGAATCAAGTTCACATGAAGTGTTAATACCACTTTATAATGCCTTGGTAAGGCCACATTTGGAATACTGCAATCAGTTTTGGTCACCATGATGTAAAAAAAGATGTGGAGACTCTAGAAGAGTGCAGAGAAGAGCAACAAAGATGATTAAGGGGACTGGAGGATAAAACATATGAAGAACGGTTGCAGGACTGGGTATGTCTAATTTAATGAAAAGGACTAGGGGAGACATGATAGCAGTGTTCCGATATCTCAGGGGCTGCCACAAAGAAGAGGGAGTCAAGCTATTCTCCAAAGCACCTGAGGGCAGGACAAGAAGCAATCGGTGGAAACTAATCAAGGAGAGAAGCAACTTAGAACCAAGGCGAAATTTCCTGACAGTTAGAACAATTAACCAGTGGAACAACTTGCTTCCAGAAATTGTGGATGCTCCAACACTGGAAGTTTTTAAGAAAAGATTGGATAACCATTTGTCTGAAGTGGTGTAGGGTTTCCTGTCTAAGCAAGGGATTGGACTAGATTACTAGAAGACCTCCAAGGTCCCTTCCAACTCTGTTATTCTGCTCTATTTTAAGTAAATCAATTTTATATTCCTTCATTTTACTTTTTAAAAACTTGATCTTAATAACTTGAAATAATTTCCTACAATTATTGATTCTTGATTTCAAAACTTTGAAGTCTCTTTTGTAAATCCAAGGTAGTAGAATTATCCAAGACTCTCTTGGTTTGTTCTTTGTACATCACTTTTAATTATTAAATTGAATGTCCTATGTAACATTTTTTTTCTGTATCATTTGTGTAATCTGTAATTTTTAAATCCACTTTTAGATAAATTTCAATCTTGTCAGATACAAATTATTCTTTCTGCATAACGTCTTTTAAATACAGTCTATATATAAAGGCAGACACTTTTAAAGTTAACTTTTGGTCCATTGTTCAAAAAGAACTTTAAATATGACAATATTAAAATATTTTGCTTCATTCTGTAGTAAGAAGTAAATGTAAGTGTTCTCCTTTAATTAAAAAACTTTAGTTTCTTCTGGTTCCCTCTAGTGTCCAATATTCAAAACTTCACACCATATTTTTCCCCTAAGCCTAACCGTATCATCCTTTTAAAAAAAATCAAATCAAAAACATTTTCTATAGGAAATTATTCCAAATTCTTATTTCAAACTCATCTGACTGTATAATCTATTTGTAACTTTCCAAAATCAAAGTTCTAATCAGTCTTTTGTTGTTTATTAAAGAAAATAAGTCTTTAAAATTTGAATTTAAAACTTCTTCCATTAAGGATTGAAGGTATTCTCAAACTTGTTGATTCAATGTTCCTAATAACTAAAACAAATTTAATAAGAAAGTGATGAGAAAAGACTTATGCAAGTCAGTGTCCCTAAAGAAACAAATCAGTTTGAGTAAATTGGCTATTCCCTCATTTCCCAGAGCTCTAAACCCACTGGAGACCAGTCTTGCAGCCTCCTTGTGAGGATCAAATATCTGGAGCACTTGTGGCTGATCATAAGTATTTTCTTTATCCATGAAAATTTATGAAGAACTGGTCTGGGCTTTGCTATTTTTTTTTCATGGAATTGTTAGGCAATCCCTGTAGAATAGCATAGTACCATCTACTCTATTATCCACAAATGCATATGCCTGGTAAATTGGTTGTCTATTTTATTTATTGATTTAATATTTAATATTTTACCTCAGTTCTACACATAAAATAGTCAAGAAAACTCACAGCTAATAATAAAATTTCAAACTGAAAGTACAAAGAGAATCTTAAATTAAATTTACTATTCATTCAAGTCATAATACATGATTGAAGCAGGAGTGTATTCTGTTTGCTCATGGATTAGTTGTTGTGCGTCAAATCCCATATGTCCCAGCAAAAGCTATTTCTAAAGGTATTATTATGTTTATTATCTATTATTATTATTCATCACACAGTCAGCCAGATGTTCAGATGGATCTGGCATTTTTGTCTACCTATCGAGTCCTATCCAAGGACCTGAGATAGACAAATCTGGATGTTTGATGGTGTTACAGATATTGCCACTGGGTGGAAGCTGTTCCAAGTAAAGCTGCCTTCTGCAATTGACTGATAGCAAATTTGTCAATGCCTTTGGTATTCAAACGGGCTCCAGTTGTTTTGGGACTGCACCCAAGGCGCCTCTGTTATTTCTGATTCTGGATTTTGTTTTTTCCAGAACTGGTGTATTCTTTTCAAATATCCTCTTCTGGATGGGCTTGCTCTGTTTTAACAGATCATTATTTGTTTTCAATCACTGTATATTTTCAATGGATAAACACCTTTTCTTCCAGTAGTTCTGCAGCTGCTGGCCCTAGTTGCTCAGCCAACAGTTGTCAGGGTTCCGGCAGTTACTCCAATTAAATCATGAGCCTCGAGCCACACTCCCAAAACTAAAGAGGATTTATTTTAAGCTATGATTCTATGTTCGGCACTAACCTGTGTGTAGCCAACTCTGAGATATGTAATTCACTGTCACCCTTGATACACCCAGAGGGGTGTATCATCCAACGAAAAATGTCCATAGCCAAGAATCATCAATCACACTCTCCAATTAGATGTTTTTTCATGGCAGAAGCTTCAGCCATCTAATCAGTCTTTGAAGAAAATATGAATGGAATGGATTTTCGATTCCACAATGTTGCCTCCTTTTTGAAACTCCCCCCTTCTTTCTGTTGTCAACTATAAAACATGTATACAAAGTGTTTAATGAGTTGACATGCAGCTCCCCTCACTTCTTGAAGGTGAACTGTACAACACACACAAAATCAATCTGATTGCAGATATGGAAGCTTATGCTCATTTTTTATACACGTTTTATAGTTGACAACAGTCTTGAGTCCTGTAGCCTGTTTTTCACCAGATATCCAGGGACTCCAACATCTAGCATGGACCTTGTTAACCTGGGCAACATCTGAGCCAGTATGGCTTTCTGAAATTTATGTCTCACCATATTATTTATGGGAGAGGCAGTCTTTGTCTGACTCCTCTGATGAGACCTGCCCAGTAATAATCCTCACTAGGGGATTGTTGTTGTTGTTGTTGTTGTTGTTGTTGTTGTTGTTATTATTTTCAACTATTGTTATGTCAGGTGTGTTGTGGGCCAAGTGCCTGTCAGTCTGAATTCTAAAGTCCCACAAGATCTTGATTTTTTCATTCTCCAGAACCTTCTCAACCTGATGTTCCCAGTAGTTGATACTATGCTCAGATCCAAACTTTTGGCACCGTTTCCAGTGAATGATTCTAGGTAGTCAGTTTGTGAAATTTTGCTGCACCCACTGATTAAATGGTCAACTGTTTCATCCTCATTACAGAGGCGGCATTTGCTGTTGGGGATGACATGTTGAATCTTTGCCTTCATGCAATTTGTGGCTAAGGCTTGTTCTTGAACAGCCAAAGTAAAGCCTTCCGTTTCTTTTTTCAGTATTCCTGATTTTAGCCAATTCCAAGTAAGCTTTTGGTCAGCTTTGCCTTCAATACTTTTCAGGTATTGGCCATGCATAACTTTGCTTTTCCAATTTCCAATTCACTTTTCAATTGCTTCTTTTTTATATTCAGATTTTGACTTGGCTGTCTTCAAAAAGGCCTCCTTTATGTACTTCCTTAATCATTGGCTCTTCCTTTTTCTGGATGTAGTCCTTCAAACTGTGTCTTTCTTCTTCTACAGTCTGCTTTACTTATAGGAGACCTCAACCACCCTCTACTCTTGGTAAATATAATTGATCAACATCACTTTTAGGAGGCAAGGCATGATTCATAGTCATAAGCTTCCTTGTTTTTCTGTCCAAATTGTCCAGCTCCATCTGGGTCCAGTCAAATATTCCTGCAGAGTATCAAATCACAGGTATAGCCCCGGTATTTATTGCTTTTATAATGCTTCCACCACTCAATTTGGATTTTAAAATCTTGCAAATTCTTCAAACGTACTTGGCTGAAGTTGATTCCTTGACTTTATTATGCATTAAATCAGAGGCTTCTAAAATCCCTAAGTACTTGTAGCCTGCTTCTGGTTTCATTGCTTTTATCATTTCTTAATTTTCAAGTTATATTCCATCATCTTTTATGAGATTGCCTGCTTTGATTGCCATTGTTACACATTTGTCAATTCCAAAGTGCATGCCTATGTCCTGGCTAAATTCTTTTGTGCTTTCAATTAGTGAATTGAGTTCACTTTTTGTTTTACCAAACAGCTTCAAATCATCCATCATCATCATCATCATCATCATTATCATCATCATCATTATACACAAAAAACAACAGTGTACACAGCAAACGAGATAACTATGCTGGGTTTCGTATTGCAAATCACTGGTCGAACACTTCCCAAGTGTTTAGGACTGTGTGATGTATCGGCAGATTATGCAAGCAGATCCCAGTAAGGTGACCTTCTGCAGCTGACCAACGGTTGTTTTTAAGTGCTTGCCTAGGTCTTTATGCACAGCACCCAGTGTGCCAAGTACCACTGGAACCACGTGCACTGGTTTATGCCAGAGTCTCTGCAGTTCGATTCTCAAATCCTGATATCTGGTGATTTTTTCAAGTTGTTTCTCATTGATTCTGCTGTCACCAGGTATGGCAATGTCGACGATCCACACTTTTTCCTTCTCCACAATCGTGATATCCGGGGTATTATGTTCCAAAACTTTGTCAGATAATATCCTGGATATCACGATTGTGGAGAAGAAAAAAGTGTGGATCGTCAACCTTGCCATATCTGGTGACAGCAGAATTGTCAAGAAACAACTTGAAAAAAATTGATGATGATGATGATGATTGTTATTGTTGTTGTTATTGTTGGAGTTATTCTAACACTTATAGAAACCTGCTGATTAAGGAAGAAAGGCTGCACAATTGACATTTTGGAGTCAAGTTGTAGATATTTTTACAAAATGGAGGTCATGGCAAGTTGGAGAAGATTGCATTAGTAGTATTAAAATAATACTTAAAAATAAACAGATTGAGTCCTCAAATCATTTCTTTCGTTCTTTATTGGCTTTCCTAACTTGTGGGGCTTTTTTTTTTTTTGTAGAAAATCATCATAAAATATGACTTATTGTTCCAAGTAAATTATAGCTTGAAACTGCTCAGCAGGGCTTTCATTGGTGGGTCATTACTTATTTCAATTTCTTCTGAAATTTACGCAGCAGCACTGCTACTTTAATCAGCCACCATTTAAATTCCAATAATGATACTGATGCTTTATCATGCCAATATTAGATAGGATGTTTTAAATTTTCTAAAACATTGTCCCTCAAAACAATGTCACACATTTTAGAATATACAAACATTCATTACTAGGCACTAAGGAAGAAAAAAATGTTATTCTCTGCTTCCATCCTGCAGTCCTAATTAAGTTAGTTTCTTGCCCTTCAGACTTCCCCTAATGGCATCAATAGCATTGATATTTTAATTAGTCATTTTTCTTCCATTAAAAAATGCTATTTCTGTGGTTTTGAAAATTACCCTATAGGATATTTATTTCCCTGTGTTGTTACTGTTGATATTATTGATGGCAAAAAATTGTCTAACGATGGTGAGTATGATGTTCTACTTCATTAAGCAAAATACTACGGTGTCAGGCTTAGCTCAAGAATGACGTAAAACTATCTCAAAATTGACTACTCAAAATTGAGTTTTTTATTTGCAAGCACAGTAGACAGAATTGCTAGATTAAATCTATACTAGCCTAACCTATCAGATATATTATGGGAGGTTTTAGAAAGTGATAATTTAAATCTGTTTGTCTTCCCAAGATTAATTTCCTGACATCATTGTCTCTTGGCTCATCTCCTCCTTGAATGTGCTCTCTCCTTCCTGAAATCTGTTACATTACTGTAGTTCAGGGTTGTCAAGCTCCCCTCTCATGGGGAGGATGTGTCACGCATTGGCCACACCCATGCCTGGTTTAGCAAAGGGGAAAAAGTCCTGATACATCACAGGATGCTGCCATGATGATGTGAGTTTGACACCCCTGCTGTTTATCACCACAACTGCCTATTTTAGAAAGTTCAATTACAATGAAAATGTAAGTTTGAAAATCCATATATATCCCTTCTCTCTCTGAGGAGGAGCAGGAGGAAGAAAAAGAAGAAAGAAGAAGAAGAACATGAAATAATGCCTTTTTACCAACTTTCTATCAAAGAAAGGTTCTCATGATATATGATTATCCTTTTTTTTAATTGATAAAGTTATCTAAAATAAATCTGAGTGTTTCTGTATCCTAGATAGGACTACATCAGCATTTCCCCAGCAATGGTTAGAATCTCAGATGTTCTTTTTCTCTGCCTTAATAACCAGTTCAATGATGGAATGTAGAGATTGCTATCCTGCCCAGCACATCATCAATGATATCCTGGACTGCATATTAAATATTGGTAGCATTGTAGCATCAAGCAAGGTCCTGGTAACTGTGGCAGCTCCTTCTAATTTGCAATCATTCCCTTGGCTTATTTCTTTCCTCTCTAAAGAGCAGAAGGTTGCTGCATTTCTACCATTTACTGAGAAGAAAACTTCAGAGTTTCTTTGGTAAACACTAAAAGATCATGGCTGGGTTAAAAACTCAATATATAATATTCCAGTTCTCTCATCTTTTGCCTTTCCCCATTCGGCTGGCAAGTAATTTACTGCTTGCAATAAATAACATTTACTAAAAGAGAGGGAGAGATAAAACCAAATGTTCCTGTGTATTGTTCTCTTATTTATTTATTTATTCACAGCACAACCTCTGTTCTCCAACTGGTTCAAGGATACGATCAACTGAAGTACATCAGGGCACTCTAACTGCCCTTTTTGTTGAGCTGATTTATGGAGCAGCTTCCCCCTTTTTCTTCCGTAAAGTAATATGAAAGGAAATATAAAGTAGAGCCATAAAATAATTGATTCACTGGCATATACTATCAAATACGCCTTCAGTTCAGAGAGGCATAGGAGCACGATAGATGATTGTCATTTCTAACAGTGACAAATGCCAACACGTAGCTTAGAAAATGAAACTGATGCTAAACTTATTTGCACAGCAGATAGGAAATATGAGAATGCCAACAAGGAGTTCCTACTTTGAAATGCATCAATTCATTGTATTTCTTTCTGGGTCCTATTGTCCTTGATTCTAATATATTCAAGTAAGGTTAGGTGCCAAGATTTTAGGTCATGGTTTAAATGAATGAGTGCATGGTCATTGTTTGTTAAAATAATCTGACTCAATTGTGTTTTGCATTCTCTGATGATATCCCAGAATTAAATAAGTTTTCTTCTTTGTATTGTTGGCAGTCATTGCTTGGAGGATAGGCAGGTTATTAAAAAGCACATTTGAAAAACCTACAGCCACAATTCCTATTTCTCCAGTTTTTCTGTTCAAAGTTATATCTTAAATGTGGTATGGAGACATACTAAATTAATTTAATAATTTTAATTAAGCTTAGAATAAACATTAAAGATGAAATTGAAAAGTGGAGACATCATCAAAGCCATCAATACCTGGGTCATTTCCAGGGGTGGGATTCTACCAGTTCTCATCAGTTCAGTACAACAGGTTGTTACAATTCTCAGTAGTTCAGAGAACTGGCAAAATGGGCCCCTAGCTGGCCCCACCCCTCTCCTCCCACTCTTCCATTCCCTGCCCAGTCAGTCCTTATTGTGCATGTGCGACATCACGCGCATGCGTGACAATTGCTGATGGCATTCTCCCCCCGCCTGCCCCACCCAGTCACTCCTTATAGCACATGTGTGCTACAACACTTCCCACATTTTCCAGTCTGCCGCCATCGCTTCAACCAGCAGCAGCAGCAGCCAGCCAGCCAGCAAGCTAGCCATCACTGCCTGCCTTTCACTATCTGATCTCCCTAGGTGAGTGAGGCTCTGCAAGTCCCGGGTCACATACATTTTTTTTTATTTATTTTTATTTATTTGATTTGCCAATTGTTTACAAGATAATAAGTATAAGTGTATACATAGTTGTGAATACATGAAATGGGTACATATAAGAAAAATAAAAGAAGAATAAGAGAAACAATAGGACAGGGACGGTAGGCACGTTGGTGCGCTTATGCATGCCCCCTACAGACCTCTTAGGAAAGGGGCGAGGTCAATAGTAGACAGTCTAAGGTTAAAGTTTTTGGGGTTTGGGGAAGAAACTACAGAGTCGGGTAGAGTATTCCAGACATTGACCACTCTATTGCTGAAGTCGTATTTCCTGCAATCAAGTTTGGTGCGGTTAACTTTGAGTTTGTATCTATTGTGTGCTCTTGTGTTGTTATGGTTGAAGCTGAAGTATTCATTGACAGGTAGGACATTGCAATGTATGATTTTATATACCATGCTTAAATCAGACCGAAGAGGCGTAATTCAAGGTTTTCTAGTTCTAGAATTTCAAGTCTGGTGGCATAAGGTATTCTACAACGAGTAGAGGAGTGGAGAACTCTTCTTGTGAAATATTTCTGGACTTTCTCAATTGTGCTAATATCAGATACGTAATGTGGGTTCCAGACTGATGAACTGTATTCGAGTATTGGTCTAGCAAATGTTTTGCATGCTCTGGTTAGTAGTGTGATATTACCAGAGAAAAAGCTACGTAGGATTAGGTTAACAACTCTTAATGCCTTTTTGGCTATGTAGTTGCAGTGGGCTCTAGCACTTAGATCATTAGAGGTGAGTATTCCAAGGTCCTTTACAGAGCTTGGGTCATCAACAAGATCTTGACTATTCAGCTTGTATTTTATTTTCTGATTTTTTTTTGCCAATATGTAAGACAGAGCATTTATTTGTTGAGATTTGAAGTTGCCATTTGTTTGACCATTCTGATACATAGTCAAGATCTTTTTGTAGGGTAGCAGTATTGTCTGTGGTATTGAACAGCTTTACATCATCAGCGAAAAGAATGCAATTGCTCTTAATATGATCACAGAGGTCATTTATGTAGAGTATGAAGAGAGTTGGTCCTAGAACGCTGCCTTGGGGGACACCACTATTGACAGGTACAGAATTTGATAGGACGCTCCCAATTTTGACCATTTGTTGTCTGTTTGCCAGGAATGCTTCTATCCAGTTATTCAGTTGTCCAGAAATACCATAGGATTTTATTTTTAGGAGTAGTTTGTCATGTACCACTGAATCAAAGGCTTTACAGAAGTCTATGTAGATTGCGTCTATTGCTTTGCCCTGGTCGAGTTGTGTCGTCCATATGTTTTTGCAGTGTAAGAGTTGCAGATTACAGGATAGTTTTTTTCTGAAACCAAATTGTTTATTGGAGAGTAGGTTGTTTGTCTCTAAGTGGAGGATGATGGATTGGTTAATAATTGATTCCATGACTTTACAGGTGATGCAGCATAAGGAGATTGGTCTGTAATTTTCAACTAGGCTTGGGTCTCCCTTTTTGAAGATGGGGATGACTGTGGCTTATGACCATAGGTTAGGCAAGGAGCTGGTCCTGAAAGATTTTTCAAAGATTATGCTTAGAGGTTTGGCTATGGCAGTGGATAGCTTTTTTAAGAAGTAGGCACATATTTCATCCGGTCCAATAGATAGAGATGGTTTTAGATTGCGTAGTGCTTTTTCAACATTGTCTTCTGTAAAATCGATATGTATTAGATCATTGTTGTTATCTGTGGTACGGCTAGGAAATACTGGGCATGATCCATTGCTGTTTACAAATACTGAGCCGAAGAATGTGTTAAAGATGTTGGCTTTAATGGTGTCATCGTTGCAGTCTTTACCATCAGGTCCTATCAAGGGTGGGATAGACCTTGAGTCTTTTAGTTTGTTGTTTACAAAATTGTAAAATGCACGGGTGGAATTGGTGCTTAGAAGGTTTTCCTCTTGTTTATTGTGATAATTGATGCATTCGGTCTTTATCTGGTGGCATAAATTTTTGTATCGGCTTTTGAAATTGGCAACGTGACCAGATTTGTTTTTCCGCCAGAGTGATCTCTTTTTGGATTGAAGTTTCCTTATTGTTATGGGTAATCTGCTTTTTTGTTTTGTTTTGGGAGTTGTTGTTGGTACATATAGTTTGATGACTCTTTTGACTTCAAGTAAAAATATGTTGTAATGGTCTTCAACAGTATTGCATCCAGTGAATAGAGATTGCCAATCAAGGGATGAGAGATCGTTGTCTATAAGATCATAGTTGCCTTGTTTGAAGTTACAATTGGGGATTACATCATTGTGGTGATTTTTGTGTGGGCGTATGTTGAGACAAAAGTCAATCATATTGTGGTCACTGCTGGAAAAGGTTTCTTTAGTTTGTATTCCGTAAATTAAATTCAAACTATTGCAGAAGATGAGATCGAGGCAGTTGTTTAGTCTAGTGTTGTTGGTTACTAGTTGTTCTAGTCCCAGATTTGTAATAGCATTGTAGAAGGTTGTGTGTATGATTTCAGTTGTACAATCATTTAGGGTCCAGTCAATATGAGGTAGATTGAAATCGCCAAGAAAGATAAAAGGGTATGGGCAGGATGCAGCCCATGTTAGTAATGTATTTAGCTTGTTTACATGTTCGATGTCATAATCAGGTGCTCTGTAACATAGTAAGAATCGAATTGTGATATTTAAGGATAGTTCACAGATGATGGTCTCAGGAAGAGCAAGCTCCTGGGTAACTTGGATATTTTTTAGATGTAAGGACTTTTTATAGAAGATAGCAACACCACCTCCTCTACGAATTTCACGATCTGATCGGTAAACATGATAGTCTCTTACTGTGGTAATGGAGTCAGGGAGAGATGCATTGAGCCATGTTTCACAGACAAATATAATGTCGAATTTAGCCATATTTAGTAGGAGGAAAAATTCAGGTATTTTATTCACGAGGCTTCTTGCATTGAGTAGTTTGCATTTAAGGCCAGCAGTAGTTGGAATTGAGGTAGTTAGGGCGTGCATGCCTAGTCTTGGGTGATGGTGGATCGGTTGAGGTAGGGTTGTGGTTGAGGGTTAAAGCTGAGTTACGGGTTGTGTGGCTTACTTTTGATACAGTCAGCATGGTAGTCAATGTACAGGTCCTTCTCTCCATTGTCTAGACGTTTTTTGAGTCCGGTGCGGAGTACACGGGAGTGGGCACGTTGCTGTATGGTTAGGTCAGGGTGACAACGGAGGTTCTTATGTTTGGTGTTGGTTTTGGCGAGTGAATTTATAGTGTAAATGAATTTACGTTTGCTTGATTCATTTTTGCAAATGACCCTGCACAAGCGTGGGGCCACAGAGCCGTCTCTGTTTTTGAGCTCTCGGCCAATGCGGGAAATGTCAAGTATTTCATCAGCGGAGACGGTTGATGCTTGATAATCACTGATGATATTTCGGACAGTTGTGATGTCATCATTGTCATTGATGTCCTCTAGACCAAATAAGATGGCGTTTGGACGTTTCCGTTCACGCTCAACAGCTTCTCTGATGAGGATTGGGATATTAATATTTGTCTGGGTTGTGTTTATTTGTGGATTGGGTTTTGGATTGGGTTGTGGTTGTTGGGTAGAGATGTGGTTAGTAGCTATTGGATGTTCAGGTTTTTGCATTGTGTCTTTTTTTTCAAGGTTGGATATTCTTTATTTTACGGCGTCCAGGGATGCTACTGTGGTGTTAAGGGATGTTTCAATGGTTTCAATGGTATCAACTCTTTCCAACAGATCCAGTTTGGGTTTGCATGGTTTGCAGAGATATGGAAACTCATTGGATGATTCCAGGTATTGAATAAATTGCTTGGTTAATCCCAAGCAGTCATGATGAGCATATTTTTTACACAGAGAACATTTGATGGAGTTTTCACATGCCGCTGCTGCTGCCAGCCCCAGTTGAGTCCCGACCCCTGGGCCACTACCGCTGTGCCGTTGCCACCACCGTCACCCTTGCTGCCATCGCTACCACAAGCCCTGGTTGAGTCCTGACTCTGGGCCGGACTGGCCTAGGCCAACACCGCCATGCCACTGCTGCCCTTAGGGCTTGTGGCCTACCTAGCTTCTTCCCCACCCCATTTGCCTGCTTGTTTCGCTGCAAATACTGTGGCTCCATGCGGTACTCATGGCCTAGCAAGCTTTCCCACCCCACTCCACTTACCTGGCCTGCTGGTGGCTGAGAGGAAGGTGAGCCAGGGCTGACCCATTGCCGTTTGGGTCCTGCCTAGATTCTCCACAGCTGCTGCAACTTGCCTGCTAGGGGTGGCGGTAGTGGGGCAACCAGGGAGCACGATGCTATGCTGCCCACATTGCTCCTTGCCTGCCATCCCTTCCCTCTGCCACCTGCACACTTTGGCTGAATGTGGGATGCTGCTGTGAGAATGATACAAGTCAAGCCTCGTGAGAGCAGATCTTCCTTCCAGCTCATGGAGCTCGCACAATGTGTGTGTGTGTGTGTGTGTGTGTGTGTGTGTGTGTGTGTGTGTGTGTGTTTCAGGTGGGTCTCCTAGCTTTAGAAGGAGAGATGGAAGGAGAAAGGAAAGGGATAGAGAGAGGGGAGAGAGAGAGAAAGAGAGGGGGAAAGAGGAGGGGAAAAGAGAGAGATTGAGAAAGAGAGAGATCAAGAAAGAGAGGGAAACAGAGAAGGAAGAGACAAGAAAAAAGAAAGAAAAGGGAAAGAAAGAAAAAGGGAAAGAGAACGGAAGAAAAGGGATAGACAAAGAAAGAGAGGGATGGAAGGAAAGGACAGAAAGAAAGATGGAGGGAGGAGAAAGTGAATGAGATATGTAGATGGATAGACAGATACATGGAAGGAGGGAGGGAGACAGAAAAAAAAAGGAGAGGAAGGAAGGACACAAACCCTGACTTCAGAAGACTCTTTGAAATAGCACTGCAATTTAGGACTGGCCTGGAAGGGATCTCAGAGGTCATCTTCTAGTCCAACCCTCTGCTCCAGCAGGAGATCCTTACAGAATCATAAAATAGCAGGATTAGAAGGGAGTGTGTGTGTGTGCGCGCGTGGCTGTCAAAACTCCAAAAACAGGCCAAGTAAATCTGGGGAGGTCAGTCATAAATTAAAACACTTACTAAGCAACCAGCCATTAAGCAAGGACCACTTGTATTTGGTTTGCCACATGGCCACATGGCCATGCCCACCCAGTCACATGACCACCAAGCCACACTCACAAATTAAGCCACACCCACAGAATCCTACCCCTGGTCATTTCTATGATATAATACACTGCTAGAATTATTAACTTGATACAAGCTGAACTGTACAGTTTAGTCTGGAAAACAAGAAAGAAAATAAATATTCATTATGCAATACATCCTTGTAGTGATACTAATAGATTATATTTGTCTCACAGAAATGGAGACACAGGTTTACTTCAAGTGAAACAAACTACTAAAGAAACAAAGCATGCAGCATTTTAACACACAAGTTAAAATTGGAACATACTAATATGCAGGAAACAAAACATAAATATCAAAATAATGTACTAAAATCAAGAACAAAATTCTGTCAAATAAAAGCCTTTACATGGTCAAAAGTTTGAAGGCAAATGTATCAGGATAAAAACTAGCAATATCATACAATTGGAATATTAAAAATTGAAACTCTTTGATTTTGACTGCTTAAGCTATAAGCTATTTGAACTAATGCAATTAAGGCCAGATCTTTAAAAAAATCATCAAAGATTCATAATGCAGATTGTGAAAAGAAAAAGTAGATCATATACACAGCTTATGCAAGCAGATTACACAAAGTGATCATAAACAACAATATAATATACCTCACCAACATAATTCATAACTGTATAAATTATGTAATAAATAAATTGGCAATAGTGAAAAATTGTTGGGAATATAGAGTTGAAAAAGTAGTCAAGAATGAGAAAGTTAAAATACTGTAGGATTCCCAGATACAAACTGATAAAATCTTGGCTCATAATACACCCGTCTTAACTTTGCTTGAAAAGAAGAAAGTGTAGATAAGAATACCAGGAGACATAAAAAGGAAGACAAAGAAAATTACAAAGCATCAGGATGTGAAAATTGAAATTGAAAAATTATAGCATAAACCAGCCATGGTTGTTTCGGTGGTTATTGTCACAAGAAACAAACAGAGATTAATTTCAAGATTAACACTGGACCAACAATCAAGAAGCAAACAATAGCCCAAGCAAACCAACAATAAGCAGCCCAACCAAAGAACCATCAAGACTATTCCCATCAACACTGACAGGGCAAGCCAGTAGAATAGAAATTGAGAGCCAGACCTAGCTGGAACTGATGTTACCTAGTTGGTAAGAAAAAATCTGCAAGAAAACCACCTAGGACCTCACAGTTTAACTTTGAGTTACAAATATTATCTTCTATAAGATACCACACAATTTCCAACTTTGCCTTAGATACCTTCCTTATAAGGGACTCCAACCAAGTGATTTACCAAGACTCCAAAAATCTTCTCAACTGCAAACCTAGCAAAACCTGTTTTTCTTTTTGGCTTTTAGAGGTCATGTGACTACCTATAGATTCACAATGCTATTATTTTATTTAAATTTTTATTATTTATTTATTTATTTATTTATTTATAGGGCCAGCCACTCACAACTGTTGAAAGAACCAAAACACTCTTTCAGACAGACTATTTCTAATAATCTATAACATGGTTTTTCAACCTTGACAACTTTAAGTTGTGAGGAGTTTTCAAGCCCTAGAATTATGAAGCTTGAAATCCACATATCTTAAAATTGCTGAGAAATGCTGATCTACAGTATTGTATCCAGTAACTCTGGAAAATTCCGTGTCACATGAGAGACACAGATAATTCTCATGTAAACTTTTTAAAATCTTTGCTTAAGTTTAATAAATAAGCATCAAGCTACTGAATATTATTTTGCAAGCTGAACTGAACTAAACGGTGTATGTAGAGGGGTTGACAGCGAATCTGCTGTGTACAAGCAAAATTGGAAATTATCCACAGTAGTTTTCCATCAAAGACAAGAGTGGACATATTATTTTAATAATAATTTTGGAATTATTATTTTTTTCAAAATTTGCTGTATAAAATGAGAACAAGGTGTATAATACTCTAAACACAAAACGCCTGCTGCTACTTTTAAACAGCAGCAATGATTCCAAGTATTATACAAAGGAATATTTAACAAATTCTTTTGATTAAAACAATCATTGCTCCACTGGAGTTTGAAACTAACAAGAAATAAAGATCGGTTTAACCTCTAAATCATCACCCAATTGCTGTATGCATATGCATTTTTTTTAAAAAAAAATGAAGAATGCTGTTCGTGCATACCATGCTTGTACCCACTATGATATATCCCAAAGTCTTTACATGTTAAAACGCTTCAAAGAATATGGGGACATTCAAGCATGATGCCTGTTTTACTGTTAAATAAATGGTAGCTGATGTGGTAGAGCAATAAAATCATGATCTGCCAATGTGAGTTACATTTTACCTTTAACTTGTATTACCACAACCTTCAGTAACTCAAAATATTTATATTTCAGAATGTGTGAAAGGTCACTGCATCTGCATTTTCAAGACATTAATTATATTCTTTTCTTCATGAGCACCCAGATTATATTTTCCTGAATCCCAAAAGAAAAAAAAAATCTATATATAAGGAAGACTAGAAATGTAAAAGAATGTCCCAATAAACTCCACTGAGAAAATTTAAGCATTTCACTTTCACTGGAAAGTTAGCATTTGTTTCTTTTTCTTCCACTTTTATTATTTTTATAAATAATTCAAGGCAGTGAACAACCTAATACACCTTTCTTCTCATATCATATTCACAATAACAACTTTGTGAGGTGGGTTGGACTGAGAGAGAGTGACTGGTTTGATCTGACTTTGATCTGACTTAGCATTATCTCCAGCTTTTTGGTGAAAATTTTAAAATGTCATATCTTTGAGGAGGAAATAAGACTTATTACAAACAAGCTTCTTTTTTGACAGAATTTCCTGGAATAACTATGTGATGTCCAGTTTTGCAACAGACATGATTGCTAAGTATTCTTGGCTTTTACTGGAAACTTGGTGCATTTATCTCCTATGAAGGGTTGTTGTTTTAATTTATTTGTTAGATTCAGGGTTAGAATGGAAGAGAAGCCAGGATGATCTTAAGCAAAAGCTCTTTATTAAGTACATATGAACAACAGCAAAACAGCAATTGTCTGGCTGACAGCGCTCCTTTTATAGGAAACTGTCAGCTGGTTAACAAATCAGATTAAAGTATTTTCCCACTTCAAGTGGACCCAAGTGAGAACTTCAACTACAATTTTTACTATTCATTAGTAAAAATTCAGAGGTAACTGGTTATCTCTGGTGGGGTTTTTTTTTAAGAAATTCATAAGAATCTTGGCACTCCCAGAGCCTGAGGGAAAACTTCCGGTGGCAAGGCAAGGATGAACAGAGTTGCAGAAGCCCGTCTGTGGTTTCAGTTAATCTCTTTTTGCAGTTGGCACGATCCTTTGAGGGTGCATGAGTCCCGGAGAGATTCATGCCAATGTGGGGGAGACTTGGGTTTCAGTGTGGGGAAGGCAATCCCCCTGCAGCGAAGAGGAGCTCTCCAGAGCCCAACGAGCAAGAAACAGCACCCTATCAATGGCGGCTCTGAAGTCCGGACTGCCACCGATGTAAAGAAGCGAGTGAGTGACAGTTTGTGAGATCATTGGGGAAGAGTGTGGCAGAGAAAATTAGTGGCGGAGAGGAGGATTGGAATGCCATAGACTGTTACAAGTGTCTGTCTGGAGCCCTAAAAGAAAGCAGCCAAAGCGGATGCGAGGCAAGTGAAAGTGAAAGGGCTTGGCAGACAGAAGAGAGAGAGAGGACAATAACGAGTAAAAAGGGAAGTTTACGAGGTTGGGAGACTAGCGTCTGGAAAGAGTCTGAAAGTTGTGGAGGATTTGGACTATCTCATTTGATTTTTATTCTGATAGACTTTATTAAAGCAGAGATGGAAAGAAGATCGAAGCTGACAGAACACAGACAGTGTGGCGCCACAGGCGATACTTAGAAACCCTGAAGTTATCGTAACAATATAACTGATATAAACCACTTAACAGCCCTAAAAGTGGGTGTGTTCGCTCTGGGAACTTGTTCAGGACAACGTGTTACTTAGTGAGAGAAGCTTCGTAGTATCCTGTATGCGGTGTCAGCTTGTGATTTGTATTCCTACTTTCTTGTTGGACTTGGCAGACAGCTTGTGTGAGACTGCCAAGAACTTTATCGGCTCAAGGAATTTAACCCTGTAATTACTGGACTTGCTTGCTTGTTTGGTTTCAGTTGGAAATTTGGACTTCTCACCTTGTTGGTACAGGTGAGACATTATACACACACACACACACACACACACACACACACACACATACATATATATATTACATGAAGTTATGTATAGAGGCTGAGCATAGACCTTACAAAATTATATATGTGATTTAGAATTTGGATTAAAAATAATACAGTGATAATATTTTTATATATAAATACTTATACTCCAGTAACCAGTTAAGAGCACAGCTATCCAGCAGATAGATAGATTAAGTAATTAGATACCGGTCAATCCTAATACAGAGATTCTATCACTGAATGTTAATTTGGGATAATATAATTAATATAGTACAACAACAGAAACAAATCTTAAAAGAAATGACTTCCACAACTACTACAGCTCTGAAAACTGGAAGAAAGGTCACCCCAACATTAACAACTATGTTGGCAACAGCTTCGCCCATGGCACAAAAAACCATAGAAGAAACATTACCAGTGGAGAAACAAGCTAACATCTCGAATGCCAACATCCAATCAATTTTGCTGACTTTACAGGAATCGATGACGAAGCTGCAAGAAACAATGATGAAAAACCATAACGAGATGAGAGCAGATATCAATGAACTAAAAGAGGAGATGGGGAAATTAAAAGCAGAAATGAAAGCGGACATCTCCAAAGTAGAGGACAAAGTTGGATTATTACAGCAGGCCTTGGAGAAAAATGAAGCAACAATAAAAGAGGTAGAGAAAAGGACTGAACGAACTGAAAGGAAATTAGAAAGGGTAGATGAAGAATTAAAGAATGTGAGTAAAGAAACGGAGGACTCACTGGTCTACCTAGAGATGGACAAGGCTGATACATACTTGAGATTCCAAAATGTAGTGGAATCCAAAGAAGGCCTGGAACATTAATGGCGGGAATACTGGCTGGACTATTGGAAAAGGATAAAGATGACATCTTAAGGCAGTTTGATGAAGTTTACAGGATTAGCACTAATTATGCGAGATGCCACAAATGCCCAAGAGAAGTCCATATACGATTTGCGAGAAGGAGTGTCCGGGATATCATATATAGGATGTCAAGAGATGAAACAATCACGTATAAAAGTAAAGAAGTCTTGATTCTCAAACAAATACCAAGAAGAGTAAGAGAACAAAGACGAGACTACAAGTTCTTAGCAGCTTACTTAAATCAGAAAAGAATTGTATTTAAATGGCTAATCCCAGAGGGGATGTTAGTTTTTTGGAATGAAAGGAAAATTAAAATAGACTCCATGGAAAAGGCCCAGGAATTTTATGAGCAATTGGTAGGTCCGGAAGACCAGAGCAGTAAGGAGGAACTGGAAACAAACTCCCGGGAAGATCAAGGCTATCATAAGAACAGAGATGGAATTTTAGGAAATCAAGGAAATACTCATCTACATCAGGAGAGAGAAGAAAGTAGGACACATCTTCAGGCACAAGGAGAGACTGGAGTCATTACAAGACAAAGAGCGAAACAGAATTAATTAAATGGAAGAAGAAAAGAAACTACTATCTGTTAGGAATAACAAGGTTACCTAACGTAGTTTGGGTAAAATAATATATATAAACTATGATAGTAAGTTTAAGTGTGTGTCACTTTAAACTGCAAAGCATGTAATTTTGGGTGTGGTTGTAAAACTGCCATAAGAGGGAGCAAGAGAACCTGCTGGATTGCTGACTATGCTGGATTGATGGTTTGCTAACTGCGTGTTCCCTGCTGCTGAGGAAGAAAGGAGGTTTGACTTCTTTACTGCGAGGAGATATAATACTGGACTGATATTTGTAAGTTTACTAACCTCTTTTTCGACACTGGATTTTGCAACTGAATAATCCCCGAATGGACTGAACTAGTGAATGATATATGGACTGTTTGACTATGCTAAAAACTCTTACTGGAATAAACTATTTAACTAGCACAGTGTATCTGTTTTACTGAGTGTAAGCTACAAAAACGTTTATCTCACATGTTTGCCTGTCTGCCTGACTGCCGTGCACATTCTGCTAGGGTGTATCCCTAACACTATCAATTAATATAAATGGTTTAAACTTGACGATAAAAAGGAAAAGGATAATAGCTAAACTAATCAAACAAAATGCTGATATAATATGCCTACAAGAAACTCATATAAAGAAAACAGATGAAAAATACCTAGAGAATGTCCAAAATTAGGGAAGCTATTTACCGCACCAGCAGACATGGGGAAAAAGAAAGGGATTGCAGTATATGTTAAAGAGGATTTGAAAGCAGATTTAATATGGTCAGATTCTGAGGGAAGAACTCTGGTTTTGCAGATCTGGATTAATGCCATCTCAATTCTCTTAGTGGTAATCTACGCCCCGAACGGAGATCAAAAAGAGTTTTTTAAGCATCTTTATGGAAAAATAGTAGGATTGGAAAAAAAGAAATATTTGTATCATAGGAGACTTTAATTCTATTGCTGATTATCAAAAAGACCACAGTAATGGGGGAAGGACAAAGGGGGGGGGGGAGAGAGCTTCCCAAGATATGTATGGAAATGATGAAGGAGTTAAATTTGATTGTTATATGGAGAAGATTACATCCCGAGAAAAAACAATTTACATTCTATTCAAATCCTCATCAAATATGGACATGAATTGATATGGCATGGATGAATGGAGAAATAGCAAATGAGATAAAAGGGATTGAAATTTTACCTAATGAATGGGCAGACCACAATCCAATTCAGATAATATGGAAGGGTAGGGAAAAACCCAAGAAAAGATGGACGTTAAATACTCAGTTAATAAGAGAAAAAGAATACACCAACAAACTCAAGGAGGAATTAAATTATTTCTTAAAGGAAAATGATAATGGAGCAACTACGAAACAAAACATTTGGGATACAATGAAGGCAGTAATAAGAGGTATAACAATCTCTTACAACGCCAAGAGGAATAAGGAAAAATACGCCCAGCAAAACAAATTATAACAAAAAAATTAAGGAATTAGAAACTCAATTACAGAGTACCCCAAAGGATTCAAAATTGCAAAATCAGATAATAATAACTAAACATAAATTGAATTTAATTGAACAAGAGAGAATGATTATAAATTTGAATACAACTAGACAAACTTATTTTGAGCATGCTAATAAGCCAGGAGATGGCTATCATATAGACTAAAAAAAAAGGAAAGAAAAGAGATTGATATACCAGCTAATAGATGGAAAGGGGATATACAATAGGAGATAGAACAGAAAAAAGAAATTGCCCATAAGTATTTTGAGGAGTTATATAAAAAGAAAGAAGTTAACGAAGATAGAATAAGAAACTATTTAGATGAAGTGAAGGATAAAGCAATTGGGGAAGAAATGGAAGAATTATTAAACAAAGACATTACTTGGTTTGAATTGAAATCAGCAATAGAGATCCAGAAAAACAATAAATCCCCGGGACCAGATGGGATTCCAGGGGAGCTGTACAAGGCAATAGCAGAACAAATAGGACCTCTTATGGTGGAAGTTTTTAATGACGTCTTATTGGCAGCCAGGATGCCGGACTCATGGAGGGGGGCATTGATTTCGCTGATCCCGAAGGAGGATTCAGATCCCCGATATATATATATAATTATAGGCCGATTTCACTGTTAAATACTGATTACAAAATATTCACTTCTATTATAGCAACTAGACTAAAAAGAATGTTAAATGAGCATATATATGAAGATCAAAATAGATTTCTCCTGACCAGACAAATTAGGAACAACTTAAGAATAGTCCTAGATGTCTTAGAATTTTACGAAGCCCACCCCAAAAAACAAATTGCACTTATGTTTTTAGATGCAGAAAAGGTCTTCGATAATTTAAATTGGCAATTTTTAATCCAAAAAATTTATAATATGAATGTAGGCACCAAATTTGAAAATATTATAACAACCATTTATGATACACAAACAGCCTAATATTATAATAAACGGGGAATATACCCGCCCAATAAAAATAGAAAAAGGAGTCAGAAAGGGCTGCCCACTCTCACCCCTGCTCTTCATATTATCATTAGAAACATTACTAATGCAAATTAGACAGAACCCAGACATAAAAGGATTAAAGATTAAGAAAGAAGAATATAAGTTGCAAGCATTTGCGGATGATATGATTTTTTTCATTGAGTAACCAATAGAAAGAGGACAAAAATTGATGAATGAATTAGAACAATTTGGAGCAGTAGCAGGACTTAAAATTAATAGGAAGAAAACAAAATTAATAACTAAAAATTTAACAGAAAAACAGAAAATAGAACTAGAAGAAGTTATGGGAATACAAGTGATAAAGAAAGTTAAATACTTAGGAATATGGTTGACAGTACATTGTAAGACACTTAAGGAAAATAATTATGATAAATTGATGCAACAGGTAAAGAAGGATTTAGAAACATGGGGTAAGCTGCACTTTCATTATTAGGCAGGATTGCTGCTATTAAAATGAATATTCTTCCAAAATTCCTATATATATTTCAGACAATCCCAATCAAAGTACACAAATTTTTTTTTGAAGAACTTAATAAAAAAAACTGTAAAATTTATCTGGCAAGGGAAAAAACCTAGAATAAATTTAAAGGCAATGCAGGATATGAAGAGCAGTGGAGGGCTGGCACTTCCAAATTGGGAGTTGTATTATAGTGGAGCCACTTTAGTATGGGTGAAGGAATAGGTGAATTTAACCAATAAGAGAATATTATTCTTAGAAGGCCATAACTTGCAGAGGGGGTGGCATGGTTTTTTATGGGATGTAGGGAAAACTAGCCAGAAATATTTCCACAGACACCTAATCAGAGACTCATTATTAACTAATTGGAAGAAAATATGGAAAAAACACTATTTAAAAATACCAATTTGGATTTCAACAATGGATTGGATTATTCACCCAAATAATCTGGATATCACTAAAATGATTAAATATAAGGACCTATTGGATACACAAGGAAATTTGAAATTGCGGCAAGAACTTCAAGAGCGGGGACTAAAAATTGATCAGTTGGCATATCTTCAAATTCAAAGTAGATATAAACAGGACAAGAAAGAATTCGGAATTAACAATAAACTCCAGCAATTAGATAAAAATTTATTAGGATCAGGCAAAAAAAATATAACAAAATTTTATAATTATTTATTAGAAGTAGAATTAGAAGAAGAAATTGTAAAAGGGAACATGACAGCCTGGAGTAGGAATATAGGACGTAGCATCACCATAACAGAATGGGAAAACGTCTGGGATAGAAATAATAAAATTACAAAATCGGTAGCATACAAAGAAAATGCCTATAAAATGTTTTATAGATGGCACCTTCCTCCTTCGAGATTAGCGAAGATGCACCCCAATATGAGTCCAAATTGCTGGAAATGCAAAAAAAAAGAGGGAACTTTTTTCCATATGTGGTGGTCCTGTACAGAAGCTCAAAAATATTGGCAGAAAATTAGAAATTGGCTGGAAGAAATGACAAGAGAACAGATCAAATTCAAACCAGAGTCCTTTCTGTTAAGGATCTTTGATAAACAAATATCAAAAAAAGTGAAATATATAATAATACACATTTTGACAGCGGCCAGATTGGCTTTTGCACAATGTTGGAAACAGCCTCATGTTCCATCAGAGGAGATGATCATTCAAAAAATTTCAAGTTGTGCAGAAATGGACAAATTAACTTTGGCATTAAAAAATAAAGACTTCAATATACTACAATAGCTGGAACTGCTGGTACAAATGGATAGACCAAAGATAGACTTTACACTAAAAGGCAAAAGAGGATAGGATATATCCATAGTAGTGATACACAGATATATGTAAGGATTAGGTGTGTGTATATGGCATAAAATAAGGATAAAAAAGAGGTCTTACAAACTGTTGAAGATGATAATGTTTTTAATTGCTTTCTATTTTTTAATTTCTATTTTCTTCTCCCTTTCTTCTTTTTCTCTCTTTCATTTATGTATGTGTTGTTGGTTTGTTTTAATTGTAAAATCAATAAAATTTATTTAAAAAAAAAGAATCTTGGCACTCCCTGAAGATTTCAGCTGCTTACCACTCGTGTATGACCTTGTTCCAAATACCTGTGCATATTTCAGAACTGCTCTATGCAGCACTAGTTAGCACTATTTCAAATCAAAGGTCAAATGCTCTGATACATATGCAGTCAATTACCAGGTAGCAATGCCTGATTCAAATGAGATAGTGATACTAATAAGGTAGTAAAGCATGCAAGAATTCAAATGCCTTTATATTTCATATTTGAATTACAAGCCGTACAACAGAACACATCTGGTCACTATTACACAATGTGTTAGGATTTTTAAACTGTCAGTGTATAAAGCAAGAGTCTCTAACATGCACAATTTCCTTTTCTTTTTCATACATGAAATATAACCTGGGAAGATTGTTAAGTGAGAGACATATGATTAAAGATAGGAATCCAAGCTCTCAATATCCACATTTCAAATAATATAATTCTCCTTTAACTATCTAACTAATATCTTTTTAATGTCAATTTATTTGTGGTTATAATTTGTTTTTATTATATTTGAAAGATTTTCACATGAGACTCGTAAGACTGCTCAATTGTCACAGACCTTATTTTATTAGATTTTAAATAAATATCTAGAACATGCTTTATGTAAGCAGGACTTTTAGAAATGATATGGCTATTTTATTGGATTCAAATGCATCAAAATTATTGACATTAATTTTAAAAAGTATTTACTTTCCAATTTCTGTTACCTGTCTCATATAACATCATATACATCACCATTTATACTGACTTTTGCATTTATTTTAAGTTATATAAATAATTGTAACTAAACATTTAAAAATTCAATTATTTAGAAATATTTAGTTACAATTTTTTAACTATAAGATTTGACACTGCAATGTTCTGCGATATATTTTGATTTTTCTGTACTTAATTTTCGGCCACCGATCGACAAAACAAGCCCCGGAACCCAAGTTGGTTACATTTAATTCAAATTAATTTTAAACAAAAGTGGATATATGTACAAAGCTAATGAATAAAAATCCTGTTTACCAATTAGTTCAATCCAATTAAAATTTAAGCTGACAATTATACAAATCTCTAAAATGAAAAAGAAAGGGGGAAAAAATCTCACACTCAGTGTGAGCCTATAATATATACTGGCAGATATATTTATTGAAGAAATGAATTACTGTAAAATATGAAGGTGACTTGAGACTCACAATCAACTGTAACCTAATTATGGTGGTACAGCAGTGGGAATACATGCAAATAAAAAGAAATACATAAACAAATGTGGATTATATAGAACCATAGGACTAGAAGGGATCATAAAGATCTTCTAGTCTAACCCCCTGCCACAGGCAGGATTTCTCATACCATCTTAGACAAACAGCTCAATCCTTTCTTGAGAATCTCCAGAGATGGAGCACCCAGAACTTCAGAAGGCAAAATGTTTCATTTCTTACTGTCAGAAAATTCTTCCTTGTTTCTAACTTGGGTCTCCTCCACCCGTTGCTTTTTGTCCTACTCTCAGTTCCTATGGAAAATAAATTCCCTCTTCCCTATGGCTGTCATTCAGGTATTGGAAGACTGCTGTTTTCTTCTCTTTGTTAAGCTAAACATAACTAGTTCCTTTAGTTGTAGAATTCAGCATTCAGACCTCTTATCATCTTGCTCTTCTCTGCACTCTTTCTAGGATCTCACCATCTGTTTTGTATTATTAAAACCCGAACTGGAGATAGGATTCCATACCTGGCAACACCAGTACTATCATTTCCATGACCTTAATGCTATTCTTCTGCTGATGCAGCCTAGGATTGCATTGGCTTTTTGGCAGCTGCAATACACTGCCGGCTCATACTTAAGTAATGGTTCACCAAGTCACCTAGATTCCTCTCACAATTGCTACCGTTGAGTCAGATATTTTCTATCCTATATGAATGCATCTGGTTTTTCCTGCCTAAGTGCATGACCTCGCTTACCTCACCACTGGACTGCATTTTGTTAGATATGTGTTACTCTCAATTGGGTAGTTCCCTGCCCCTCAGGGAGAGAGTGAGGGTAGCTCGGCAAGCTGCCTCCTCCCTCGCTGGGTGTTCCAGCAATTTCTCTGATACTGAACTGAGCAGCATGCTCCTCCATTCCCCAGGACCCAATTCACCCAAGTTCTGCCAGCCCAGACCACTGCTGGTGACTACTTCTCGAGGATCCCATGGAACAGTTGCAGAGGCTGGCTCTTGTGGCAGGCCAGTGGGGAGGAGGGGTCAGTGGGGAGGATGGGCCTCCTCCCTCATTGGGCTGTTTCAGTGATTCCCCCAAGGCCAGCCTGAATGGGTTCCATGCCCAAGTTCTGCCGGCCCAGGCTCTGGTGACTGCTGCTTGAGTCTCCCATGGGCTAGGCGGAAGTTTCTCCTGGGTGAGGAGGGAACCACTGGCTGAGCCAATGCTTTGGAGGCTGGCTCTTGCTTTGCAATGTGGCAGCAGGCCGGTAAGGAAGATAGGTCAGCCCTGGCAGCTATGGCTGGTGAGGTGCAAAGACTCACAGTATGTGGAGTCAGCCATAACCCGGGTTGTGATTCCCGCCTATTGGGTCAGGCTGTGGGCAATCAGGAGAGTGGCCTTCTACATGATACCTCAGTGGGGTCTGCTGTGGCCTTGGGTGGTCATGGCTCATCCCATTGGGAGGATCCTCAGGGAGGATCCTCAGGTCCCAATCATGTGTCATTGCTGGGAAATCCTGCGGCCTCGACTCACCCAGAGTTGACGAACCCACTCTCTCCTTTGGGTGGTGATGGCAACTGGTCCCTTTCACAGTGCCTCTGGTAGTTTTCTCACCAATCCTCAAGACAAACCATGGAGCTAGATGTCTTCCTCATGTCAGCATGGGCTCCCCAAGGCCGGCACTCAAACATTGGGTACAGGCTGTGTGCCTGGCGGCAGAACACTCTCCGCTGCCACTTCAGCTGGCTGCCAGGCCTTTGAAGGTGCCTGCAGCTTGTCCAGGCAGCCTCCCCATTTCCATCCAGTTCATCCCTTTCATCCTCCATTCCTCCAGCTTTCCTAGTCTTCCTACTTCCTTGGTGACCCAAGGTGCAACCAGGGCTCAGGACCCCAGAATATAGCTCCAGTTGGAACGAAGTATTTTGGAGTACTGGCTTAATGTCAGGTTCCAATTAGTTAACCCATCACAAATAGAACTCTGATGCATTCTGTTTCCTCAAAGAACAAATTTATTTAGATATACCATCTTTATAAAAATCTTGGCACAAACTGGTAGAAAGCCAGTACTAAAGGTTCCTGCACTTTCCAGCCCACTTTAAGTAAGAGTTTCTTATTTTTCCAAAACAATATGTTCACTGTCCAACCAGGATGAGACTGGCTGCTTGGCAACTTCTCTCCTTCTCCTCTGGACAGCCAACAGTTGGAATGTATCTGACTCATCAGGTAAATATGTTGTTTAGTCTGAATACTTTATCCACCTCTCCTCTCCCCCTTTAGCTTCAAAATGTATCAACCTGAATTCATGTGAGAATATCTCATGATAAAAACAATCCCAAAACCCAGTCAGATTCAGGCTTGACATCTATCTTACCAATAAGTTGTCTCTGGCCTACTTTATCAAATGTCCTACTAAAATCTAAGTGTACTATATCCACTGGATTTCCTTGGTCCACTAATTTAGTGATTTTATTAAAAAAGCAATATGATTTGTCTGACATAACTTGTTCTTAACAAACCTATGCCAGCTATTAATCATTTTGTTAATTTTTAGGTGCTCACAAATTTGCTCCTTAATTACCTTTTCCAGGACTTCTCCAGATATTCATGTCAAGTGATTGGTCTGTTAGTCAGTTGAGTTATTTCAAAGAAAACCCTACATGGAAATTGTATTTCCATAATTTTCATGCATTCTTTCTGCTCTATAATCAAAGATTATCTGCATCCAGCAGCATGTAAAAGATCATGTACTTTGTTTTTGGCTTTGGGGTGAAAAAAAATGCTAGTTTATAAACTATAATTTGAATGGGAATCCAGGAATTTTAGATTGTAAATGATAGTTTATTGGATAGAATGTTATATGAACCAAACCTATAGTGGCTCATTCAATAAACCATGCTTAAGCATTTGGTGTGATGTATGAATCTAATTCTAGTAACTGAATTCAGTCAGTATGGTAGACATGAGTGGTTTATTTGTGACAGTGGTTTATATTGTCACAAGAATAATATTCCTTCTTTTCCCTGGTTTGTTTCCCGGCCAGGAATTTAATGAAACCCCAGTTGATTGGTGGAGTTCAAATAATATTTATTATAAATATACAGGAGAATTTATAATATAGACAATTGCAAAAAAAAATAATCTCTTCCTCATTTCTCTTTTTATAAAATGTTGCTCTTTAGAGGTTAATGAGTTAACTTATTACAAATTTTTCCTTATCTTAGAGTGAAAGCAGATGCTTCCTTATTTATAGTTAAAGAAATGTCTCTTCATCTAGAGAGAAAACATATGTTTTCGTAGGCATATTAAAATAGAGGTCTTCTTTACGTGAATATGCATAAGATAGATATCTTACTTTATTTGAGTTTTGCTACATAAGGTCTCCATTGTCTCCAATGTAGAAACCAACTTTATTACTACTGCATGTTTACTGCTGCCTATGAAATTAATGTTTTAATTTAAATTTCCTGAAGAATTGAAACTTCTTGGATGAAAAGTGAATCATTTTCAAGGGGGTGACAAGAAAGTCCAGTTTCCTTTTAAAAAGCAAATTTAGGACAACCATGACCTGGATGATTGAGAATCTCCAAAGAGATATCATAAAAGTATTCCAACACTATAAATTAGATATTATTATTTTAACATAGTGTAGAGATTATTGTGTCACATGACTTCAGTCAATTAAGATACATTCAAGTTTAGTGAGATATTTGAACCCAGTAATAATGAAATGAAAAATTTAAATAAAATATTAGAAGATGAAGAGTAAAAAATATACATGAATCATGAGTCAGGACAAAGATCAAAATGGATGTTCTCTATACAGGTTTCCAAGGAAGAAGAAGAAGAAGAAGAAGAAGAAGAAGAAGAAGAAGAAGAAGAAGAAGAAGAAGAAGAAGAAGAAGAAGAAGAAGAAGAAGAAGAAGAAGAAGAAGAAGAAGAAGAAGAAGAAGAAGAAGAAGAAGAAGAAGAAGAAGAAGAAGAAGAAGAAGAAGAAGAAGAAGAAGAAGAAGAAGAAGAAGAAGAAGAATTCAGTATGTGGCTCATTGATTGAGCTTGGAAATTGTATCTCTCTTTAGCTTAATATAAGTGACCTACAGATAAGAACTGAAGTGCATTTAGGTGACCACTGGATAAGTGCCATTTGGTATCGATCAGAAATTTCATAACCCTGTCTTTTACAAGAATATCCACTGAAGCAATAGTTCTATTAAAATGATTGTTAACTATGAAGCACATTAAATCTAGACCATTTAAAACCTTACGACTGAGTAAAAATTGTGAATAAGAATGCTGTGATGACAGAACTTTTTCTCAATGCTACATCTGCTGAACGTTTATTCAAATGGAACAGTTGATTCCCCAATTTATTTTATGCCATCCATTTGGCAGCCCACTTCCATCCTAAATCCCCTCTGAGGTGGGGAAATTTCAATATCAAATCACACACAAATTGGAATGAATTGGTAAATCACCATAGCATACTGTACAGAATTAGCGAGCATATTACAATTCAGACTTGCTTTCTTATGGCAAACTCCCAAAAAGCAACAGATGCTCAGAGTGAAATGCTAAGCCAAATATATATGAGATGTCTGTTTTCATGAGTTTCATGAGCTTGTCATTTCCTGCTATAAAAGTTGTATCTTTACAAGCTGAATAATAAGATAAGGAAACTATTGAATCTAGATTTCTAGCAGAATACAAATATCTAATTTTATCTTATAGGCAACCAGCCTGGCTTCTCCTCTCACTATGGCTTTCTTTTAGTGATAAAATCTGAAAGGAATAGATGTAGCAAAAGAATAAGCTAAAATTAGTAGTAGTTGATTCATCAGCTCATGGTGGCTTCTTATTCTTTTTGTGATACATTTGTATGTAACACTGGAGAAAGGCCTTTTTCACCCATTTCTTTATTTTAGTTTTCAATAGCTAATATTAGATCAGGCAGCGATTAATTATTATTTTTCGAATAGTTTTTCAGGTGAAAGATTCATTAATCCCAGTTAAATTAATTTAAATGATTAGACTTGTAATCATCCTTTTTTCAGACCTACTTCTAAGATACATCCAGAACGAAGAATAGATCTCAAATGAAGTATAGATCACAGATCGCAAACAGAAGTAACTCTATTCAACAGATGAATTATTGACCTTGCCATTGCTGAGTAGTTTCAAATGATTAATATTAGAGATGTTTTGGGTAGAAAATTTTCTAAAATAAATGTCAAAAATAATCAAATTGTTAGAAGTCTGATTTTTTTTTTTTATCAACCTTGCGGATGCCCTTTCCCACTTGCTCGCATATATGCGCACACACAATTAATTCTCCAATTCCTCCTTGCTGCTTTTTCCCACTACACTGACACCATTTTAACAAGGCAGCAGAAATGGCATCTTTTATTAACCACCTTGCTTTAATTTTTATGTTGGAAGGGGAAAAAATTCACGCATATATCTTTTCTTGGACTTTATTTGAAGATGTTCAAAACAAGAAAGCGACAGAATATATAAGAGATATAATAGTAGTCTAGTAAAGACAAGATGTGGACACAAACATTCTAATCACCTTCTATATAAAAAGTGTAAGATACCACACTCAATTCATAAGGCATTCTATAGTTCTCTTGCTTTTAAAAAAAGAATTCATCCAAATAAGTAAAGGGGAAAGGGAAGCAGGAGAATTTATTTGCTCAACTGTAATTTCTGCACAGGGACTCTAAGATAGAGATAAGGAGAAAAAAAATGGAAGGTAGGACTAGCCACAGGTGTTGGTTTTCTTATTATGTGTGTTGCAATTTGGATGTCCTTTTGGCTATACAATTTTGGACTTGCAGCCAACTATGCCAGGGGATTTCCAACATAAGATTAATTCTCAAAGTGGTGGTGCAGATTGATTACATTCAAACTGTAAAGCATATTTGTAAATTACATGTAGATGGAACAATATTGTTGTTCTTGTTTTTGCCCTGTAGGGTTTTGGCCAGTGCCACAATGATGACATTTTCAATTACCATGGTATTTTAGGACTGTCAGGATTAAAATGGGAAGGAGGAGGGAGAGAACTGATGGGACACAATATTGCTTTGAGATGCAGCAAATAAATATGGCTCTCTTGTTTTGCATTTGCATGCCTACTAAGAATCATTTCACTTCCAGAATTCTGTGGAAGAAATGGTCAACTGAAGGTTGCTTTCATTTTAGCAATGATTGCAGTGGATTGGCTCTTTGTAATTTTATGTTACTCACAAAGGATCTAGAAAGATAGCAGTGTCCTGTGGAAAACAAGATAGTTCATTTAAAAAAATATTGCCAATGATTTTAAAATAAATCTGTGGCATGTTTCAACATCTCAGTCAAAAAAAAATGGATGTTAAGTGATATGAATGAAATAATTGCAATTGAAGTATAGCTGAGATTAATTTTTCACCTATCATTAGAGTTATCATCAATATTGCACCATATCGAATGAAGTAAACTATTCAACACACAAAATGGAAGGTTAATTTATTTATTTATTTATTTATTTTTATTTGTCAAGAGATTATAAGATAACAGGTATAAGTATAAACATAGTTATAAATACATGAGATGGATACATATAAGAAAAATAAAAGAAACAATAGGACAGGGACGGTAGGCACGTTGGTGCGCTTATGCAGACCCCCTATAGACCTCTTAGGAAAGGGGTGAGGTCAATAGTAGACAGTCTAAGGTTTTTGGGGTTTGGGGAAGAAACCACAGAGTCAGGTAGAGTATTCCAGACATTGACCACTCTGTTGCTGAAGTCGTATTTCCTGCAATCAAGTTTGGTGCAGTTTACCTTGTGTTTGTATCTATTGTGTGCTCTTGTATTGTTATGGTTGAAGCTGAAGTATTCATTGACAGGTAGGACATTGCAATGTATAATTTTATATACTATACTTAGATCAGACCGCAGGCGGCGTAGTTTTAGATTTTCTAGGTCTAGAATTTCAAGTCTGATGGCATAAGGTATTCTGCAACGAGTAGAGGAGTGGAGAACTCTTCTTGTGAAATATTTCTGGACTTTCTCAACTGTGTTAATATCAGATATGTAATGCGGGTTCCAGACTGATGAGCTGTATTCAAGTATTGGTCCAGCAAATGTTTTGTATGTTCTAGTTAGTAGTGTGATATTACCAGAGAAAAAGCTACGTAGGATTAGGTTCTTAACAACTCTTAATGCCTTTTTGGCTATGTAGTTACAGTGGGCTCTAGCACTTAGATCATTAGAGATGAGTATTCTAAGGGCCTTTACAGAGTTTGGATCATCAATAATTGGTTGAAGTATGTTTTTATATATAGTGGAGATATCCATCAGATAGAACAAAATTGTGCATCAGTTGAAGAATATGTTGTGATTAAGTATTCAGAAATATAGAAGAGTAGATGTAATTAGGCATAAAGAATTTGTAGAACCTAAATACCCATGACACTATTAAGAGTATAGAGAGAGGAAGAGGAATTCAAGCAAACTGATAAGCTTTTTTAAATTCTTTCTTTCATATTGTAAGAAGAACTATGATGAATGCAGTCAACAGTCTATACAGCAAAAAAAAAACACTGCAGAAAGATATAAGTACACATGGCATATACTACTGTTGATAGTCTATCAGACTATATTCATGAACTGGAATAGAGCATGGTAACAGCCAATAAATAGGCATATAAACTAAGTCAGCCACTAGAAACTAGAAGTAGCTTAGGCATGGCAGCTATATTAAGTTCTGCAGCTATATTGAGCTTTGAGTCTGTCTATTGAAAAAGAAACTGCTTCTCTCCTCTGCTGTGTATAATGCTTGCCTGCTGAACTAAAGTGAAACTGATGTCTGTTTCTGAGCTGCTGAAGTTGCTGCTGAAGCTCTGAACTTGTAACATGTTTGCTGCTGTTTGAGTTTGCTCCCTGTTGGAGAAATCTATAACTAGTTTGTAAACATTTTTACTTCATATGTTCATAAAGAAGTTAAATGAAGCCTCAGCCATCTGTGTTTATTTTTCTGGTGATGAATTAATGCTGCAAAACTCTGAATATAGTCCTATATTTCATTAGATTTCATAGGACTTATCTAGGGCCTATGATTGTATGATTTCAAGCATTCCCTCTCTTAGTCTTTATTTCCATCACACCTTCCTGAAGAAGTAAAGAATCAAATTTGAGATTTCCACAAGTTTCCTGATGCTGAGCTATCCTTCATTCAAAGGCCCACTAGGACTCGCCTGCCTCTGATCAATTCCCACTGCATAATACAGTAATTTCAACAAGCCAGCTTTGCTTTGTAAACATGAGTCAAAAAATAGGTATCTTGAGGCTAGTTGATTATTGATTTGATTGCAATAAATCTGCTCTAACTGTGATTCAATCTACCCTATTCATAGCTATATCAAGTTTTGGATGGGGAAGTTAGAACGAAGGCCCCATCATTTTGATGAAACTTGCAAAAGAACAATTCTACTGAAATATTCTAAACATTTCTTACAAGGGTTTCTCTTTGAACAATGTTTGTTCTTTAAAATAATATATTTTAAAATAAATTGACAAAATTATCTTCCAACCATTCTTTTAAAACACAGATTCTGCTCCAAAGCTGTTTTATGTTTGTTTTCAAAGTCATTTAGTAAAATATTGGAGGGCCCTTTTCACAATATTTATAGAAAAAAAAGGAAAAATAGAAAGAAAAATACCTTTTCCATTTGGGTTAGAAGAACTGAGATGAAATGAGGAATGGCTGCCACCAAGCAGAAAATTTGTTCACTTTATGTGTGCCAGTTAATTACGACACTTCAGAGGCGCTTCTGAAAGGATAAGGCAAACTGCATAAATTTAGCCGTAATCCAGGCAGGCAAAACTAATTTGCAGGGGCTGGTCTTATCTAGCTGCTGCAGCTTTCTCAGAAAATTAACCTTGGATAGTTGGGCCCAATTCAGAAAGTGTTTCATTTCCCCCCCTCCCTGCTCAGCACAGGAGAATTTTAAATTCAATACAATACCTGACTTTTAAGAGACATCATGTGGGCTGTAGACAACTCTGAATTATTACACATACATGCATGCATGTGCACGCGCGTGCACACACACACACACAGAGAATATGTATACTTCTTTCCATTTATCCTGCTTTCTTACATGTGTATCATTGAGTTTATTGCCATATGCATGAGGGGATGGAGAAGAAGCAGTCTTCTGATGACCAGAAGATGCAGCTCATTTTAATGTACTTAGAAATATTCATCAAACTTCATTGCAGAATAAGTCATGCATACTGACTTGTTCATTCCAGCAGAAATGAAGAAATCCCCATAAAAATAGAAGTTTAATGAAGTGTTGGAATGGAGTCTTGCCTGTCATTCCAATTACTGCTGATTTAGAATCTTCCTCGGTATATCACAATTAATTGGCCTTACTCAGCACAATTAAAAGTTTACCTTTGGTTTGCCAATGTGGGCCAGTTTGTTGGTGAAACGTTTAATTAAAAACCTTGCCAAATCCCTCTGAAGAGCTCCAGGAATAGTGATAAACATCATAAGCACTCCTAGCTTCTGAGAATTTTTCAAGACTTATAAGAGATGACAGGAAATTTATTTTTATCAATGAGGATGAATCAGCTCACTGTTATGTTGGCATATTCTGCAGGTAAATCTAAGTAGCTCTCATGTGGAACTATAAGTCCAAGTTTAACTTACAAGAGTTATTCCCTCTTATAAAGTTTGCCTGTATCTGGAAAACATGGGAAATTACATTACAGAATTACCGCCATCTATATTCTCTCTCTTCTTAACAATGTATATTTTAACCTAAGTAATTACATTACAGAATTAATGCCATCTGTATTCTCTCTCTTCCTAACAATGTATATTTTAACGTAAGTAATTTGCCTAAACACAGTGATTGCAGTAGGTTAATTATATCGATTGTTGGAAGGTTTCAGAAAAGTACATAAAACAAGGAAGGATAAGAACTGAACATCTGAAAAGAAGAAATCATGGAAGAGATGAAGTCTAAATTTTCTTCTGTCTGTTTCTGTAAGAAATTTTGGAATCCAATACTCGCATTCAAGAGGAGTTGATATATTTGGAAGGCATTACATTGGAAAAATCTGCAATAGGCTAACCAATTTCAAATCAAAGATGGAGTGAAAATGTAAAATGCAATCATAGCCAGCTTGGTTCATGACAAAAATACAATAATGCTAATAATTAAAAAAAACAATAGATCTGACTTTTTGTAGAAAAACTAAGCAGAGACTTAAATATGAAATATAGGCTAATATTTTCTTTAGAAGGCAAAAAAAGTAATAACATTTACATTAAGACAGTAAGTTCATATGAGTGATACAGACTGAAAACTCTTACAAATGGCTGCATTAATGAGGTTTTCACAAATCCTTGATCCACAAAAAAGTCTACCAGCATTGACTATGCCACTCCCATGATTGAATCTTGTTCTGCAACTCTAATGAGAATGAGAAAGAATACTACCCTTATGTATTTATTATAGGGCAAATTAAGGAAAAGGACCGATGAGTTCATTTCTCTTTTTGGCTGCCAACTGAAAAACAAATGTTCTCCCTCCTAAATAGATAGACAGAGTTGGGCCAGGTATTTAGAATGGCAACTTTCATCACTTGTCAAGTTATTTGATTAACAAACTTGGGAAGAAAAAGGAGGGAGTGATTTGGATGCTGCTGCTGCTTCTTGCTTCCAACAAGTAACCTCCTTTCCACACCCTTCATCTATTAAACTATTGTGGAACATAGTTCTATTGTTATTATGAAAAAGCTAAATGTGTGTGCTGACTGGTCACAAGATAAGAAGAAAAATGCAATGGGAGCTAATATTAAAAAGAATGCTCCATCTTTGACTACTGCTGCTAGGAATATTGGTGCTATCAAGAAGAGCTTACTGGAAGTAGCCTGAGGACAGCTCTGGGGAACATACAATTGGGATTTGCCCTCAGCAACATCACCACACACAGCACTTAATACCACCATAATTAGAATATGGTAAGCAAAGAGGTGCCCCAAAAGAATAAAGTAATAAAAAGTAAGGCTATGCAAAACCCATTGTCAGTAGAAATGGTAAAAAACAACAAATCCATCTATGTCAGAGATACCAATAGAGAGATGCTGAACTTAGCTCTATTTCCTAGTTTAAATCAACCTTTTGTGCAACACAGGATTAGTGCTATCTTTAAGCACAGGTCAAACTTATTTCTTTTGAAAAATGGGTCTAGAAGTTTTTCAGAAGAAATGCCAATGCTTTATTTATATGGGGAAGGCCTAAAACTTGAGAGATGCTTGGGAAAGTTTTAATAAATTACTATGATGGTATTTGTCTCTATAGAAGTCAGCTGTACAGTACATTCTTTTTAAGCAAGATGGCTATGAAAGACAATTCTTAGATATTGGGGGAAAATGTATAGAGTATTTTTTGATCTATTAAAAGATTTTGATTTGAGTTGAACCTGAAATGACTAATATAACATGATCCTGATAGATATCAACCATGTTATCAGTTTATTTAATTTAATTGTCATATTTCTAGGGTGTTCAAGTTTTAGTAAAATTATAGTAACATATAAAAGGCTATATATATATATGTGGATCTTTGGTTATTCGGGTTTTCTCACGTAAGATTGGAAGTATCTAGCAACGTTTTGATGAAGTCTGCCTAGATACTTCCAATCTTACGCTGGAGAAAACCGCATAACCAAAGATCCACATACAAATACCCGCGAGAACCTCAGAAAACACACACACACACACACACACACACACACACACACACACACACACACACACATATATATATGGCATTCAGCTTTGTTCGGGTATTTTGTGCTTTTAAAGTTGTAGCGACGTTTCAGCAGAATCTCATCTGCCATCATCAGGCTTCTGTATAGTGTTCATCTGTGAGTCAGGCTTTTACAGTGGTTTCAGATTTGAATTTGGGGCAGCCTATTGCTGTGCCAGAATGGTTTTTTCTTCATCCTGATTGGTTGAGAGACTTGGTCTGTGTTTATTGATCTTGGAGTTGGCTGTGTTCTGCTTGATTGGTGTTTCTAATATCTTCTGTCTGTTTTTTGGCTCTTTTTGTATCTTGATTGGCTGGCAACATTGTGTTACTTTATTGGAGGCCTTTAGTGCAGCTTGGCTCCGGGTAAATGGACAGCTATCATTAGTTAGGAAGCTAGGTTTCATCTGGTTGGGGTATGTTTGAGCTGGAGGCATCAGGGGGGATCTGTTTGTGCCCAGGTGTTTGCCTGGCTTGTGGTATGGAGATTTTTTTGTTTGTGAGTGCAGGCTTCCAAATGATTGACAGTCTGGTGGAATCATCTCTTCTGTTCATGCTTTCTGGTCTTTTTTCAATCTCTATGGCTTCTCTGATGATTCTGTGGCTGGGGTTTTCTATAGTGGCTAGGGTTTTGGTGCCATTGAAGTTGATGCTATGACCTGTGGCTTCCATGTGTTGGACTAGTGAGGAAGTGTGTTCCAGCTTTTTGACTGCATTTTTGTGTTCATCCAGGCGGGTACTTATTCTTCTATTGGTCTGTCCAATGTATGTGGCCGGGCATGATGCACAGGGGACTTCGTATATGCCTTGGTTTTCCAGGTCAATTTTATCTTTGGGGTTTCTGAGGATGGCTGCTATTTTTCTGTCTGTTTTGAAGGCAGTCTTGATGTGGTGTCTGTGTAGTATCTTACTAATTTTGTCTGTAGTGCCTCTTATGTAGGGCAGGACAGCTGTTCCATAGGTCTGTTCATCTTCTGGGTCTCTATTATGTGTCAGTGTGTTTTTGTGGATCAAGCCGGTGATTTTGCTTTTGTGGAAGCCGTTGGCTGTCAGTACTTTGGTCAGGGTGCATAGTTCAGTCTTAATGTGTGTCTTATCTGCCAGGCATTTGGTTCTAGTAATTAGTGTTTTAGTCACGGAGTTTATCTGTGCTGGGTGGTGGTGGGATTGGGCGTTGAGGTAGCGGTTGGTGTGTGTTTTCTTCTGGTATATGGTGTGTCCTAGTGTGCCATCTGTTTTTTTTGTAGATTAGTACATCTAGGAATGGTAGTTGTTTATTTGTTTCCGTTTCCATGGTGAACTTGATTTTGGGGTGTGTGCTGTTTAGGTGTGTTAGGAAGTTGTTTAGGTTTTCTTTTCCATGGGGCCAAATCACAAATGTGTCATCGATGTATCTTAACCATAGTTTGGGTTTGTGGATGGCATTGGCCAGGGCTCTGGATTCGAATTCTTCCATGAACAGGTTTGCAATGACAGGTGACAGTGGTGATCCCATCGGGGCTCCTTCAATTTGTTTGTATCTTTGTCCTTTGTATATGAAATATGTGTTGGTTAAGCAGTGTTCTGTTAGTTCCATGAGGTGTTTAGCTGGTTGGTATTTATTTTTGATGATTTCCAGGGTCTCTTTTATCGGGACTTGAGTGAATAGTGAAACCACGTCGAAGCTTACAAGCAGATCTTCCTGCTCCACATGTAGATCTTTGATCAATTCCAAGAAGTGGTATGAGTTTTGTACATGTGAAGCTGCTGCAAAGCTGGCAGCAGACTCGGACAGTGAGGAGGTTGGTGAGGAACTTGGGCCAGTCCTGGAGTCTGGGGAAGGCTCTGATGGATGCTCTGTGTCAGAGGTAGAGATGGGGCCAGGGCCATCCGACATTTATCAGATAAGTGGGGAAGAAGAAGAAAGATGTATGTATGCACAGAGCTGTCAGGAGAAGGGAACAACTAAGGAACAGAGGTCGACACAGAAGAAAAGGCACAAGTGAACACTGGATGGCCCCTCCCGTAGAGAATAAACAGAAGCAAAATGGAAGGGATATTTGCAGGAGACAATTAGTTCACTTATTATTGTGAAATTTTCCTTATCTGAGTTTGTGCCTCATAGAGACTACTTGCCTGGTATTTCCTTTTACAGCATTGCGACTGGAAGGTCTCAGCCTGGCAACTATCCAAGGATTGTAAGGTCTGTTCTTGCAATTAAACCTGGAAGGATTATTGCTGGGACTTTTCTGGGTGTGAATGCCAGTAATTCACATTAACCAAATAAAAAGGGGTTTTTTCATGATCCTGTTCAGCATGGGTCAGAACAACCAGATATTACCCACAGCAAAACCTGGAGTAGAGAAGAGAGAAAATACTACTTTAACCTGGAGTTGCTAAATATAACTGAAACTCTGTCAATTATGGGCTTAGATATGAACAAAGCAACAACATACAATAATGATGTGTGTGGGGATGTGGAGGGTGTTCATGCAGACTGTGCAGAGAAGCCTCGGAGACAACCTAACATGTGGCGGGGTAGAAGATGCAGGTGGAATGACAAGATACCAAACAGCAAAACCAAGTTGCTGGCATAATGTAAGGAAACATCTGTATAGTGTATGGACTAGACTCTTTTAAATCCGGATGGGAGATTGCAGAAAACAAGACAGTTAAGGTCATGTGGGATTTACAGATTCAGACAGATAGGAGATTCTGGCCAATCAATCAGATATCTGTTGTGGTTCGCTGGCAGCAGGTGCGAACGGCTGAGATCTGGAGAGCTGAGGGGCATGCATGTGATGCAGGGATGGGGCCAGGACTGTCAGAGAGTGGGGTGCTGCCTTCTTGTGGAGGCTGGCAGTAGTGATGCAGAGCACCCTGAGGAGCCTGTGCCCAGTGCATGTGCGCGCAGGGCTGCTCTAAGGAAAGAGCAGCTGCAGCAACACTGGCGACTCGGGAGTAAGCCTGCAAGGTGATGGCCCCTCCCTTAAGGGATAAAGGCCAGTCCTCAGAGGTGAGATTCTTTGCAGGAAGCAAAGAAGTCTTGTGAAAGTTTGGACTATCCTGGTTTGTGTTTGGAGACTTTTGGTTTTGAATATTTCCTTGCAATTTAATCTAGTGTTCTTGGCAGCCTTGCACAACCTTGCCAAGGTTGTTCTTATCCGGGACAATTAGTTTTAATAGCATTTTTACTGTGAATGAATGAAATTCACGGAGAAGTATTAAAAAGATTTTGCTTTTATCTCTGTTTGGTTTTTGTTTGCTTGGGACAAGGCTTGGGTCAGAACAATATCATGGTATTAGACAAAGACCAGAAGACAGCAATGGTGATCGGTGTAGCAGTGTAAAAAAAAAAATCAAGACAAAGGAGTATGAGGAACTGAAGAAGTATCAGGGCCTTCAGGAACTGGAGAAATTGTGGAAAGTAAAGGCCAAAGTGGTGCCAGTGTTGTAGGAGCACCCTGAACTGTGACTCCTAAGTGGGAAGAGATCCCAAAAACAACAACAGAGTTCTCTGTCCAGAAGAATGCAGTACTAGGAACAGCTAAGATCCGGGGTGTCAAACTTGCATCATCACAGCATTATCATGTGACATATCAGGACTTTTTCCCCTTCACTAAACCAGGTGTGGGCATGGCCAGTGTGTGACGCATCCAGTCCACAGGTTGCAAGTTTGACAGTTCTGGTTAAGATCCTATGCAGAACCATCAAGCTCTCAGGCCTCTGTTAGAGGTGCTGAGATTAAGGTAAACACATACCAACCATAGGGATGAGAATAGAATATTTTAATATACATCATACACAAATACATACCTGGTATATATATAGGTAGTCTTTAATTAATAAAACTAATTGAGAATGGAATTTTCATTGCTAAGTAATGCAATGATAGAGTACATGGCAAGCATCACTTAATGCTAGCAATCCCAAATCCCTATTGCTGTTGTTGAGTGAGAATCACCTGTTGTTCAGTAAGGACCTCCTTAGAATTTCTTGCCAGATTCCAACAAGCGAAGGAATGAGGAAGCTGGCAGTAAGATTGAGTCCCAAATGGCTTGCAATTAGGCTGATGGAAAAGTAAGTGGTTGCCATGGGCCATCAGGAAGCAGTCAGGCCACAGGTGGCTGCTGCCAGAGGTGTCAGAGCATGTAGACTGGGAAGAGCATGGTGCATGGCCAACAGCTGCCTCACTAAAGGCCAGGCCAGGATGGCTCCTCAACATCAGGATGCAGAGGAAGGCAGAAGGGAGCAAAGAGTGGCAAGGCACCAGGAATGATGGAGTGCAGGCAAACCAGAAGAATAGTCATGGATGTGTAAATGATGAAGGAAATATATGAAAATGTGAAGGAAATATATCTCATGGTAACTGGCATTAGGCAACTACAGTTTGCCTTTTAAAAATCTAAAAGTTTAGTATTCAAATAAGAAATAAAATTTTGACAATTTTCTGAATTGGATGTTAATCTTATGCTGAGGACTCAAACTCAGGAAATATTGTAGCTTGGTTTTAGTGTTGGCCATGAAAAATATCCCTACTTGTCTATAAATAAGTATACAATTCATTTATGACAGTAAAATGGATGAAATGGGAAGGATCATAGGATCTACCTCTCTTTCCTCAAGGAGCTGACCTAAGTGATTTGTGAAACTGGTTTACACTTTTATACTCACACCCCAACATATTTTTTTCCTCTAATCACACAGCCCTAAAAATAGGTAGCAAAGGAACTTTTACTAATGAGATGTCAAATATAAGTAGTTGCTTTTTAATTTTGCTGAAGGTAAAAGCCTACGGTTTAGAAACCAGTGATCCATTGATAAATTCAATTTCCCAAATGTTTAATTAATTACTCTATACAGCTTAGTGATATTTAATTTGGTATGCACACTTAAGATATACTATGTATGCTTGTTCCTTTTTATTTCAGATGAAATTCTAAAGAGGCTATGAAAGGAATTAGTTCAAATATTCTGTACTTCTGTACTTTCAGGAGATGTCTTTCTGTATTTTGTTCCAACCAGCTCATTTCAGAAAGTAGGTCACATGATATAGCTGTTGTGGAAACCATATTAATCTGCGCCATATTCACGCCGAAGAAGCAGGACTGGCAAAATACATTCTCCTGTAGAATACTCAATAGTTTCTTCACCTAGCCCAGATCTACCAAATTGGTAGGCTTCTGAAGTCAAAAGTATTGCAAGCCCTTTCCCTCATCTGAAAGTAAAATGCTATTTTTTAAAAAATGAAATAATTATTTGAGGTTCTCTAACTATATGCCAAGCTTGCAACTTTGGTTCCTGATGAAAAGGCTAAAAAGCTAAAGGTCGCTCTTTAAAAAAAACATATAGACATCAATCAACCATTGAGGCTTATGAGGGACACAGAGATGACATTATCATTGAAATGGATTTTTTATGTTTGAGAGCTTGTTTTTAAATAAAACATAGGCATGTTAAGCATTTGTAGGCATTCAGGAAAATGGGATTGAAAAGTCAAAATGAGATTACAACCATGAAAAGCCATGCTTTTGTATGGAAAGATGGGAGCCTGCATAAGCTTGTTTCACCTTTGCTCCTCTTAGAGAATTAAATGATTCAAGTTCATACTAACCACATGGTTAACAGAAATATTCAATGCTTCCTTGAATGTATGATATATTACAAGAGTTCCTTTAAAAATCTTTCTGTTGGCCCAGATTTTTCTAATTATAGGACAGCTTCAAATATTCCCTTTTAGATAAGATCTCTTTGCAACTCCAAGAGCATATGGATACAAAAAATTACTTAGTGGACCCATTATAAACTAGGATATCTTATTCAGATTGCTTTGGTCAACTTGATACTTGATCTGTTTAAGATTTGGGAATGGGGGAGGCATCATAATTATTATCTTGTACCTTTACATCTTCAGTTACTCTCCTAATTTCTTTGGGGGCAATGTTTTGCAGATGTTCTAGTCATACATGATGTTTAAATGGAAAAGCATCACTGGAAAAAGCTGGTCATGAAGAAGTGTCACTGTGATTGGAGGGCCAAGGACAGACTTCTCCAAAAAGCATTAAGAACTTTTGGAGCAGATAAGAGATTCATTCAGTCAAGCAGCCTGGGCTATAACTTAGCATTATAAGTGTTGTATATAGACATTTGCATACTCGTAATACTACGTTCCGATTGGACAATCACTACCGCCTAGCGATTGGTGGTTAACAACAGATTATGATTGGCTGCCTAAACGGCGGGAGGTTTAAAATGATGCCATTGGTTGCGAGCCGCGAGCAGCCGCTATAAAAGAGGCTGCTGCGGCTCGAGTTTAGTTGAAGTTACTGAGAGTTAAATAAAGAGCTGAACTCAACTCCGGTCTTGAGTCTACTTTGTTCTGGTGATAGAACAATAAGAATAAATCAATGTACACAATTAGTGCCAATTCACCTTCCCTTGTGAGAAAAACTGCTCCTAAAACCTGGTTAATCTTCACACATACATCATTTAGGAAAAGAAGAAAAGTGTAAGGAAACTATAGGAATGAAGATTGAAATAATTTAGGCAAATCCTGTTCCTAAATTAATATGAGACATCAACTAAATAAATCTGGAATTCAGAAGGTGATGGGCAGAGATCATAATAAAAGGAAGATGATATAAGAATAGTTTTGTGGGGATTCTCAAAGATGAATCGAACTATTTTACTCCCTCAAATCATCTTCTGCCATGCCATGCCAACTACACTTGATAGCTGGAGTTTACTTTGATTTTGGAGAAAAGCAAGCAGTTTTTAAGGGGAATTGTTATGTTCTGGGTTAGGAATGGAAGCAAAGGCAGAATGATCTTCAACAGAACTTGTTTATTAGGTTTGTACAATAACAGCAAACAGTTTGGCTGACAGCGCTCCTTTTATAGGAAGCTGTCAGCCGGTCAACCAATCAGAATGAAGTATTTTCCTGCTTCAAGAGGGGACCTGAGTGAGAACTTCAACTACTCATTTTAATACGTAACAGGAATAGTGATGAACACTGTTCAATCCACCAAATGCTGATGTTCTTCAAGTATCAGTTACGTCAAGCAGCTGCCTCTTCCTATTTAATGATAGGACTGCCTCAGCGAGTCATGCATCTGTCTTAAAAAAAAATAGACTTTTGGCTGGTATTAATATTTGTGTTTTATTGAAATGCTAATCAGTTTGTTTGTAATAACACATCTCTGAACCAAACAGTGTTAGTTTAACTAATATTTGGATGACAGTGAATGAGAACTGTTATTCCCTGGAAAGAGAATATACAATATATATTTCATAATGCCTGCTCTAGTAAACAGAATCAACCCATAACTAATACATTCCTCAATAAAAGTAGATCTGATTGAATCAGCAATTGATATGCAATTTGCACTTTCTCTTTCTATCTATAGAATTAAAAAAGAGCTTCTTTGGCAATAATTTTACCTTAAAAATTAAAATAATGGTGAGAACACACATTTTGCATTCCTTTTCCTTCACATCTATGTAAATTGAGGTAGAACTAAATTATACATATGTTAATTATTATGCATATATTAATTACATCACTTACCTGAAAAAGAGCATATGGCACAAAATGCATTGCTGATACAGTCATCTTAAAATGTATTTCAAAAACTAGTTGGAATGTATTTAGTAAACTGCATTTTGGGTAATGAGGATATTTTGTTGTTTTCTCTAACAAATATATGGGGATTTATTTTTTATTTACCTGAATTATTTGTATTCAGTCTACTTAACTTGCTCTATCACTATATTAAAAAATATTCATAGACCTCAAATATTTGAATTTTTTTTAAAGTATTTAACAAATTGGTACTGTCCTCTAAATTCATTCCCAAAATGTGCATATTACAAAATTTGATAAAATCTCCCCCTACCCTTCAAAAAAAAAACCATGCAAATTGGTCATCATGGGAAAAAGAATAAGAATTGTTATTGTTCTACCTCATTCAGCATTGTATGCATTACCTACAATAGCTTCCTTTTATTTCTAACAGATATTTCACAACCCAATTAAAATTATCAGGACTGAACTCCAAAACCTTTTACATGCAAAGTATGGATTACACTATTTAGATTCAACTTCATTTTTGCACCATTTTCTTGTGTTGGAAACTAATATCTTTGAGTTACAGAAAGCCTCTACTCAAGTTTATTCCAACATTGAATTCATGTATTTTCAGTGACCATCATATGACCATATGACCATCATATGATCATATTCAAGAGATGGGTCCCAAAGAGATGCGAGACAAATTAGTAAACATTGCACATTTAATGGTGTGGAGTAGAAAAAGATTCCCAAGTAATATTGTTGCCTTTTGGCCAATATATTTGGCATTTGGGGGATGTCAGCTTTTGTTTTTATTCCTGATGATTTCATGGACAAATCTCTGCAGTTTTATTGATCCATTTCAGAAGTGGTTGCCTCCTTCCTAGAGGTGAAAAAGAGTGAGCAGCCCAAGGACATCTAATTGGCTTTGTGCCTAAAGCAGAATTATAACTCACAGTTTTCCTGGTTTCTTGCCTGGATTCTTAACTACTACACCAAAGTGACTCTCATTTTTTTCACCAGGCAAAGGTAAATAAGGGATGCAATTGTTTCAGCTCAAGTTTTTCCATCCTAACTGTGAGCTGCTTTGTTGCTAGGGAGGCCATTTGCTCAAAGTATTGATCTAAATATATGCCCTAGAAAATAAGGTCTAGATAAGATGGTAACTGTGTCCCAGAATATGATGGAGATATAGTGACTTTTGAATACAAAAAGCATATTAAAGTCTTAATTCAATAAGCGAAGCCATGGTACAATCCTGAATGTTCACCATTTTGACAAACTTTTCATTAACCAGACCAGGAAGTGGTCCAATATTTCAATTGATAAACAGGTTCTTTTTTCAACTCGGCAGCACTCAATGTCATTTTAGCACAGTAAGGTCAAAGAACATTTCTTCAAGAAAAGACAAGAGCTGTAGCAGAAAAGTGTGGCCTCTGTTCTTCTTTGATGCTTGTCTGAGGAAAACAACTGAACTGTCTTCCAGTTTCTGACCCCATCAGTTTTTAGGCTGAGAAAAAGAATGCAAAGTATAGGCAGACAGGCATCACTGACAATCAACATATTTAAGTGTAAATGATTCCTGAACAACATAAACATATTTAAAACCAGTTCTTTATTGTTCATTTGGAAAACAGGGCACCATTTCACTTCTGATGTACATGTCACTGTAAATGCTTCTCACTGGCCACAAACTGCATTTAGTAATATGCGTTGGTTAAAAATATTTATGCACTTTCTCTGTTTGTATCCATGCATTTTTCATGCACATATTCTATATATATGTTATCTAGTTTTATTTAATTTAATTGTGAAAATTCCTCTTGTACCTAAAATAAAACTATATATTCATTGCTAGGATTTCTTCTGCAGTCAGCAAAAGCATTGCGGTTGAATTCTAGGCAAGCTGATTTCTTTCTTTTTTTCCCTATTTTGCTGATATTCAAACAAAATCACTTTAGCAAAAAATTGAAGGAAAAATATACCTTCAGATGACCCCCTAAAACAGTGTTATGAATATGTATGAAGAAGTGTTGAATTGTTAGATATTGAGTAAAAATACATAGCTCTATTTATATCAATGCAGCTATGATAATTTATATAGGATGAAGAAATTATTGTATGGTGGATAAGTGGCTGAGTGTATACCCATGAAGGTTTGCAGGTAGCCCTTAGTTCTTATCAGATAATTGCTACCAAGTAAACTGTTTTCTGTATCTTATTTGAGCAGCTTCCCGAGGATACTTAACACTCTGTAGGACTGCAAACTTTGAATTGATACTGGGTGTTGCCACTTCAGACTTCTTCTTAGAGTTAATGCTTGTGTGGATGAATTACAAATACATATTTAATTTACATTTCAATTGAAAAACACTTATTGAGAATCAATTGACTACTACTAGAATGCTTTCAATTCATCTAGAATAAATGCTGGTTGTTATTGTGCAATTTCCAAAATGGCATAAACAATAACTGTAAAAATTAATATAACTGTGTTTATGTGAGTACCTAATTGACATGGTGGATGATTTATAGAGGAATTAGCTCTCATTTTGCATTCTATTGAATGTCAATAATGCTTTAATGCAAGCATTATTTCATGAATTAATTCCAATCAGATGTTCTGTTGCTGCCTTACGAAATAACAATTAAATGAATAAAGAATCATTTTAGCTTTCAGATTTTATGAACACAGCTGAACATTCAAAAGTGTTCAGGCTCCATTGAAAGGAGTAATAGTGTAAGATAGAACACATTGCAATTCATTTACAGTTTGTTATGAGAACAATCAAAATTATAAAACTGCAATATAAGACTTCACCCAAAGAATATGATCTGTGCTATGTGGGGCACATGGTCCCAAGATCTTTTTTTTCCTTGAAAAACTTGGAATGCTCTATAATCATATATGCTGAAAATAGACAATAGCTTCTCTTATTTTTGAGGTGGGAAACAGAGGTCATAGTTTTTTAAAAATCGAATAAAACTGCCATATTTTCCACAAGCATGAACCATAAGTGAATTCTCATATGATTTCCTCTACTTTGTGGCATTAACCATCCTCAAAAATGAGAAACTTCAAACCACCTCATCTTAGTCCTAGAGGTAAGATAAACTGGTTTCCAAGTTGTTGTTTTTTTAAATAATTCTGACCATATTTATATTTGCTTCTAATCAAGACTTTAAGATTTTCTAGTATTACATGATTCCTATCACTCAATTACTTACGTGGCCTGGACAATTGGAAATAATACAATGGAGTCAGAGGAGTTACCTTCTCACTTTCACTTCTTTTGAGCTGAATTTATCTCAAGTTGGCCAAGCTAACCCATTTTTATTTACCATCTGTGAGAATTTAATTGTAGGGTAGTGCCGCAATGCCCCTAAACATTTGATAAATTGACCCTGTGCCAGAAGGCCTGAATAGATGAAATTCAGCTTTTGTTTCCCAAAAGAGCTCTCTGTGTAATGTAATTCCAGATATACAAAGACAGAGCTAATGAAAAAACAGACTGCACCTTTATTATTCTACTAAGGGTCATTAAGATGGGTTTACCCTCTAGATAATTTATTATTTGCTGGCCAAACCCAGGTTATCAGAGCTTGGTAAGTAAAGCACAATAAAAGTCCCCAATTCACTTATTTTCCAAATTCTATTCAACTAAAGAGTTAAATAAATTAGGGGAAGGGAGGAGGAGAGGCAATCTACAGATTCCAGTTGAGAAGTCCAGGTTTCTCCAACCATTTTCTTTACATGGATATATGCTGAAACCCAAGAACTTATTCAAATAGGTTATAAGCGACTAGTTTATCTATGGTACACAATTTTGTAATTTTGTGTATACAATTTTTAATCTTCCTTTTTCCATTTACATTTCTATAGATTTGGCTTCATTGGCTTTTAGGAATTTATTATCCCAACCAGTGCTGGAGTTCAAATTTTTTTTACTACTGGTTCTGTGGGCATGGTTTGGTGGGCATGGCGTGGCTTGGTGGGCATGGCTTGGTGAGCATGGCAGGGGAAGGATAATGTAAAATCTCCATTCCCAATTCCACTCCAGGGAAGGATACTGTAAAATCTCCATTCCCTCCCCACTCCTGGGGGAAGGTTACTGCAAAATCCCCATTTCCTCCCCACTCCTGGGGGAAGGTTACTGCAAAATCCCCATTTCCTCCCCACTCCACTAACCTGCTTTCCAGCTCTGTTCTCTTGTGCAGGGCAACAAAACAAGACCCAGCCGATCAGTGGGATTTGCGAGGCAGAGAATAGATGGGGTTGGGGCCAGTCAGAGGTAGTATTTGCCAGTTCTCTGAACTACTCAATATTTCCACTATCGGTTCTCCAGAACTGGTCAGAACCTGCTGAATACCATCTCTGATCCCAACCTTCATGTGCAAGATTGCATGGTGACATATATACTTCCTGTATTTCAGAACTGGAACAAATATCAATGTTGTTAAGATTTACATTTCTGACTAAGATGCAAAGTTTCATAGCCTCTTACATTCTTATTTTCCTAGTTCCAGAATGAATGTTTTGGATAGAATGGTTAAGAACGCTGAGCTGGAGAGCTTGGAAGAAATCAATAGGCTTGGGGGTAATAATAGTTATTTTTTAGTGAAAATTTTTGGAAGAAGGGACTCGCTAAGGATATTTTTAATTATTCTGTATTTTGAAACACCATCTGACTTTAAAAGCACACCTCAAAACCATTTCATTTCCTTTTCTTCTTTGGTTTTCAGTAACTGGAAAAGCAATTTTTTGGCAGGCATCACTAAGATAGCTACAAGTTATACTATGATTGAAAGGAAGAAATAAAAATAAGTTTCTCTACTGACACCATGTGCACATGACATCATATTAATATAAGATGCTTGTATGCATGCCAGCTGATCTGCTAATGTGATTGTGGCTGGCTGTCCAAGACATTATTTATCTCTATCCTTATTTCCATATTTTTCTGCTCCACTCTCAAATATCAGTAAAGCAGAATTTTGTAGCTCAGGATTGAAATGAGGGATCGAGCAGTGATGGTGTTACCTAATTTGGGTAATGAAACATCTATTTAAAAAAGCCAACAACAACCAAGCACAGAGAGCACCAAAGGCCCCTCACTCTTGAATATCTCACCTGAATAGATGTCAAATTAGTTCACTCTAGCAATTAAGTAGTACTGCTTGTGTACATTGCTAGGTTATGTTAAGTTCTTGACTGGAGTAATGGACCATACTGTGCAGGAAATAATCATTCTTTTTCCAAGCTATGTAGGCCCCACTTAAATATCAATACAGAAAAAAATGTTTATTAAACCTAGGCCAAGCCAATAAAATTGTTGAAAACAATTATATACCAACCACACATGTAAAGCTATTAACATGAAGAACAACACTGTATAGACTTGATAAAGATTAAACAATATGGCTCTGCATTAGCTTGGCAGCCTAAAAATGGCAAAAAATGTTTTGCCTTAACTGTTCAAATCTGAAAAAAACAGAAGTCACAGATCACTACATATGACCTGCTGAAAAGTTACAATAGCTTTTCATAGATAGTACACCTTATATAATGATAGTTGCTTCAAAATGAGATGCATAGCAAATACTAATTTATTATTTATTTAATAATAAATAAATGATGTACATGGAAGTCATCAGGAGGAATACATTTCTCTCACTACATCCCAAAAGTAATTGATTCTGCATGCAAAAAGAGAGAGGATGGAGGGAGGGAGAAGGAGATAAACCTGAGTTTCTTTGGAACACATACAACAAAAATTGGGCTGTTTGGTTATAATCATGAAATACAAACTTGGAAGAAAAAAGCATTTGACCTAAAGAATATCTTGCCAACTATTACAAGGATGGCACAATCATGCTTTGAGATTGTGAGATAAAAATGACATGTGTAATATTGTACATATGGAAGGAAAAATGAGTTCAACTAAATATCAATAGCTGTTGAAGAAACTAGACCTGAAAAAAAGATATTTCAGCAAATATACTTCAACCATGAAGAATGTTTTGAAATGGTCTTCACAGTCCCCAGATTTGAACAATTCTGAAAAACAGTGGAAGATCTCAAATAGTCAATGCATGCAAGGAGACCTATGAAGTGTTAGAACCAGAAACATTCTGAACAAAAAAAACCACCTTTTTAAACAAAAATGTATTTCATCTGCCAACAGTATACATTTGAATACTGTTATGTGTGCCAAAGAAGGTGTTAGGAAGCTAAATGAAAAGGTATCCAAATGTTGGTATCTGATGTTTTCTTATTCAATATATATAAAGGACTGCACATGAATATTAAGTAGGAAGTGAAATTCAGAAATATGTTTTGAATTTTGAACCATGCAAAGGTAACACCAATATCGGTTTACTTAGCAATTCACTGAAACATAAAATTTGACCTGGAATGCACAACATTTTTCATGTAACTCATTGGGTGTTGGTGAAGGCTGGCATATTACCAAAAACATTTCATCATGTCATAGATTTGTCATTATTGATCTAGACCAGTGTTGGCAAACCTTTTTGGCACCGAGTGCTGAAACAGGAGCACATGCAAATCTTTTCAGTACTGAGTGCCAAAATGGGTGTGCGCACATATGCATACCTGTTGTGGCTCCGAGTCCTGAGCCTGCATTCTTAGAGGAAGAGGATTCGGAAGATGAGGAGGAATTGGGAATGCCTTCCTCCCCAGGACCTTCCTCTTCGACAATGCCTTCCTCCCTGATTGTGCCTCAGGTGTCAGCAGATAACTGAGAGGAACAGCCTGAGGCTAATCAGGAGAAGGAGGAGGGCATGTTGGAGCAGCCTTTGACAGGGGATCAAGCAGACGAATGCTGGCTTGATGCGAGGCAGCGTCGCAGGCAAAAGTGTGGGCTGCAGCGCAGAGGCGTGGACAAATGAGAGAGTGAGCTGAATTAGTGACACGCCCCACAGGGAATAAAAGTGGGTGTGTTTGCTCTGGAATCTTAAATACGGGACAACGTGTGACTTATTCAGAGGAGCTTCAGAGTATTCTGTGTTGTGACAGCTTGTGTGATTTATATTCCTGTTTTCTTGTCGGACTTGGCAGACAAGAACTTTATTGGCTCAAGGAATTAACTCTACAATTACTGGATTTGCTTGCCTGTTTGTATTTAGTTGGAGTTTGGACTTCTCACCTCCTTTGTAAAGGTGAGACATAACACATACCCATGCTAAAAACTATCCACCTGGTTTGCTGGTTTCTGGCATGCATGTGCTTGCAAAGACCAGTTGTCCTATGTGTATGCGCCAGCTCCACCTTGCCTTTTGGGGGTCCTTGTGCCTCTCTTCCCCCCGTCCCCATCGAGGTAGTGGGACATACACACTGCAGCCTCCCTCCACTGGAAAGCTGGAGCCCCTTCCTAGCCTCGGAACAAGCCAGCACAGCTATCCCCCCTCTCCTGCCACTTCTTACAATGAAGCGTGACAGCTTCCTAGCTGGCGTGCCTCTTACCACTTCCTGGCCGGCATTCTTCCTACCTGGCTCAGCTCCTGCACAGCCCCGACTCCCCAGAAGAGCAGCAGCAGTGGCAGCAGCAGCAGCAGCGGCAGGGGGAAAATTAGGAGTGATCAGTCAGCCACCCCAGCTGCTCTCATGCTGGCAAGCCATGCTGGCAGCTTGCCTTTCCACTGGTAGCTCCTCCTCCAGCATCTTGCCCAGAAGCAGCAGTGCAACAACTGCCACTGCTGCCGGGGGCAAGAGGGAAGTGGAGGCATGGATGGGCAGGCCAGGGCGTCTCTCCCTGCCTCCCTGAGTGGACTTCTTGTGTGGCCCCAACCCTCCAGCCCATGGCACTGATGCACATCTGTGGTCAAGAATGCTTGGCTGGTTCAGGTGTATGGGGCAGCATTTGCTGGTGGGTTGAATGGCTGCCCAATGCCCAAGCTAGCCAGCACCAGAGCCCAGAAGAACAAGGGGAGCAGAGGTACTGGCCAGGATGGTTGGGGCCATACAAGAAGGGAGGGAAGCCCTGGCCCTCCTATCCTAATGCCCACTTCCCCCTCACTTCCGCTGGTGGCAGCTGTTGTGCTCCCGCTTCCAGGTGGGATGATGGAGGAGGAGCTGCTGACAGGGAGGCAAGCTGCCTGCATGGCTTGCCAGTGTGGGAGCAGCTGTGGTGACCAGCTCCTGCCCTTCCCCCTGCAGCTGCCACTGCTGCTGCTCTTCAGGGAGGCACAGCAGCTGAGCTGAGTGGGAGGAATGCCGGGGGCAGTGCACTGTGGCTCCTTGGCAAAGGTGGTGGGAGCAGGGATGTGCATCAGTGCTGCAGGCTGGATGGTTGGGCCCACACAAGGAGCCTGCTGGGGGGAGGGAGGGAAGTCCTGGCTCTCCTGTCCTCACCCCTACTGCCCCCTCATCCCTGGTGGTGGTGGCTCTTGCACTGCTGCTTCCCAGCAGGATGCTGGAGAAAGATCTGCCAGCAGGGAGGTGAGCTGCTCACATTGAGACACTGCCGATGGCCCAGCTCTCTGGCATGGGAGCAGCCGCCGTGGCTGGCAAGTCACTTCTGCCCTTTCCCTGCAGGTGTGGCTGTGGAAACTGCTGCTGCTGCTTTTCTGGGGAGGCACAGGAGCTGGTGGGAGGAACCGGGTGGGAGGAACACCAGGGACAGAAGTGGTCGCGCCTATTGGCAAAAGTGGTGGGAGAAGGGCTGTGCGGGGCCCGGACAGCTCTTCTGGGGCACCTAAGCCAGCCAGGTGTTCTGGAGTATGGATGCGCCATTGGCTGAAGCTGCTCAAGAACCCCACTCGGGTGGAGAGGGAGAGAAGCCCCAGCCTGCCCGGCCTGGCCCACAGGTTTGCCCCTCTCCAGGTCTTTTGGCATGTGCACCCGATACTCTTCCTGTTGCTGGTCTTTGCGCTTATATGTGCACCGGAAACCAGAAGACCAAGTGGCCGATGCACATGCGCGCACTAGAAAAAAGATCATCTGCTTGGTGTGCGCAGGCACATCAGGTGGCTGCTCTTCTGGTTTTTGGTGCACATGCACACATGAAGTCTAGCTGGCCAGCATGCTGGAACCCAGAAGAACAATGGGCAATGGCTCTGTGTACCACTTCTGGCACCCATGCCATAGGTTCGCCATCACTGATCTAGACTCAAGTAGGATTTCAGTAAGGATGAGGGGGAAAGAGGAGGAAAATATAGATTACATGTGAAAAGAATTATAAGCACTTTACCCATTATCAATGTATATGTTTGTTGACAACTTTTGAGATATAGTCTGAAATAGTGTGATATATGTGAGTTGTATGATTTCTTGCTTTATGATGTTGTAAAAATCTCATTTTTCCAAAATGGTCACTTTGAGATTTGCAATAAAATGTGCTGAGAGATTGAAATGCCCTTATTTTACATTGTCCTTGTTTTGAATCCTGAAGTTATATTAGTGATATCCACTAACTCCTTTGCTCCATATGTCTTACATACTGCAGAATCCAGAGGGACATTGCTAGTAGATACAGCATAAAATGATTTTCATGTTCGCATCATTGTCCTGTTGACAGATTCCCAGAAGTAACAGTAAACACAGACAATGAAGAAAACTAGCTTTGTAATACTAAGTCTGGATCACAGCCTAAGAGGATCCCAGGTTACTGGATTGGTTCTGGTGTTGAGGATATGGTATAATTACTTATTTATTCTCCTTACTTCTGAGAAGTTTATAAAAAAGCAAGAAGTATCTGACACTAAACAAAGATGCCATTACACAAAAAGACATTGAGATCATGCCAGCTTGCTCATTTTCATATTGTAGCATTCTGTGCTGGCCTTACACATAAATAGGGCTTATATGCATTAAAACTCTACCAGAATTTTATAAGAAGGAAATTATTCAAAACGCAGGTGGTAAATTTATCTATCACCTCAATGATTTATTTTAATGCACTTGTTTAAAGTAGGCTTTTGTTGTTTCTCATGGTTTGCTGAAAAGAAAGCTGTTTTAATAAATACATTTTTCTATTGCCAAGAATCAAAAACCTCTTTACATTTGGATGCTATCAAAGTTAATGTATAGTAGTTCAAAAGTCTCCATTAACTGGGGCTGCTGATTATTTGTAACACCATCCACTTTTCTTCATTTAGCACTTTTAATCACTTATTCCATGGAAAGTAGCTTTGAGGATTTTCTATTTCCTCTTTCACTCACCACCAGTCTTGGGTCAAACAAAACCATTTCTGTTTAATTCAATTCAAATATCATGACAGTTCTCCAAAAACTTCATCACTTTAAACATGAATGGTAAAATCTTGAAAGGAATACTCAGTAACTGCCAGACAAGGTTTGTTAACACTTTTGTCAGAAAAAATGTGTTTGTTTTAGACAGATCAATCAAATCTATTTGAAACGATGTCCTTGAAGATCTTAATGGTTTCGGTCAAACATTCATATTATATAGAGAACAAAAAGATGAATGTTGTATTTTAGTATTTTAAAAGTACAGAACAGAAAAAGCAAAATAATTTATTATAAGTAGTGCTTCCCTCCTTAAACCTGAGGTAAATATAGGACATTCAATTTTCACATTATTTGCATTTTCACCTTCATGGTACCTAAGCTCTGTAATGGGACAGTCTGCCATCTTTGAAATACTCTTTTTATACATAAAAAACCTTAACCTGAGGGCATAACCAATTCTTGCCGTAAATTATCTGCAAGAAAAGACAGTTGTGCTGATAACATCTGTGAAATCTTTAATCAAAATAAGAGTAGGGCTCTATAAATAAACACTCAGACCCTCCTCTCTCTTTCAGCTTCTCTTGAGAGACTTTTTTATCTTAAATCCAAATACCAGACCATTTTGGGCTTATATAGTGGCAAAGTTTTCATAATGTGCAACTACTCTAGGAGGAAATGGTTATTGGCACAATACATCTGATGAATTCTTCTTCCTTCGTACTTCCCCCAATTGCTGATTTGTAAATAAGTCATTTTGCCTATGCTGGATAAAAGAAAGAAGAATGAGTAGGCATCCTTTTGAAGAACTAATTGCATTTCAGCTGTTTTCTAATTGCATAAAGTAGGTATGGAGATCTTGCATGAGGGTCCTCAAATAACACACAGGACAAGATTAAGCCAATCCATTTGTTTATTATTGCAGCAAGAAGTATTTATTTATGGGAGCATGCTAACTGTTGTTCACGTTAGCCTTTTATAATATTCAAAGAAAGAAGGAAAATGATTGATCAAAACTTGATATATAAGTTTGACACTTGGTCTGAAAAAGAAGAAAGAGAAGAGAAAAACCAATGTGGTTTAATTCTTCAATTTTTTTGTTCACATTTCTTAAAATACAAATATATCTAGAGTTTATTATGAATAGATGAAAATAATAATAAGCTTCTCATCAAACAAATGCTAGAAAACCATAGTTTCACCATGGCTTTTGGTTATTTTATCCTTTTAAACAGCAATTTTAATTTAACAGGGTCAATCAGTTGTACTGACCACTTTGATTCCTTTTTCTCCTCTTCCGGAGGGGGTGGAATGAATCTCCTCACTTTGGAGTGGTGGATCCATTTCTTCATCCCATCCACTTTCAGGGAGGCAAAGGTAATTGCATTCACTTTGAAAGGACCATTCCATTTCTGCTGAGAGGAGTCAACCGACCACCATTTCACAACAACCAAATCTCCGATCTTATAGGGGTGCAGTGGGAAGTCAATCTCAGCTTCTTCTGGGTCGCTGTACTATAGGTAGATATAAAGGCAAGATAGGGCAGCAGATGGTGGTAGTAAATCTATTTTAAGCTTCCCAAGCTTGTTGAGCATTCTGGCTACAAGAAGCCTAAAGTCTTGGGGATGACCTACTATAGAGAATTTTAAAGGGACAGTCTCTTTTTTGGAGTAGTGGTGGTGCTGTCTTATTAAGATAATGGGGACATCCTGCAGCCAAGGCAATTGGGCTTTTTTACTTTAACTGGGTTCCTTTCCTAGAGACCATTTGCCCATTTAATTCTCTATTAAGATTGATAGGTAGCATATAGCTTTGGACAGGTTTCCTTATTGAAAAAATAGGTGTGTTAAAAAGTGACTGACCTCTTTTAATAAGCCTATACTTCTGAAATGTATCAACTATTGGTTGCATGCCTTTTCTTGTCTCTATTTCTGTGAGATATTGATGGAAGTAAGGAATTGAGATATCATTATTTAATGGACTAATATTGGCTCAACAAATTTTGCCCTATCAAGTTATCTGGTGGCCCATACCCAGCGTATTATTGCATCTCCAGTTTCCCTTATTATTATTTCTTCATTGCCAGGTTAAATGTTAATCTGGGTAGTTTAAATACATATTTGGTATTAAAACTATCCAGAGTCATCCTATAGTGGAGATGAGTGTCACAAAAAAATAATAAATTAGTACAAAATAAAGGGATAATTTTTCTCCAGGCCTCTTGTTTAGGAATTTTCGTGGTTTTGATCCCTAAGTCAAAATCAATGGTTGCCTATAGTTTATTAAGTAAATCCCTACCAAATAAGAGAAGTAGGAAATTGACAAATAGAAATATTTATGGATCAATTTTTCTTGCCTATTTTGCATTCTATAGAGCCTAAAAAGAGGCCTTGTTTTTTTTTTATCAAAAGTTTTAGTTACTGATACTGTCTCAGCAGCTGGGGCAGATGTGATATTCAGCAGGTTCTGACCAGCTTTGGAGAACCAGTAGCAGAAATTTTGAGTAGTTCGGAGAATCAGCAAATACCACCTCTGACTGGAGATTTTGCAGTATCCTTCCCCTGCCACGCTCACCAAGCAACGCCCACAGAACCGGTAGTAAAAAAATTGAATCCCACCACTGAGCTGGGACATTATTTTCCTTTTAATATTGAATGATATGCCCCAATATCTACCAAAAAAGGGGTTTCTTTTTATCCCCTATCCTCTGGGGGCTCCGGGGACCAAAGGATTATTACTCCTTTTGACCCTAAACCCTATCAGTCATCTTATTTTCTCAAATTTAAAGTTTGTCCCTGAATTTTGTTAAAGAAAAACTCTTTCTTCCAATGACCAAACCCCTTGCAATAGACACATTGATTCTGATATAGTCCTAGCCTCTAGTTTACTCTTAATTTCCTCTTTTGACCTACAGTTCCCTTAATTGCCTCTTAAAATCCTCTTTAAAGCTTCCTCGCATCGTCTCTTACAACCTACTCTATTTTGTTGTAAGACTTGAGCAAGGGATATATATTTTCTCTCCATTTGGTCCTTTCCTAAATTTTATCTCTGTTAGTATACATTTGGTAAACTATGTCTACTAATTCTGAGATTGGTTTTCCTCTCACTCTTTCCACTTTTTGTAACCTCCTACGTGAAGGAGAATTTTTGCAGCTCAGGCCTGAAATGAATTGTCCTTGGTACTTTCAGATTTTTGTTGGTTTCTTGTAGAAGTTTCATTACCCAAATTAGTTAACATCATCAGTGCTTGATTGTGTTATCTAGTTTGGGTAATGAGACATCTGCAAGAAAATAACTAAGCACCAAGGATCCCTCATTTCTCCTTATGTCTTCTGTACTTTAGCTTAGAAGGGAGGGGGGTGTTGTTTCAAAGGAAAAAGGCAAATGCTAGGGATTTCTGACCAGTTCCTCAAATTATAGTGATGAGAAGGCTGTATTTTGGGGGCAAACCTTTTCCTCTCAGTCTGTGTGGATGGGGACCCTGCCAAATGATGCCTTTCATGACTAGTGTCTTGTGGATGGAAGAGTGGGGTATAAAAGGTCCACGTGCAGAGGTGATGCAGTGTCCTCTCTATGCTAGAATTATTTTCCTTTTTCCAAATTCACTCTTACACTCATTCTCATCTGCCTACATATGTTCCTTCTATTTCTCAGTTCTTCTACAAAACAACACTGTAAAATTATAGACTCTCTTCACATAACCACCTTCTCCCATCCTCTGATAGATAGATGAGCCACTGTGGAAATGTGAGATTAATTTTGACTTAGTTAATGGACCTTCTCTGTCCAATTGGGCAAAATGTTTTAACACACACCCTGCCCACCTTGGTTTTTTTATTCTGGCCAGAACCTCTACTCCTTTTGTACTGCCACTCTAGTTTATTCTGGCATCCCTGATTTTTCAGGGTCACTGGTTTTATTTGGCTACCCTAAATTTTAGAGGAGCAAGCTCCTTTCTTTGGAGAATTTATTGGGATTAATTCTCCTGTATTCTGTATTCGAGTATTGGTCTAGCAAATGTTTTGTATGCTCTGATGATGAACTGTATGCTCTGATGATGAACAGACTGATGAACTGTATTCGAGTATTGGTCTAGCAAATGTTTTGTATGCTCTGGTTAGTAGTGTGATATTACCAGAGAAAAAGCTACGTAGGATTAGGTTAACAACTCTTAATGCCTTTTTGGCTATGTAGTTGCAGTGGGCTCTAGTCCTCAAGAACCAAGACCATATGATGGAAAGCTACATTAGTTACCTTTCTCTCGGTTCTCCAGTCATCTATTATAGGTCTTTACACACTTATCAGCTACTTTCTCATTTCTCATCTTTGCTATTTCTCTTCCTGAAACCACCTTATCCCACCCCCATCTATCTATTACACATAGGGTTTTTTTTTCAGCCTTACCATTTTTGTTTTTCATCCTTTTCCTGCTGAATTGACTCTAAGAATTTAAGTGTATGTGACAATATCATATTTAGGCAAAATTATTTTGTTAAGGTAACAAAAATGTATGTATGGAGCATATCTAGAATTGCAGTCATCCCTAAAACTTCATTGTGCATGCAGTCCCATCTTTAACTTCCAGGGATTGTTCATTTTTTATTCCTATAGTACCTTAAATGCTAAATGTTATTTCCTCAGTGAATGCTAGTTTCCTCTTCACTGCCATTTCTCAGTGGCATACGTTTACTCTATTGTTACTCAATGAACTCCAACTCCTTTCTCTAAAGCTAGTATGGCCACCATCCAAGTTAATATTGACTCTGGGAGATGTCATTGTAAATACTATTTAGTTAAGAGATCTTGCTGGCAATTATGGGTTGCAACGTTTGACATGTCTTGGCTGCCCTCTAGTGATCATCCATATGTATGTAGCCAACATTTGCAATCATTGGAAAACGGTTGAAGAAATGTTTTCAAAAGAGGGTCTTGCTGTAAGGATTAGGGTGAAAGCTACAAATGAGGAGATTTTTTTTTAAAAAAGGAGCAGTAGCTACTGAAAAGGAGGATATCCTATCTCACAGTTTACAGAGATAAAAGAGCACACTTTGCACTTTAAATTATAGGGAGTCTCAACTTACAAGTACATCTGAGCCTAAAATTTCTGTTGCTGTTAAGTAAGTTTTGCCTCATTTTACCTTTCTTGACACAATTGTTAAGTGAATCACTGTAGTTGTTAAATTAGGGACATGGCTGTTAAGTGAATCTGGTTCCCCATTTACTTTGCTTGTGTGCTGATAATTGCGCGTGCGCTTGTGTATGCGTGCTTGCGTGCCAGCACCCTGAAGGCCTCCCCGCCCGTGCACATACACATGCAACCCACCCCTGCACACCATGCATCTCTGCACATGTGTGTGTATATCCCGTGAACCCCCGCCCCCTGTGCATGCGTGGCAGATACCCAACAACCAGCTGGTGAGCAGGGCAGCGCACATGCATATGCAGTGGGGCTCTTCCGGGCGACCTCTCATGTGCTGGCAGAAGTGGCTCTGCATGCCACTTCTGGCACGTGTGCCATAGGTTTGCCATCACGGGGCTGGTCAGTTTCAGACCTTTGAACTTTTGACCATTGGCCAGCAACAAAAGTAATTTTGCATCTCCAGGTTACATGCTTTATTCCTTAGTGGGTCAACAGATCAGCTGCACAAAGAGACCGATGGGGGGAAAACATGCACAACAACCAAAGCATCAGAATTTTCCACTTGTGCTTTCTGTTGTTTTGTCAACCCAAATTTATTAAAGGTGAAGCTTGTGCCCTATAAAAGTGATATTGCCCAAGCACTCCTAGCAATGGAGAAAAATGCCCCATTAAAGAAAGAAGATTTCAATAAAACATATATGTAATTTTGTTGTTGTTGTTGGAAAAGGACTATTTCCAATAGTTGCTTTTGCTAACCAAATACCCATGATCATGTTTGCTTCGCAGGACAACATCCCAGATAAATGGAACAGAACAAAATCTACTGCACACAATACTCATGTAAAACTCCAGAAAAAGGGGTAGGATACTGACAATCACCTTTTTGATATTTTATTCTGCCAAATGTGTCATAAAACTTCTGCTTTGCATCCAGCTTCCCAGGATCTATATGCTCTGCTGGTTATTGTTCATTTCTCTACAATACTTGTTATTCAATCAACATAGCTGCTTACTTCTACAATATGTTTTTCCTGCCATCTGATGTTGCAGAGTTTGTGACTTTAACACAAAATAATTGTAATAGCCCACGGGCCCTTCTTCCACTTTGCCTATCTAGTAAAGCAGTTAAGATCAGTGTTGGCTATTACAGAAATGTCTTCCTACCAAGAGAGTGTATTTGATTTGCACTCTAAATCTTCCCGATCTGTTTTATCATCTCTCTAGTGACCTAGAGGTGAAATAGATAAGATCAGTAACATTTAACCTTTATCAGGCCATCTGGAGATATTTCTAATTCTCTGTCTTTCTCAGGGCAATGTTACCTATTTAGTAGTCATTTCTTTTGCAAGAAGGGATCTCAGGGACTGTATTTCTGAGGTGGCAAGCAAGATCAAAATTCAGCATATTTTTTTTCCTGAGTGAATCTACAATTTTCAGAATGGAGAGCCAAGAGATCCATGGAATTTTTTTTTAAAATACATAGATCTCAACTTACAACCTGTTTGTTTAGTGACCCTTCAACACTGGAAAAAGTGACTTATGACAGTTTTTCACAGTTATGACCATTGTAGCATCCCTGTGGTTATGTGAGCAAAATTCTGGCCCTTGGCAACTGACATGCATTTATGACAATTGTCATGTGATTACCTTTTAACTTGATGAGCAAAGTTAACGGGAAACTAGATTCATTTAATAAATAGCCTAGTTACCAAATTAACAATTGCAATGATTCACTTAACAGCTCTGACAAAGAAGGTTGCAAAATGGGGCAAAATTCACTAAACAGCTGTCTTGCTTAGCAACAGAAATTTTGGACTCAGTTGTGGCTATAAGTTGAGGACTATCTAAAGTATGGCTGTCAAACTCCCAGCTCGTGGGCCAGATGCATCATGGTTTCAGAAAAAAACTATCCTGTAATCTGCAACTCTTACACTGCAAAAACATATGGACGACACAACTCGACCAGGGCAAAGCAATAGACGCAATCTACATAGACTTCTGTAAAGCCTTCGATTCAGTGGTACACGACAAACTACTCCTAAAAATAAAATCCTATGGTATCTCTGGACAACTGAATAACTGGATAGAAGCATTCCTGGCAAACAGACAACAAATGGTCAAAATTGGGAGCGTCCTATCAAATTCTGTACCTGTCAATAGTGGTGTCCCCCAAGGCAGTGTTCTAGGACCAACTCTCTTCATACTCTACATAAATGACCTCTGTGATCATATTAAGAGCAATTGCGTTCTTTTCGCTGATGATGTAAAGCTGTTCAATACCACAGACAATACTGCTACCCTACAAAAAGATCTTGACTATGTATCAGAATGGTCAAACAAGCAACTTCAAATCTCAACAAATAAATGCTCTGTCTTACATATAAAATACAAGCTGAATAGTCAAGATCTTGTTGATGACCCAAGCTCTGTAAAGGACCTTGGAATACTCACCTCTAATGATCTAAGTGCTAGAGCCCACTGCAACTACATAGCCAAAAAGGCATTAAGAGTTGTTAACCTAATCCTACGTAGCTTTTTCTCTGGTAATATCACACTACTAACCAGAGCATACAAAACATTTGCTAGACCAATACTCGAATACAGTTCATCAGTCTGGAACCCACATTACGTATCTGATATTAGCACAATTGAGAAAGTCCAGAAATATTTCACAAGAAGAGTTCTCCACTCCTCTACTCGTTGTAGAATACCTTATGCCACCAGACTTGAAATTCTAGAACTAGAAAACCTTGAATTACGCCGTCTTCGGTCTGATTTAAGCATGGTATATAAAATCATACATTGCAATGTCCTACCTGTCAATGAATACTTCAGCTTCAACCATAACAACACAAGAGCACACAATAGATACAAACTCAAAGTTAACCGCACCAAACTTGATTGCAGGAAATATGACTTCAGCAATAGAGTGGTCAATGTCTGGAATACTCTACCCGACTCTGTAGTTTCTTCCCCAAACCCCAAAAACTTTAACCTTAGACTGTCTACTATTGACCTCACCCCTTTCCTAAGAGGTCTGTAGGGGGCGTGCATAAGCGCACCAATGTGCCTACCGTCCCTGTCCTATTGTTTCTCTTATTCTTCTTTTATTTTTCTTATATGTACCCATTTCATGTATTCACAACTATGTATACACTTATACTTATTATCTTGTAAACAATTGGCAAATCAAATAAATAAAATAAAATAAATAAATAAATGTACTGGCCACGACCATGCCCAGTTTAGTGAAGGGGAAAAGAGACCCGATACGTCACGTGATGTTACTGTGACAATGTGAGTTTGACACCCGTGATCTAGAGTATACATTAACATAGAATAGGCTGCCAACGATAACCATTTTGTGTCCAGGACTACATATTTTCTTTAATCACCAAAATTAGAGAAAATTTATTTCAATGAAGAAAGAACAGTGGAAGCAGCCTTAATTTCATTCTATTTTGTTATTTTGGTTGTTGTTGTTTTTTTGCAATGTTTTATTAAAGTTTGGTATAGAGAGACAATTTGGTGTAGTGGTTAAGGCACTAAGTTAGAAAGCAGGAGACTATGAGTTCAATTCCAGCCTTAGCCATGAAAGCCAGCTCCGTGACCTTGAGCCACTTATTGTCTCACATCCCAATCTACCTCACAGGGTTGTTGTATGGGGAAAGTAAGAGAAGGAAGGAGTATTAGGTATGTTTGCCCCCTTGAGCGATTTGTAAAAAGAAGAAAGGCAGAATAGAGATAAATAAAATAATAAATACGGAGATAAAAACTAATACAAATTTTCTCAATATTTTTCCTATTTATACTTTTAGGGATCTGTTGCAGGTTTTAAAGGCTTTTTTATATTTTTATGGAGAACCACACGAAATATATTTAATTTTTTGATACTGAATTCCCATAACATGAATTTGTTAATTGAAAGATGATTCAGAAAAAAACATAGACCATGAGCTCAGGGACATCCCCAGAAGGAATTTATTTTTAAAATCAAAATCTCTTTTTACTTATATCAGTGAATATAATCTTCAATCTCACAACTATAGCTAATATCTTGACTTTTTTTGAGTCATGTGGTTGGGCATGTGGTTGTATGTTTAGGTTGCATCTTCACTGCAGAACAATTTTCCCTTATTTATTACACTCTAAAAGCAAGTTGCATTGTAACTTGTCTATAGAAGTCAGCTTGCAGATTAATTATCATAAACTGTAGTCTACTATAACTTGAGGGCACAAGATCGATGTATTCTGATGTAGATGTGGCTTTAATCATCTTCTTCCTCTATCTTACTGGTATTTTTTTTAAAAAAAAAGTCATAGGAATGAGTAATCTTCCCCAAATACCTACCTTCCAAGACCAATAGGACTTATAATGATTGTTTTTTAAACTAGTTGCTGTTTAAAATAAAATCAGGGTGAAAAATAAGGAAGGTAAGGAGTTGATGTTATTTGAAGTAGACATTCTAAATTTCCAATATGAATTCCTCTTCTTCTATATTAATTTTACTCACATTTTTATTGGTCACACTTGCATGCCTTTTATAATGTTACCTTAAATTTGGCCTCTGCCTCTGAATGTGTAATACTGCAGTTTGTTTGTGAAGTGTGTACAGTTTTAATGTTTATATGGAGGTGTTGCTTATTTTTATATCTTAGAGTCACAGTCAAGTTCTGCCAATTTTTCTGGTTTTACTGTACCTACCTGGGAAGCCATATAGTGAGATGTCCAATCTGTCCTTACACAAAGGATTCTTTAACCTTTCCTATTCAGGGCCACACCTGTAATTTAAAAAAAAGTAAAAGTTTTACTATATTTGATACATATTCTACGTATAGGTACAATAAAATAATAGCAGTAATAAGAAACAACCACCTGAACTTCCGGTTTGTCGGCCGCATGGCGGCAGGGATTTGCGAGCTGCGTGATCCCTGCCCGCTAGCCGTTTTTGGGGCTCCGACCCAGCCGGGTACGGAGCTAGGCTGCCCTGCAGGGGCAGCTGAAGTAAGGGGGATCCGGAGAAGGGTTTGGGGGTGCTGCAGACTCCCTCCCTGGCCGGCAGAACTCCCTTTTCCCAGGACGGTGCAGCGGCGGTCCGTAATGGCCGCCACAAAGAAGCTGGCAGCCGGGTAAGAATGCGCAGGAGGAAGTGGAGAAAGTGATTGAGAGGAGAAAGTTTTTCTTGGCTCCTAGGACTCTAAGACATATTTAATAAAATTCCTGAAAAGTATGATTCTCTGAATAATACCTGCCAGAAGAGGAAAAAAGCGGCTGCTTGAAGGTGCTGAAAGGATAGCTTTCCCTCTTTTCCTACGGAATAAATAACTGGATATTAAGAAACCTATTTTTAGGTGGAAATTGGTTTTAAGCGATGAGTGGGAAGAGAGAGGATTAAGAAGAAAATATTTGTATGCTAAGATTTGTTGGAGCAGATGCCTTAAGGATTTGAAGACTAGAATATATTGTAATAAGATTTTAAACAGATTTGGACTTTCTTTCTCTTTGATTGATATTACCCCAGAAGGAGAAAGTGAGAACTCTGCCTTGGTTTGGACTGATTGATAACTTTGGGACTGTTTTATCTTTTTTATTTTCTTTTGAATATTCTGGTTGTTGTAAGAAGAAAGAAGGAGAAAAGAAAAGAAAAGATTTATAATGGCTCTTTCTGTTGAGGAACTAAGAAAAGAATATGAACAAGCAAAAAAAATGGTAAAGATGGTGTGGAAGAAGCTTTCCTTTTCTTAGAAATGGCGCTTATACTAATTATCAACAAAAATTACAACAGATGAAGACAGCAGAGGAACAAGAAAGAAAGGAAGGAGCCATCTTTAATGAATCTCAGAATTTGATCCAGAAAAAAGGAAGAGAGAAACAAAAAGAAGAGAAGAGAAAAGAAGAAAACTAAAGGATTTAAGGACTTAAGATCCAAAAAACATTTAAGAAAGGGAAAAATAAAGTGCAAAACCAATATGATGATTGTAAACAAAGGGGAAAAGAAATACGACAGAGAAGGGAAGCCGGTAAGGCAGAGGCTAGAAGAAGGGGGTAGAAAGGTTTGTTGGGAAAAGAAAGAAAGGGAAAAGGTGGAGAAAAGCTACAATGTTTTGAAATTAAATGGAAAAAGGAATTTTTATGGATAATGGATAAAGTATAATTTTTTTTAAAAAAAGATTTTGCAAGGTACATAAGATGAGATGGTAGTATTGCAATGGTTTAAGAGTTGATAAGAGATTAAAATGTTAAAATGTTTAAAAATGATTGGCTTTAAAACTTAATAATAGGAGAGGTTTAGAATATTGTTTTAATTAAAGAGTTTAATAAAATTATGGTATTGATGTTATTATAAAATTTTTATTATAGTATTTCTTTTTAATATTTGGATTTATTGTCTAATTATGCACTTAATTGTGTTGGATGTATTAATTAGATAGAATGTACCAAGCAAAATCTGATTGGGTATTAGATATTATTTTAAAGATTAATTTGATTAACTTAGGGGAGATAGAAAGGCATCATACTCTGATTAATGATTTCAGGAGAAACTGATTTTCTTTTTTTCATAAGGGATGAGACAAAGGGATGATAAAAATGGACAAAAGATACAAGTATAATGATTTAAACTAAGATGATTAATTAAGGTAGAATTAAGAAGTGTGAAATATGTGGAGAAGTTAATATAGAAGGTTTAGAATGGTAAATAAAATAAGTAATGATATGTAAGATGAGCATGAATATAATTGAAGTCCATGAAGAGAGATACCTGGGCCCAAGTTACTTTCCAAAAGATTTTTTTATGTTTTGTGTGTTGTGTGTATATGTCTTTTTGGGGAGAATTGGTAAAAACTTGTAGAAATATAGAATGAGAATAATGGTAACTAAGTCAGAAAGAATCAGATGAAATAATAATAATGATATTGAATAAGAGTAAAAGAGAAGTAAAGAGAAATTGAATAAGAGGTTTTGGTATATTATATGGAAATGGTTTAAAACAGAATCATAATTTATCTGACTTGTTAAATTTACAATGGAAAAAGGTTTAAACATGTAATGAATAATGATAATTTGTGTGTTTTAAAAATTAATAAAACTTGTTTAAAAAAAAAAAAAGAAACAACCACCAGTATAATTTTGCAATATAGGTTAACTCTTTCCTCAGTCCTCTATAAAATATGGGTGTGTGGCAAGGACGAAGGGTCTCATTATGCCCTTTGCTTGGTCCTAAAGACATACAAACTCAGGGCCTAATTTGCATCCATCCCTGTGTGCAGCCCCATTAGGCAGCAGGAGCCTGGCAGCTTTCTGAGGATATGAACAGCTGCCAGTCATGTGTTGTTTAATGAGGCTGCTTATGAAGATGAATCAGGTTTTGGAGAGCCTCATTAGGCAGAATAAGCCAATACATTACTGCAGCCTGCAGCCCATTGCGCCTTTGTGTTACATCTAGTCATGAGAGGTACTTTTGTGTGCCCGCACCCAGTGCCATTGAACAAATGTCACACCAGTAACAATATAATAATACCTTTTCTGGGTAGCCAACATAGTAAAAACAGGGGGTTGAAGGAGTGGAAGCTTCTCCTCCTGATCAGAAGGGAAATAGCCTGATATGTGAATCCAAGAACCACAATAATGCAGAAAGGGAAAAAGAAAAGACTCACCAGGAATACCCTCCAGTTCCAGACATGGGAAGAGAGCATACATATAAGTAATCTAGAAGAAAAAAATTTAAGCATCCTCTGGGAAGAAGGATAATTTGTAGACTAAAAGGGCCTTGCAGGAACTCCACAGGGGGATTCTGCTCTGTTTATGAAACTCTGGTTGGAACCAAGGGTGGTTTAATATATGGAGCAATGGAAAAAGTGGTCATACTGTCCCAGGGAAAGGGACAACTATACTGGACCTCTTTCATGAGAAAAAGAATGGTTATAATAGGGGAATCTAAGCATAGTCTAAGTACAAATTGAGAGGGATTTTTTAAAAATAAAAACTACACCCATTACTTCTTTCCTTGTCCTGATGACCTTGCCTCCTATTTCTGAACGCATAAGGATGACATGATTCCAATCTTCTGTTCTCCAAGGAGGGAGTCTGAGGAAAGTGGAGTGAGTGCCTGAAACCTATCATTATGCTGGCACTTCCATCTGTATAACCATCATTAATTAGAAAAGGAGCTGTATTCAGCTCTGATACAACAGATCGGGTATCTGGAAAGGGAGTGTATGATCATGGAGGATGACAGTTTCAGAAGTTCCCATTTTGTAAGAAAATCAGTTAGACTGAAGACAATGAACTCTCCTCCGCCTCCCTCCCCCCAAAAAAACCCCTACCATGAAGTGCTAGAAGTAGCAGACAACACCACAGAAATAGCTGCACTGTTTGTTCCCTTTCAAAATTGTACTATAAGCTTAGTTATATAAAACTTGCTTGCTTGCTTACTTACTTATTATAGAAAAAAATATTCCTGGATCCAAAAGCATCGTAATTCAACTTGGAATGAGTAAGAAACAAGTTATTTTTCTATAAAGAAATTGGCAGAGATTTTTGGATAATTATGGTAAATAAAATTATTCAGACTGGACAATTTTTAATTTGTTGAAAACGGAGGCTTTTTAAAAAAAAATGTGTGAAAAGAAATAGCACAAAATTGGGGTACTGCATTGTCAGGGACAACTTTCAGATGAAATTTCTCCCAGCAATTCAGCAGCTAATTCTAATATTATCTCAAGACAGTTTGGCTAAGGAGTAAAATTAATCTCATTAAGAGTACTCAAGGCTCTGACGAAACTCATGATGCATTTCACACCACACATTGAAAAAAAAAAATAGAAGCATGCGCAGCTCAGTGTTAAAAGAAAACTGAAAATGAAGTTTTCTTGCGATTGCATATGTGAGTAATAGAACATAATTTATTTTGTCCGTCTGTCTCTGTGTTGATTGAATTTCATATAAACTCTTTTTTCTTGCCCCAACTGAGAAATAGGGAGCATAAATTTGTGTCTGTTCAAGGCTGAGATAGATTCCATGCAAAAAACAAACAAACCAGGGAGCTATTTCAGTTACATTGTCAATGAGTGAGTTTTATTTGTGTTTGTATACATTTATATTTATATAAATGTATATAAAACAAAATGTCAGGGGAAAAACCTGTTGAGTTATGCAGGTTTGAAAGATTGAAAATTGTGTTTGTCCCCTTAAAAAGATGGTGTGTGTGTGTGTGTGTGTGGTGAAGGTGGGTGCTGACCACACCCCTCTGCCACCATCTATTCTGGTGCGTGTTTTTTGTGTGAATCTTATGAGAATTTAACAAATCTGAGAAGTTTCTACTACTTTTCTATTATTTATTGTTTGAAGTGTATTTTCTTTTTATTTGCTGTTGCTTTTCCCAGGCTCTAAAGCCCTTATTTAGATTTTTAAAGATCTGTTATTACCATGTCTGACTTTTGTTTGATACAAAATTGAAGGTCACAAAGAGGGCAGGGAGAAGTAGTGAGACAAAACAAAGCCTCCATAAAAAAAACCACCTGGAGCTGACCCCACACTTCCCCTTCTTTTTCAGATTTTTTTGAATGCTTTCACAAAAACATCAAATTTAATATTTCCATTTGCACCCAAATTTCAGGGAGCATCTCTACATATGCAGAGTGCAAAATTAGAATCTGAGCATAGATTTTTTTAGACCACATTTTTTTTAAAAAAACGTACTTTCTATGGCACCGAGCGCTCGATTAGCAGCACCATATATCTAGAAGAGAAAACATTATGTTATAGGTGTCTCTGCTTCTGGTATCAGTAGGAGAGATCCAGGAAAGTGCTGCTGGAACAAAAAGGTCAGAGAGAAAAAGTTCAAAGCATTTTTAAAGAAAATTTCTCATTGATTGCAATGGATGTAAGTGATATAGAAAGATATAGAAGGATGAGGGGTTCACAAAATAAGGTCTGTTTTCCCCTTCTTAAGCCCTGGTTGTAATGGAAGAAAATAACTTTGATCATTTATAGCAGGAATACTTGTATGGTGGGGGGGACTCCATGTAAATAAGAAGTGAAAGCATATACCTTTAACATGATACACCAAAGATTAATGCTTGCAGCCATTATTAGGTTTTTAAGAACAAGGACTGCTGCTCCTATTTACTTACAACTCTTGACTTAAAAGTTTTAGAATGGGTTGGTTGAATCTTTTTGTTGTTGTGGTGGTGGTTGTTCCTAAAACCCAAAAGAAGACTTACCGTAAATGGTGACTCAGTATGTTGATTCCTTGTTGCGTGCTGATAACTCCTGAGCATGTACAAAGTACAGAGTATGCTAAATTTCCTTATTGGCACAGTCTGCATACTGAGTATTATGGAAAAACTTAGATTACCCAACAGATTATTATTTGCCTGTTTTCAACTTTTTCCCAGCATAAAGAGTTGCTACTTAAATAAAAAGAATATTTTGCTGGATAGCTGCTACCTTCACCTAATGCCAGTTGCAGGGTTTGGACTGGTTGTCAAGTCCTTATCTAAAGCTACCCAAGGAAGAACATTTTTGGCAATTAACACAAAAGCTCATAAAGGGAGGTAAAGATAGAAGCTGCTTTGGTGTGTGTGTGTGTGTGTGTGTGTGTGTGTGGTTTTGGGTTGTTGTTTTTGGAAGAGAGCAAAATTTTTCACAGAGCTAGATTTGGCAAATGCTGTTTTCTTTCTCCAACTATAGAATTTTTTTACAATTTATTAATTTTTATTTTATTTTAGGGGGCCTTGTACTTGCATGCTCACAAGGATTGGTTTTAAGCCCAATCTTGTTTTCAATTCCTCTTTTAAAAAAACATTTTTTTATCTTTGGCTGCTTTTTTTTAATAATAGCAGGGGGAAAAGCTAATGGAGGATTTCTTTTAAAAACCACCAGTTTTAAAGAGGACTTTAAATTTTACTGTAATGACACTTACCGGGGGAAAGGGGGCATGTAAGGCAGAAGATAAGATATGCGGTCCCCCCCCCCCTTCAGAACAGAACCGAGGCCAAATAGAAGACCTATATGATGAAGATCATAAAGAAAGAGATGCATTAGCCCAGAAGCAAATTTAAGCAAAACTGGGCAAGGAAAAAATTATAGACCCAGACAATGGCTGGCAATTGTACAATTTGTTTAGCCTACTTAAAAGAGAAGAAGATTAAGACCACATGCCTCCTGACTGTTTAGTGTGTGTGGGGGGGTACCCTTTCTAGATGATACAAATTGATTTTGCTGACATGCCCCTATATTTCCCATGGCATTTCTGGCTATCAAAACTCATCTTTAGAGGAGCTAAAATCTTGTCTCTCTGTGAATTTGTAGATGAGGAAACCAATGCTTTAGGATTTGAATTAATTCCTCTCCCAGAAGGTGTTCAACCTGACTCATAGTAAAATTATTTACGTACTATCCTTTATCCGACCCCTGCCAAAAACCCAAGGTCTGCAACATTGTTAACTAGAATGGGCTGCATCAGACTACATCCTATAATGAGTTGCAAGCAGATGGGGTCTTATTGCAAAGAGCATTGGAGAATAGGCTCTGAGGAAAGGCATAGTAGTGCAAAACATTACTTGCTGGGTTCATCTAAATTATCTGAGGTGTATTCCAGCTCCACAAATCTCAGAAGCAAGCCCTATCAAAGGCATTGTTCCAGGTTCCCAGAAAACGAGCAGAAGAAAAAAGGTGAAATTCTGACTACAAAATCCTGAAGAACTCCAAAGATAAGTTTTAATGAACTTTGAGGCATTAGTCCTCACAGCAGTTCAACTTTGATATTTAGGCTCCTGAAATTATTATTACTTAGCTTGTTTTATTGTACTGCTATTCTTTTTTTTTCTGAGCAACAACTCAGCTAAAAAATTACGTTTCTGTTAGTAAATGTGATCTATTTATAATTGCTGGGGAGTACGATGCAACAATCCCCGAGCTGGCTGCCTACCAATAACTTTTATTTAACATTGGTCCGTTCCTAATTCATTACGTCTGAAACATCCTTCTGTATAACCAGGAGAACAAATTGGGGTTTTGTGTTCAGAAGTTCTGTAAAAATTATCTCCATTCAGCCTCAATCACTAATACTTCTCTTGCATATTGAGCCTACACCCACCAAGTTTTATTCTGAGTGGAAACAAAGGCAATTTTGTCAACTTTGTGCAAGTGTTTAGTTGTTATGATAAAAAGATATGTCTTTTTGACCTATAATTGAAAATGACCTCAATAGAATCTAGCTGTGCACAAACTCACCTGTAAAGTAATAGTATTTTGGTGTGGAAATTGGGCATTTGGGCATTTAACCTCATTTCATGCAGTACTAGTTGCCCAAAATTAAATAAAAATTGAAATACCATAGCTCTCATAAATGAGAAATAGAAATTGCAATAGCAGTCTTGCAAATAAACTGGCCATTGACTTTGTGTTATTTCAAATGCCCCATGGCTGTTAAGAATTTCCAAATAAGTAAAAATTATCTGCAAGTATAAGCTACTATGTAAAATGTAAGGGGTCTCGTGGAGCTATGTAGAACTGGCTTACCTCGTAGCTAGTTGGCTGGCTGGCTGGCTGGCTGCAAAATATGGTTCTGGGTTCTCCACTGGCTGGTGGAGGTCTTGTCAGGAGTTGTTTCCAGAAGAGAATGAGGCTAGATTCTGTTGTTTCAGACACATATCTCCTCCTCCTAGAGGTCAGGGGTAAAGAGAACTATGATGAAAACAAGCTTTGGAGGAGGAGTGTGTAGACTAATCGAGAAAACCTTGAAGTCCCCAACCTACAGTATGTTTTGAGTTCTTAATACAGTTTATCAAAATTGTTATGGCAGTGTAACTGATAATGATGTGCTTTTTCTTAATTAAGGCTCTTTCCTGAGAATAATAATTGTAAAAGGACGGGAAAATAACTAAAAGTTTGCTACTCGTGAATGTTTATACTTACTTCATCTATTACCTTTGCATATATATGACTATCATTTTTTCTATCTTTACTGAAATGCAACAGGGCCGTTTGCTTTTAGCAAGAGTTTCTCCATTATTTTTCTGGAGTAAATTACTCCAGTGTGCACTGAATAAATCATTACTGCATTATGATTTTTCAATGACCAACTATGAGCAAAGAGCAATAGCAACTATAGGTGCCTGATGCTTACAGTTGTTGATACAGTCACCACAATAAGCCATTCATTCTTCATTCAGTACCATTGCTTTTCACTCTACATGATGCTTGGACCAAAGTTTGTTCTTATGCAAACAAGAGATCTCTTTGAAAATACTTACTGCATAAAAAGCCATAACTGACCATACTGTCTTTTACTAGGTACCCTATAGGCTTATTGGAGGGGATGCTTGGCATATCTCCCATTTGCAGCATTCCTGGTGAGGGGGCAGGGTATGATGGCTGTAGTGTCCTGGAGTCCTATGATCAGCTTTTGCAAATTTTGGACAAGCAAAGTCAATGAGGAAGCCAGAATTCACTTAACAACCATTCTACTAACTCAACAACTGCAATCATTCACTTAACAACTGTGGCAATAAAGGTCCTAAAATGGGACAAAACTCACTTGATGAATGTCTCACCTAACAACATAGATTTTGGGCTCAGTTGAGGTTGTAAGTACCTGTACATATTTGTGTACTTATTCTATTATATTTTTATTTATTTTATTTGGTTTGTCAATTGCTTACAAGATAATAGGTATAAGTAAAAACATAGTTATGAATACATGGATACATATAAGAAAAATAAAAGAAACAATAGGACAGGGACGGTAGGCATGTTGGTGCGCTTATGCATGCCCCCTACAGACGTCTTAGGAAAGGGGTGAGGTCAATAGTAGAAAGTCTAAGGTTAAAGTTTTTGGGGTTTGGGGAAGAAACTACAGAGTCAGGTAGAGTATTCCAGACATTGACCACTCTGTTGCTGAAGTCATATTTCCTGCAATCAAGTTTGGTGCGGTTAACCTTCAGTTTGTATCTGTTGTGTGCTCTTGTGTTGTTATGGTTGAAGCTGAAGTATTCATTGACAGGTAAGTCATTGCAATGTATGATTTTATATACCATACTTAGATCAGACCGAAGACAGTGTAATTCAAGGTTTTCTAGGTCTACAATTTCAAGTCTGGTGGTATAAGGTATTCTGCAACAAGTAGAGGAGTGGAGAACTCTTCTTGTGAAATATTTCTGGACTTTGTCAACTGTATTAATATCAGATACATAATGTGGGTTCCAGACTGATGAACTGTATTCGAGTATTGGTCTAGCAAATGTTTTGTATGCTCTAGTTAGTAGTGTAATATTACCAGAGAAAAAGCCATGTAAGATTAGGTTTACAACTCTTAGTACCTTTTTGGCTATGTAGTTACAGTGGGTTCTAGCACTTAGATCATTAGAGACCAGTACTCCAAGATCCTTGATAGAGTTTGGATCATCAACAAGGTCTTGACTATTCAGCCTGTATTTTATTTTCTGATTTTTTTTGCCAATATGTAAGACAGAATATTTATTTCTTGAGATTTGAAGTTGATATTTGTTTGACCATTCTGATACATAGTCGAGGTCTTTTTGAAGGGTAGCAGTATTGTCTGTGGTGTTGAATGGCTTTATATCGTCAGCAAAGAGAACACAGTTGCTCTTAATATGATCACAGAGGTCATTTATGTAGCGTATGAAGAGAGTTGGTTCTAGAACACTGCCTTGGGAGACACCACTGTTGGCAGGTACAGAATTTGATAGGATGCTCCCAATTTTGACCATTTAACTAAACTATGCAATGGTATTTTTCTTGCAAAAGACGAATACCAATTAGCCAGCTTCATTCCACAATCAGCAACTACTGAAACATTCTTTGTCCTGTGTTATTTTTGTCTGGGGTAAAAAGCTTTACCCCACAGTAAAACCAATTGTCTTCACCCAGCTGGGTAACTCTGAGCGAGTCATTGTCTCTCACCCTAACCCACCTTGCAGGGTTGTTGTCGTGGGGAAATTAGAAGGAGGAAGATGAGCTAGAAATGTTCACCACCTTGAGGTATTTGTAACATAATAAGGGCAGAATACAAATTTTTTAAAAAATACCATTTCTTTAAGTATTAATTGCTTTTACAGTAATTTACTCCATCATATGATGGGCCTGCTCCATTAAAACATGCATCATAATAAAAGTGATCAGTCTTTAATATTATACTATTTTCTGTATTTTTATAAATTCAACAGAATATATGATTTTCCTGTCAGAAAATTGTATTTTCAACAGCCAAAGAATACCAAGAACCACAAAAGTGCTGTGTTCTAAATCAACTATCCAGAAATAACTTTTGTTTAATACAACTTTAGTTGGGAATTGATATGATTGCCATTAATTTTATTTTTCTTTCAACTTTAGAAGTTACTTGCTTATGTGAATATATATCTTTCTCCCACAATCCTTTAAAGAGAAAATTTACTAAGATCATCACTTTTAGGTTGAAATGTGGTTTTCTACTTTTTTTAATCTATTAAAAAGGGGAAATGAAAAACAAAGCTTACTTAAAACTACTATAAATATTGTGATAATTAAATTGAAATTGAAACTGAAACACTCAACCTATGTTTTACCAGAGCACAATATGTTTTGGGAATAATGTTTTTTTTATGCCATATTCCCATGATTCTGCTTTCATCTTGTGTTCATCCCAAATAAGTATTAAATTTATGTGGTCTGCAGTTGTGCCAATGGTTAAAGCAATGTTTAATTTTATTCTGACACCCTCCAAAGATAAATTCAAAGCTTATAAAATCTTTTTGGCCTTATCCCTTTCACCTTACAGGGAATTCAAGGAAGTCAAAGCAATACCAGTAATGGAGACAGCAAGTTTTAGATTGGTAATTTTATGTTGCTTTAGTATATTGACACCAAGCAATTAGGAAAATGTGTCATAACATAATGTATATTTTTCATAAGGTGCAAATTTCTTTGTTTCAGCAATTAATCACTAGAAAAAAGAAGTAGTCTAACCAGGTTAAGGGAAGCCACTATTTTATTCACCCCCACTGAAGGATGCTTTGAAAGCTGTTCTTTTTTTAAGTTTGTTTGTTATGATTTTCCCACCTATGAAAAATGAAAAATTATCCTGATCTGTTTTGTTTTTGTTTTTTTCAAATGGGCTTTGTTCTAGTTTTGTAAAGTCCAATTCAATACCATGGAAAGTGCATTAAAAATTCTGAGGTTGTGGGTCAGTTTGGTCTAGTGCTTAAGGCATCATTTTAGAAACCATGTACTCAAATCCTGCCTTAGCCATCAGAGCTTGCTTTGGGCTAGTCACTCTCTTTCAGTCCAACTCTCCTCGCAGGGTTGTTGTGGAGGAAATAGGAAGGTGTATTGGACATGTTTGCCTCCTGGAGTCATTTTTTAAAAATAATAAAGATGGGATGTAAATAAATGAAAAACCTGCAACTGCACAAAATATATATAAAAAGACAGAGTTGAATCATCACAGTTGTAAATTACATTGAACAAGTCAAACTAAGGAACATCTTGACATTTAGGAGATAGTATGATATCTTCTCTGATACGTTGCTAGGCTTCAGCTAGTCCAAAGTTGACACTAGAAGGCTCACACGGAGAGATTTCAAGGATATAATGCTCCTAACATACTTGAGAGGCAGATACAGGGGAAAAAACCACATAACAATAAAAAGAATCAACTGTTGCAACTCAAGGACCCGAACCCTTCACTTACATCTCTTTCACTCCCTTGTATACTATAACGCAGCTCATTTCTCAGTTGACACTTGTTTGGATTAGTCTCTTGCTAGCAATACTTCTCTCAGAAACGGGATCCATAATGTTTCAGTCACAACTTGAATGCTCAAAACATTTTAATTAAGACCTTAATAAATACTTCAGCAAAGAGACAATGAATTTATTTTTTCTTAGGTAATGTCCTTCTAAGGCCAGTTGCCCTACAGATATTCACATTCCAGTGCATCCAGACCTCTTTGCTGACCCCAAAATCTAACTATGCCTGTCTATGGTAGAAATGGAAGTTTAATCCTACCAACAGTTAAAGCACAGTTAGTTACATTAAGTTGCTAATAAAATTATAAGGATTTGGGCACCAATCCCCATTGACATTGATAGAGAGCAAGAGCCCCTGCTTTGTCGGTAGGTCACAGGACCCAGGGCTTTCTCTGCTCCTTTTTAACATCAATGTGAAGCCACCGGTTGAGATCATCTGTCAGCATGGGAAGATGGATCACTGGTACCCAGGTGTACATTTCTATTCCAGGCAAAGAACTGATGCTGTGGATGCCCTTTAATGGTGTTTGGAGACTGTGGGTTTCTGGATGGGGAATAACAGGCCTCAACTAAACCACAGTAAGATGAAGTGATTTGGAGTTAGAGCACAGTTAGCTGCATTAAGTTCCTAATACAATTATCAGGATTTGGGGGACTAATCCCAATAGGCATTGATAGAGAGCAAAAGTCCTGCTTTGTTGAGAGAAGAACTTTGTTCATGGATGACACTCCCCCAGAGGGACTTGATGCATGACTCCTGCTCAAAGAGCATGAGCTTTTCACTTAGTACACCAAAAATGCAATTCCAGTTACAATAAATAATGGAGTCAATCTTTACAGCAATAATTACGTTTTTAAGAATATGTTCTGTTGCTTTACAACTATGCATTTAAAAGGCTTTTTTGGAGGGAAGGGGTTGCATCTTTTTCTTTTAGTTCTTAAAACCTAAGAGATGATTGCCTGTGAATGATGACACGATATATTGATTCATTATAGTACTCCTGGGCATGTACAAAGTACAGAGCATGGTGCATTTCCATATTGGGAGAATCTGTATAATGAGTATTATGGAAAACCTCAGATTAACCAAGAAATTATTATTTACCTGAGTTTTCATTTTTCCCAGCACAAAAAAGTTGCTTACTTAAATAAAAAGACTATTTTGCAGGGTAGCTGCTACCTCCCACCTAATGCCAATTACATTCCAGAGTCTGTACCGACTATCAAATCCTTATCTAAAGCTTCTAAGGGGAAAACTCAGACTTTTTGGCAGTTAAAACAAAAGTTCATAAAGCAGGTGAAGATAGAAGCTGGTTTGTTGTTTTGTTTTGCTTAAATAAGTTACAAAGAGAGGTTTCTTTTCCCCCACAGCTAGACTTGGCAAGGTGGAAGTCATGGCTAGGAGGGCCTTTGATCAACTTCAGGTTGTGTGCCACTTATGCCCTTTCATGAATCAAGAAGCCCTTCTTTCAGTCACTCATGCTCTGGTCATCCATCCTCTGTAGCTTACTGCAAAGCAATGGCGTTACCCTTCAAGAGTACTCAGAAGCTGCAACTGATGCTGCAGAATGCAGTGTTGCAGTAGCCTAGGTTGTGCATGTAATGCATCTACTTATGCATCTACTCTGCAAGATACATTAGGTCAGGGTCCCCAACCGCCGGTCCGCGGACCGGTACCGGGCCGCGGAACAAGCCTTACCGGGCCGCTGGTTGCTGGGCGCCGCCATCTTTTTGGTAAAAAGCGCTTCTGGTGAGCTTTTCCGGGTAGAAAGCTCACCGAAGCGCTGTTTCGTCATAAAAGATGGCGGCGCCAGCGCTTCGGTGAGCTTTTCCGGTAGAAAGCCATTTCTACCCGAAAAAGCTCACCAGAAGCGCGCCGCCATCTTTTTATGACGAACAGCGCCCGGTGACGCCACCGGAAGCGCCTTTTCGTCATAAAAGATGGCGGCGCCCAGTTGACGCCGGTACGGGCCGCGGCGCCCAGCTGATGTCGGAACCGGGCGCGGCGTCGAAAAGGTTGGGGATCCCTGCATTAGGTGACAATTTGCTTTCAGGTCCAAGTCAAGTTTATTACCTTTAAAGCCCTTCATGGAATGGGATCAGATTATTTCAGAATGTGTTTTATCCCAATCACATTGTCCCTTCCTACCTGATCAGGCAAGGAAGATATTTTGTAGATCCTGTTGGTTAAATAATTTTGACTGGGAGGATCCAGCAAGAGACCCTTCACTGTTGTTGCCCTTTCCCTTTGGAACAATGTAACTCCAGAGGTGAGGAGGACCACAATCTTCTGGCCTTCTGAAAGAGCATCAAAACCTTGTTTTGCAAACTGAAATGCAGTCTATGAGTGTTAAACAACCCTGGGCATGGATGGTAGCTTCAGGATGCTTCCCCCATTTCTTTTAACTTTTTCATTTTAATATTTTTCTTAATTCTGTTTTTATGTCTACTTTTTAAACCAAGCTTTTTTTTAATACTGTATATTTTTATTGTAAACTGCCCAGAGTCATATATATGGACAGATGGACAGACAGATGGACAAGACAAGAGGTAGAGAGAAGGGTCATGTAAAAACACAGCTAGTCGGGCATTTTGTTTTCTTACAGTGGTCAACAAAAACTAGTTTCCACTTGGCACTGCACTGCCTTTGACTCCAGGTATAATTATGATTCCACAACTATTTATTTATTTATTTATTTGATTTGCCAATTGTTTACAAGATAATAAGTATAAGTGTATACATAGTTGTGAATACATGAAATGGGTACATATAAGAAAAATAAAAGAAGAATAAGAGAAACAATAGGACAGGGACTGTAGGCACGTTGGTGCGCTTATGCACGCCCCCTACAGACCTCTTAGGAAAGGGGTGAGGTCAATAGTAGACAGTCTAAGGTTAAAGTTTTTGGGGTTTGGGGAAGAAACTACAGAGTCGGGTAGAGTATTCCAGACATTGACCACTCTATTGCTGAAGTCATATTTCCTGCAATCAAGTTTGGTGCGGTTAACTTTGAGTTTGTATCTATTGTGTGCTCTTGTGTTGTTATGGTTGAAGCTGAAGTATTCATTGACAGGTAGGACATTGCAATGTATGATTTTATATACCATGCTTAAATCAGACCGAAGACGGCGTAATTCAAGGTTTTCTAGTTCTAGAATTTCAAGTCTGGTGGCATAAGGTATTCTACAACGAGTAGAAGAGTGGAGAACTCTTCTTGTGAAATATTTCTGGACTTTCTCAATTGTGTTAATATCAGATACGTAATGTGGGTTCCAGACTGATGAACTGTATTCGAGTATTGGTCTAGCAAATGTTTTGTATGCTCTGGTTAGTAGTGTGATATTACCAGAGAAAAAGCTACGTAGGATTAGGTTAACAACTCTTAATGCCTTTTTGGCTATGTAGTTGCAGTGGGCTCTAGCACTTAGATCATTAGAGGTGAGTATTCCAAGGTCCTTTACAGAGCTTGGGTCATCAACAAGATCTTGACTATTCAGCTTGTATTTTATTTTCTGATTTTTTTGCCAATATGTAAGACAGAGCATTTATTTGTTGAGATTTGAAGTTGCCATTTGTTTGACCATTCTGATACATAGTCAAGATCTTTTTGTAGGGTAGCAGTATTGTCTGTGGTATTGAACAGCTTTACATCATCAGCGAAAAGAACCCAATTGCTCTTAATATGATCACAGAGATCATTTATGTAGAGTATGAAGAGACTTGGTCCTAGAACACTGCCTTGGGGGACACCACTATTGACAGGTACAGAATTTGATAGGACGCTCCCAATTTTGACCATTTGTTGTCTGTTTGCCAGGAATGCTTCTATCCAGTTATTCAGTTGTCCAGAGATACCATAGGATTTTATTTTTAGGAGTAGTTTGTCGTGTACCACTGAATCAAAGGCTTTACAGAAGTCTATGTAGATTGCGTCTATTGCTTTGCCCTGGTCGAGTTGTGTCGTCCATATGTTTCTGCAGTGTAAGAGTTGCAGATTACAGGATAGTTTTTTTCTGAAACCAAATTGTTTATTGGAGAGTAGGTTGTTTGTCTCTAAGTGGAGGATGATGGATTGGTTAATAATTGATTCCATGACTTTGCAGGTGACGCAGCATAAGGAGATTGGTCTGTAATTTTCAACTAGGCTTGGGTCTCCCTTTTTGAAGATGGGGATGACTGTGGCTTGTGACGATAGGTTAGGCAAGGAGCTGGTCCTGAAAGATTTTTCAAAGATTATGCTTAGAAGTTTGGCTATGGCAGTGGATAGCTTTTTTAAGAAGTAGGCACATATTCCATCCGGTCCAATAGATAGAGATGGTTTTAGATTGCGTAGTGCTTTTTCAACTTTGTCTTCTGTAAAATCGATATGTATTAGATCATTGTTGTTATCTGTGGTACGGCTAGGAAATACTGGGCATGATCCATTATTGAAATCCACTTCTTCCATGAATGTACCTAATCCTCTTTTAAGGTTGTCTGTGTTACATGGCAACAACAGTACATTCTTTAGCAGTACATGTCATAGTGAAAAATACATGTGAAAACTATCCTTGACCAGTCCTGAATCTTTCATCCTCATCATCCTCATTTTCAAACTCAAAAATCAAAGACCATGATATGAATAGCACTGTGCTTTTTATTTGAACATCCAGAGTGTTTAAATTCTCCCTTATCCCTCTTCCCAGATTAATTTCCATCAAGCCAAAGGGACTTCCCATGACAGCTAGGCTCTCTGCTTCACCTCACTTTAATATAAAAAGAGGATTCTTCTAATTTAAAAAGAAAAGGCATAAAGAAACTGCATGCTGTAAACCTATAGCATTATCTTGATTTACATGAATGCCTATGAGACCCAGGTTAACTCTATTTTGTGGATATTTTAAAGTAGATATTCCTACAAAATATGAGGCTTACTGCATTTTGTTTGGAAAAGGAAGGTGCAAATTATGGAGAATATCTGGGTGGGGTTGTTATAGTAGTAACACTTCTTTGTATTTTATGGAATTGATGTTTTGTAATTGACCATTTTGGCTACTTTGTGACTAGATTTTAAAAAAAGGGTTGCCATCTTTTGTGAAAATACAATGCTATAATCTTAAAATAGCTCCTTGGTTGACTTTATATAATTTCTTCTCCCCCACCCCAGAAAAAGTTATTATAGATTTTTAATGTGAATATAAATGATATATGCCCAGAAAGGTTTTTATTGAAAAAAATCAATTTTTTGCCATTAATCAGGGATGTCAAACTCAAGGCCTAGGGGCCAGATCTGGTCCACGGGGTGCTTAGATCTGGCCATGGGGCTTTTGCCAGCAAAAATGTGAAGGACCGGCCCCTGGTGCCTTTGCCAGCAAAAATGGAGCTTGGGAGGACCATGCATGGCCCTCCCGAGCTCCATTTTCGGCTGTGATGGCCTCTTGCAATTCTCTGCCAGTGAAAACAGAGCTCGTTTTTCACTGAGAGAGTGCTCAGGCAACCACAGATGCCTCTGACATGAGTGATGTCAAGCTAGCCACGCTCACGTTGGCCATGTCCATCTTCCCCAAGATCAAACACACCCTGATGTGGCCCTCAATGAAATCAAGTTTGACATGCCTGCCATTAATTCATACATATTCTGGACACTGAATTTAGTGCAATTTACAAAGTGAGACTTTACTATTTTTCCTGATGTCTTTTTATATCACATTATAGAACCTAAATAAGTTTTATGCAACTAAACATATAAGTATCTTTAATTTATTTTTACTAATGTAACAGAAAGATTAATTAAGTCTTAATATGATTTGGAAAATGAATAATACATGTGATAAAAACACTACAGTTGCCTAAGCGTGCCAGATGTATTTTAATATCCCACAAAAATTACCAGTGGGCAAGGATTGCTAATAATATAATGTCTTCAGGTCCATTTTAGGCTGTTTTTATCCTTTACCAGCCTAACAAAATGATTTTGTCTCACATTAAAAGTTTATGACATTCAGCAACAGAAGAACAATTCATTTGTATCTACAAGTTTTTCTAAGGAATGCTGGGATTTCTCTTTATTTTAAACATGTCCATAATACATTATTAAAAAGATCAAATTCACTGTCTAAGCTATTTTTCCATGGAGGTGCACTAATGCAAATTAGACAGAATGACTTTTCCAGATATAATTGGGCTGAAATGAGGTGGAAGGAACAGAAAGACAATTAACTTTAGGGTTTCCCCCCTTTTCTATTTTTTCCCGTAATCTATAGCAGTTTGGAGTAGGTTTTAGTGCCTGCTGGTAGCACACTGTCAGGGCTGCCAGGAAGAATTATTCAGAGGCCTTCAAGGGCTTTGTTTATCTCATTTTTCAATTAACCTCTGTGTTTTAACTTCATCATAATGCCTGCACCAATTCACACCAAGCAACAAATAAAAATCCCCTTTTTCTGTCATTGTGTCAAAACAGGTTCCTGTTGTTTTCCATAAAAGAGGGAAATAATAATAAATATACATAAAAAAGAAAAATCTGCATATTAGAAGAGACCAATGCAGGTCATAAAAGGTATAATAAAGATTGCTTCTGTCTTGATATTCTCTTATTTTTTAATATCCAAAATATATGAAAATGAATGAATTAAGATGAAGGAGACAACCAGGAAAGTTGTGTTTGGATGGGGTTAATGAGATCCTCAGGACATAAAGAGGCAAGAATTTTAAAGAACAAAAAGCAATATATTGGCATATGGATATTATAGAAGCAAGAGTCATTTGTAACAACAGAAAGGTATCAAGAAGTATGAGTATTTAGGGAACTAGATTTAGCTACATTTCCATTCTTATGTCATGTTTTTAATTTCTTTGCTCTGCTATTTTTTTATCCCATTTCTGCACTTGACATATAACATAACTTACCCCAAAAGGGAATAGTGTTACCAACATATGTGTTTGTGAGTCAATTCAGTTATTTTATATTATTTATTATTAAGCCTGTTTCCATATAATTAAACAAAAATTAAAATTAAGCTTCCTACAGCATTTAATACTACTATCAAATTATATTCTAAGTGGAAAATTCTCTCTTCAAACAAAAAAATTAAAAAATGGAACAAAAGGTCCCTACATAGGAAAATATATATATACTTAAAAGGCAGACTGCATATATCTAGACAAATTTTCTATGTCCTCGAAAATATCAGCTCTATCTTCAAGGCACTCCCTGATACTTTTCAGGGCTCCCAGATGCAGAAATTTTAAGGTCAAGAGAAAAAGAAGATAAAATGAAATAAACAATATTTCCCACAAAATCAACAAAGCCAGCTGTGGTTCTCTTCATCACATCCAAAAATATGGTTAAGTTCAAAAACATCACCAAGAAAAAAAAATGAAAGTCATTCTCAAGGACACTGAAAAAAAAATAATCTTAGAGAATTGCTGGGAGTGGGATAGCATATAAAATTAATACATTATTATTATTAAGAGAACTTGAAGAGAAGACAACTTTTGGAAAAGTACAAGGGGTTTAGGAGATTCTGCATGGGCTGATCAAAATCTGCAAGAGAGTGGGCACAGCATCACAAAACAACCCCATCTTGTACATTGGTGACACTGACAGAGATTGACCTTATGTCACAATGCTGTAATTACCATGTTGAAGTCATGGCATCTGGCCTTCTCAATTCCTAGCAAATAAATGGGGAAGAAATGGAGGTAGTGACAGGTTTTATTTTCCTGGGCTCCAAGATCACTGAAGATGGGAATTACAGCCAAGAAATTAAAAGATGCCTGCTCCTGGGGAGGAAAGCTATGGAAAATCTAGACAGCATACTAAAAAGCAGAGGCATCATCCTGCAACAAAAGTGATTACAGTCAAGTCTATGGTTTTTCCAGTTGCAATGTATGGCTGTGAAGTTGGACCATAAGGAAGGCTGAACATCAAAGAATTGAGGCCTTTGAACTATGGTGCTGGAGAAGATACCTGTGAGTCCCTTGGACTGCAAGGCGATCAAACTGGTCAGTCCTAGAGGAGATCAACCCTGACTGCTCTTTAGAAAGCCAGATTCTGAAGATGAAACTCAAATACTTTGGCCACCTAATGAGAAGGAAGGACTCACTGGAGAAGAGCCTAATGCTGGGAAAGATTGAGGGCAATAGAAGAAGAGGATGACAGAGAATGAGGTGGCTGGATGCAATCTCTGAAGCAGTTGGCATGAGCTTAAATCAACTCTGGGGGGATAGTAGAGAACAGGAATGCCTGGAGAAATGTTGTCCATGGGGTCACGATGGGTCGGACACAACTTTGCGACTAAGAACAACAACAAGTCTTAGACCCATATACAGGTGAACATGGCTGGAGCAGATTTTGGTAAAACAGTGAGACACATTATCACAGACAGGACCTGAAGGAACTCCTAGAAGATTCTATGAAAGATTTCAAGTTGTTGGGGGGGGGAATGTAGCCCTCAACCAAAAACTTCTCTAGTGAAGCTACCTGCAAGATATTATTACCTGCTGATTGGTAATTATGGTAGTTGAAGGTAAACATATCTGGAGGACACTAGGGGTGAGGCAGATAACACTTACTAAACCATATACACATATGCATTCTAATTATAGGCTTAACAATTGCAATTTAGGTTTGCACTATTAAAAGCAATAACTTCATGCAGAAAAGGCCTGGTTATAATATCTTAAAGAATCCTGCATTGAGCAGGGTTTGGATTAGATGATTGCTAAGTCATTTCCAACTTGATGATTCTGTGATTCACACACACACACACACACACACACACACCAGAGAGAGATGCTAAGCTTATTTTAAAACCCTTTAGCCTATAAGTAAAAGGCTACTAAACCTCTGTTCAAATATGCTTTAAAATTCATTGTTTAATACATAGATATGAATGAAGGACTCAATTTGTCTCTGACCTTTTGGTCCTTAAAGACATAACAATTTCTACTCTAAAAACAAGCAAGCTCTTGGGAGCCGAGGTTTCTGTTTTCTAACATAGTAGAATCAAGATCAACAGTCTTTGTTCCTTCCTTCCTTCCTTCCTTCCTTCCTTCCTTCCTTCCTTCCTTCCTTCCTTCCTTCCTTCCTTCCTTCCTTTCCTTCCTTCCTTCCTTCCTTCCTTTCTTTCTTTCTTCCTTTCTTCCTTCCTTTCTTTCTTTCTTTCTTTCTTTCTTTCTTTCTTTCTTTCTTTCTTTCCAGTTTCTGTAATAGTTATAAGAGAGATCACAATAGTTATGGGTTCAGAGGTGATCTGAGCAGTCATATCTCTTGGAATGTAACCTGAAGAAATCCCTGAACAAGGAGGAGAAAAAACTGTAAATGTTGCAAAAAAAGGACAATTGCATTATGTTCATAGATAGACCTCAACTTACAATCATAACTGAGCTCAAAATTTCAAAGATAGTTGTTAAGCCCTATTTTACAACCTTCCTTGCCACAGTTGTTAAGTGAATCACTGCAGTTGTTAAGTTAGTCATATGGCTGTTAAGTGAATCTGGCTTCCCCATTGACTTTGGTCACAAAAGGTGGTCACATGACCCTGTGACGTTGAAGCCATCATAAATATGAACCAGTTGACAAATACCCACATTTTGATCATATAACCATGGGGATGCTGCAACAGTTGAATGTGTGAAAAACAGTCATACATCACTTTTTTTAGTGCTTTGAATGGTCACTGAATGAATGCTTGTAAATCAAGGGTTACCATTTAAATTGTGTGCTTAAAATGGTTTTTTTTGTATTGAGTTTTTTTTTTAAATATATGCAGCTCAGATCACTGTAGGAAATGAGCAGCTATACAAATGTAATACTCACATATATAAAAATGTAGGGACAAATGTTTAAGATCCAAAAAGCCAAAAAGGCAAGTAAACTATGTTAGACATAAAGGCTGCATCTCTGAATTTTCTGTCCTCAGAGTGAGGGAAAGGAATATCTTTATTCCTACTGTACTTTAGGAAGTAGCTCTTCTGCATTGTTTGATCTCATGTCTCTCATCTTTCTCTTGGCAATACCCCATAGATTCTCTATGGGGTTCAGGTCAGGCAAGTTTGCTGGCCAATCAAGCACACGGTCATTGAACAGGTTTTGGTGCTTTTGCCAGTGTGGGCAGGTGCCAAGTCCCACTAGAAAATGAAGTCAGCATTCCCATAAAGCTCGTCTGTGGAAGGAAGCATTAAGTGCTCCAAAATCTCCTGGGTAGACGGCTACATTGACCCTGGACTTAATGAAGCACAGTGGAACAACTCCAGCAGATGACATGGCTCCCCAAATCAACACAGACTGTGGAAACTTCACACTGGACTTCAAGCATCTTGCAGTGTGCGCCTCTCCATTCTTCCTCCAGACTCTGGGTCCTTGGTTTCCAAATGAGATGCAAAAGTTGCTCTCATCAGAAAAGAGGACTTTGGTCCACTGAGCAACAGACCAGGTCTGTTTTTCTTTAGCCCAGGTAAGATGCTTCTGATGTTGTTTGTTGTTCAGGAGTGGCTTGACAAGAAGAATACGACATTTGAAGCCCATGTCCAGGATCCGTCTCTGTGTGGTGGTTCTTGATGCACTGACTCTGGCCTCAGTCCACTCCTTTTGTAAGTCCCCAACACTTTTGAATGGCCTTTTCCTGACAATCCTCTCCAGGCTGCGGTCATCCCTGCTGCTTGTGCACCTTTTTCTTCCACACTTTTCCCTTCCACATAACTTTCTATTAATGTGCTTTGATACAGCACTTTGGAAACATCCAACTTCATTTGCAATTACCTTTTGAGGCTTTCCCTCCTTATGGAGGGTGTCAATGATGGTTTTCTGCACAACTTTCAGGTCAGCATGATTGTGATTCCTACTGAACCAGACTGAGAGACCATTTAAAGGCTCAGGAACCCTTAGCAGGTGTTGTGGCTTAATTAGCTGATTAGAGTGGGACACTTTGAGCCTAGAATATTGAACCTGTTCATAATATTCCAATTTTCTGAGATTGTGGATTTGGCGTTTTCATGAGCTGTAAGCCATCATCATCTCAATTATGACAAATTATGGCTTGAACTATCTTGCTTTGCATGTAATGAGTCTATCTCATATATTAGGTTCACCTTTTAAGTTGCATTACTGAAATAAATGAATTTTTGCATGATATTCTAATTTTTTGAGTTTCACCTGTATATGGCAGTAACAAAAAAAAACCCTTTTTAATTTTCATCCCTTTTATATTCTTTTCATCTATAATATTTCTATTTAGCACTTCCAAAGTTAACACAAACAACAAAGGTGATAGTGGGCACCCTTGTCTTTTGGATATGGGATTGATTTAGAGAAATGGCAAAAATTGTGCTCTCAAAATTATAAAATGACAATGTCAACAGCATATAAAGAAAATTTGTCTAAGATGTTTTACAGGTGGCATTTTTCCCCGACAAGAATAGCAAGAATGTTCAAGAATAAATCCGAAAAATGTTGGAAATGTCATCAGACACCTGGCTCATTTTACCATATGTGGTGGACTTGTGCGGATGCTAAAAAATACTGGACTAAAATCCACATGTGGTTGGAAAAAATGACAAAAAGACATATAGATTTGAAACCAGAGATATTTTTATTGGGAATTTTACCTGAAATATATAGTAAAGACTTGAAATACCTGATTGTAAATGTATTAACAGCGGCTAGGATTGTATTTGCTAAAAACTGGAAAAATGAGAAAACACCATCACAGGAGGAAATCATTAAGAAAATATTGGAATGTGCTGAAATGAGCAGATTGACATTTGAAATTAGAGAACAGGATGATAAACAATTTTATAAAGTTTGGGATCTATTCTATCAATGGTTAGATAATAAAGTATAGTAACGAAATATGTAGACTTTTAGAATATACTAAATATATAAAGATGTATTCTTTCCTTATTATATCTACAAAATGATTTTAAGATAGATTTGGGATGATAATATGAATTGTCACAAAACAAATTAAGTAAAATATGATTATTTCCTAAAGCATGAATGAATAAAAGTATAGTCAAATGATTACATTGGTATCATTATTAATCAATCATTTGACTATACTTTTATTCATTCATGCTTTAGGAAATAATCATATTTTACTTAATTTGTTTTGTGACAATTCATATTTATGGATTGAAAATACGAGATCATATACAATGTAATTGTAATTGAAGACTACGAAATAGAAGCACAAAACAATTTGTAAACCAACCGGCACACTGTATGTACATATATGGAAGATGGCCTGATGTTTTTATGTTTTGTTTGTTTATGTTTGTTTAAAAAACCAATAAAAAATTTAAAAAACCCAAGCTAATACAATTCTTGGTTGTATAAACAGAAGCATAGAATCAAAATCATGTGAAGCATTTGATTCGTAACTGCTGAGCAACCACATTCAACGTGTAGTCCTCAATGGAACTGCATCTACATGGAGCATGCAGGCATGCAGTGGGGTTAACCCAAGGCTCAGTTTTAGGCCCAGTACTCTTCAATATCTTCATCAATGATTTGGACAAAAGGATAGATGGGAAACTCATCTAATATGCGGATGACACCAACCTAGCAGGAATAGCCACTACTCTGGAAGATAGGCTTAAGATACAGAAGGATCTTGACAGACTTGGACGTTGGGCACTATCTAACAAAATGAAATTCAGTGGTGAAAAAAATAAGGTTCTACATTTAGGCAAGAAAAAACAAATGCAGTTATAATATAGGTTGTACCTCACTCAATAGTAGTAACTGTGAGAGGGATCTTGGAGTCCTAGTGAACAATCACTTAAATATGAGCCAGCAGTGTTGCAGCTGCCAAGAAATAACAACACAGTTCTAGGCTGCAGAGGGATAGAATCAAGATAATATGAAGTGTTAATATCAGTTTATTATATTGCCTTGGTAAAGCCAGACTTGAAATACTACAGTTTTGGTTACCACAATGTAAAAAGATGTTGAAACTCTAGAAAGAGTTCAAAGAGCAACAAAGATGCTTGTGGGACTGGGGGCTAAAACATATTAAGAATAGTTGCTGGAATTGGGTAAGTCTAGTTTAATGAAAAGAAGGACTAGAGTGTTCCAATATTTCTGGGGTTGCCACAAAGAAGAGGGAATTAAGCTATATTCCAAAGCACCTGAGGGCAATGGGTGGAAACTAATCAAGGAGAGAAGTGACCTTGAACTAAGGAGAAATTTCCTGACAGTTAGAACAATGAATCAGTGAAACATCTTGACTCCAGAAGTTGTGAATGCTCCAACAGTGGAAGTTTTTAAGAAGAGATTGGACAACCATTTGTCTGAAATAGTATAGAGTTTCCTGCCTGCGCAGAGGGTTGGACTAGAAGACCTTCAAGGTCCCTTCCTATTATTTTATTCTATTCTATTCTATTCTATTTTGTATTCTATTCTTAGTCCCTCTTTATAAATCCTTTGTAAGACCACACATGGAATATTGCATCCAGTTTGGTCACCACATAACAAAAAAAATGTTGAGACTTTGGAAAAAGTGCAAAGAATAACAACTAAAATGATTAAGGGCCTGGAGACAAAATCATATGAACAACTGTTGCAGGAATTGGGTAAGCCAGTCGAGAGAAAAAGAAGGACTAGGGGTGACATGATAGCAATATTTCAGTATTTGAGGCTCTGCCACAAAGGAAGAGGGGATCAACTTATTTTCCAAATCACTAGAAGGCAAGACAAGAAACAATGGATGGAAACTTATCAGAGAGTTTCCAACTTGAAATTAAGGAGAAATTTCCTGACAGTGAAAACAAATAACCAGTAGAATGACTTGCCTTCAAAACTTATAGGTGCTTCATCATTGGTGGTTTTTAAGAAAAGACTGGACGACCACCTGTCTGAAATGGTATCATGTCTTCTGCTTGAGCAGGGGTTTGGACTAGAACAGTGGTCACCAATTGGTGGGCCGCAGCCCACTGATGGTCCATGAGAAAATTTTGGTGGGCCGCAGAGAGATGTCACCCCCAAGCAATTAATCCAGGCTGCATGGGAACACCAGGCTGCACCGCCCACATGGCCCACCCACTTGCTGGCCCCCACCTTTTGGCCAAGCACAAACCAGCAAAAAGCAGTGCAGCCCTCACCAACCAGGACGAGGTAATGGTGCTGTTGCTGCAAGAGGGGGCTGGTGACACAGGCAGGCTGAAGTGGTGATGGAGATGGCTGGAAGGTGCAGGAACGCCATGCTGCTTGCATTTGCATGCCACTCCCGCATCCTCCAGCTCACCTCTCCTGGCCTTGGCTCTTCCTCGATGGCTGCAGGCTGTAGGGATGGCCCGGGGCAGGAAAAGCACCAGCTGGTAATGATGGGAGGGAGCGGAGTAGGCAAGTCTGTGCTCACCATCCAGTTCAGAGGTCCAGAATGGGGCAGCGGCATCAGCTTCCTTGTCCCTCTTGGGACTCTGCTCTGTTGCCCCCCCCCTTGGCCCCAGCCATTGCTGCCCAGGGAAAGCACAGAAAAAGCAAGAGGAAACATAGCTCTCACTGGGGCGAAAGAGCTGAGATTGACGAAAGCACAGGCAAGAGAAGACGGAAGCTGCCACCTTTGAAAAGCACCACTTTCTGTTGCCTGTGCCTTCCAATCTCCTCTCTTTCTCCCCAGCAAGAGCTGTTTCTGCTCGCTTGCTTTTCTGGGGGGGCAGCAGTGACAACAGGGCTGCTCTCCCCCCTCAACAAGCCAGGCCTGGAGGAACACAAAAAATTGTAGGTGAGCACCAGAGAAAGGCATGTTGGAAATGCCAACGCACATTTCCAGTGCGCTCTCCTCTGTCCCAAAGTAAGATTGAGTGGGGGGAGAGAGCAGGGGAAGGGTAGGAGGGAAGGAGAAGCCCAGCTGGCTTTACTTTGGCATGGGGTGGGAGGAAGACCAAATGCCCAGACCAAAAGAGCACTGAGGAAGACGGGCTCCTAATAACCAGTGAGAGCTTGAGCTTTTCTGGGCTTGACCCCCCCCCCGCCCTTTGGCCTCCACACAGGGAAGGACCCTTCTCTGCTTGAAAGCAGCGGGGGAAACCTGGAGGTTAGTCTCGGGAGACTTTGGCATGGGGTGGTGTTGCCTGGTTATTAGGAGCCCGTCTTCCTCAGCGCTTCCAGACTGGCCCTCCTTCCCTCTCTCAACTCCAGGCAGGCACACCTGGAAAAGGAGGGAGAGGTTTCCTCTGACTTGAGGGACATATGAGATGACAGGAGACCAGATTAGGGAGGGCTCTGCTTTTCTTCCATTTGAGGGGGAGCTGGTTTCCCCCCGTCCAGATCTTCCCAGCCTCCAGGTACCATGTGACTTCTTTTGAATCCCAGCAGTATTAAATCATCTTTCTCCCCAAAGGATGAGAGAAGCCTCCTTTCCCTTCCCACAATTATCATTAAGCATTTATGATTTTATTATAATTATATATACATACATATACATATACATATACATATACATATACATATACATATACATATACATATACATATACATATACATATACATATACATACATACATACATACATACATACATACATACATACATACATACATACATATATATATATATATATATATATATATATATATATATATATATATATATATTTTCTGAGGTTCTCATGGTATTTGTATGTGGATCTTTGGTTATTCGGGTTTTCTCCACGTAAGATTGGAAGTATCTAGGCAACGTTTCGGATGAAGTCTCATTCATCATTTTCAGGCTTCTGTCTTCAGCTCTGTGCTTCTCAGAGTGATGTGAGCTTGCAGCTGCTTCTTCCTTTTAACTGCTAGTGGGGGTGTGACTTGATTGGGTGGGGGCTTGGCTGTGTTCTGATTGGGTGGGGTGTGTTCTCATTGGTTGGGGGTTTGGCTGTGTTCTGATTGGTTGGGGGGTTGGCCATGTTCTGATTGGCTGGAGGTGTGTTCTGTTCAGGTGGGGGCTTGGTTGTGCTCAGGTTGGTCTTAGTTACTGGGGGATTTGAGCTGGTGAGCTGTGATCTTGCTGTTTGGCTTCGAGTTCGTGGTCGTGCTGCATCTTCATGGTGGGGGTCAGTTCACTTCATGTATGGCTCAGAGGGGTTTGAAGTGGGTAGTGAAGCAGCTGCAGTGTGGCTTCTGGTCTGTGGTCATGTCTCATCTTCTGTGTGGGTGTGAGTCTGCTTTTTACGTGGAAGTGTGGTGGTGGCATCTTGTGTGGCCCTCGTGGGTGTCTGTCTGGTGTCATTCATCATGTTAGGTACTCGAGTACCTAACACAAGGGCCACACAAGATGCCAACCCCCCAACCAATCAGAACACAGCCAAACCCCCAACCAATGAGAACACACCCCCACCCAATCAGAACACAGCCAAGCCCCACCCAATCAAGTCACACCCCCACTAGCAGTTAAAAGGAAGAAGTAGCTGCAAGCTCACATCACTCTGAGAAGCACAGAACTGAAGACAGAAGCCTGAAGATGATGAATGAGATTTCATTGAAACGTTGCCTAGATACTTCCAATCTTACGCGGGAGAAAACCCAAATAACCAAAGATCCATGTGTGTGTGTATATATATATATATATATATATGGTGTTCGGCTTGGTTCGGGTATTTTCCCACGTCATTGTAGTTCTTTTAAAGTTGTAGCAACGTTTCAGCAGAATCTCATCTGCCATCATCAGGCTTCTGTATTGTGTCCGTCTGTGAGTCAGACTTTTACAGTGGTTTCAGATTTGAATTTGGGGCAGCCTATTGCTGTGCCAGAATGGTTTTTTCTTCATCCTGATTGGTTGGGAGTCTTGGTCTGTGTTTATTGGTCTCGGAGTTTGCTGTGTTCTGCTTGATTGGTGTCTCTAATATCTTCTGTCTGTTTTTTTGGCTCTTTTTGTATCTTGATTGGCTGGCAGCATTGTGTTGCTTTATTGGAGGCCTTTAGTGCAGCTTGGCTTCGGGTAAATGGACGGCTATCATTAGTTAGGAAGCTGGGTTTCATCTGGGTGCCTGGTTGGGATGTGTTTGAGCTGGAAGTATCAGGGGGATCTGTTTGTGCCCAGGTGTTTGCCTGGCTTGTGGTGTGGAGATTTTTTGTTTGTGAGTGCAGGCTTCCAAATGATTGACAGCCTGGTGGAATCATCTCTTCTATTCATGCTTTCTGGTCTTTTTTCAATCTCTATGGCTTCTCTGATGATTCTGTGATTAGGGTTTTCTATAGTGGCCAGGGTTTTGGTGCCATTGAAGTTGATGCTATGACCTGTGGCTTCCATGTGTTGGACTAGTGAGGAAGTGTGTTCCAGCTTTTTGACTGCATTTTTGTGTTCATCCAGGCGGGTACTTATTCTTCTATTGGTCTGTCCAATGTATGTGGCCGGGCATGATGCACAGGGGACTTCGTATATGCCTTGGTTTTCCAGGTCAATTTTATCTTTGGGGTTGCTAAGGATGGCTGCTATTTTTCTGTCTGTTTTGAAGGCAGTCCTGATGTGATGTCTGTGTAGTACCTTACTAATTTTGTCTGTAGTACCTCTTATGTAGGGCAGGACAGCTGTTCCATAGGTCTGTTCATCTTCTGGGTCTCTATTATGTTTCAGTGTGTTTTTGTGGATCAAGCTGGTGATTTTGCTTTTGTGGAAGCCGTTGGCTGTCAGTACTTTAGTCAGGGTGCATAGTTCAGCCTTAATGTGTGTCTTGTCTGCCAGGCGTTTGGTTCTGGTAATTAGTGTTTTAGCCACGGAGTTTATCTGTGCTGGGTGGTGGTGGGATTGGGCGTTGAGGTAGCGGTTGGTGTGTGTTTTCTTCTGGTATATGGTGTGTCCTAGTGTGCCATCTGTTTTTTTTGTAGATTAGTACATCTAGGAATGGTAGTTGTTTGTTTGTTTCTGTTTCCATGGTGAACTTGATTTTGGGGTGTGCGCTGTTTAGGTGTGTTAGGAAATTGTTTAGGTTTTCTTGTCCATGGGGCCAAATCACGAATGTGTCATCGATGTATCTTAACCATAGTTTGGGTTTGAGGATGGCATTGGCCAGGGCTCTGGATTCGAATTCTTCCATGAACAGGTTAGCAATGACAGGTGACAGTGGTGATCCCATGGGGGCTCCTTCTATTTGTTTGTATCTTTGTCCTTTGTATATGAAATATGTGTTGGTTAAGCAGTGTTCTGTTAGTTCCATGAGGTGTTTGGCTGATTGGTATTTATTTTTGATGATTTCAAGGGTCTCTTTTATCAGGACTTGAGTGAATAGGGAAACCACGTCAAAACTTACAAGCAGATCTTCTTGCTCCACGTGTAGATCTTTGATCATTTCCAAGAAGTGGTATGAGTTTTGTACATGTGAAGCTGCTGTTTCAGCATGGGGCTGTAGCTGCTTTGCTAGGTATTTGGCTAGGTTTTGTAGTGGTGCTCCTCTGGAGCTGACTATGGGTCTGAGAGGTATGCCTTCTTTGTGTATTTTTGGGAGGCCGTATAGTTTGGGGCATCTGGAAGATTTCTCTCTGGGTATAATCGTGTGTTGGATCTCTTTGCTTATGTGGCTGGTTATAATTTTCTTCTTGGTTAATTTTTCCAGATATGTGGTTGGGTCTGTGTTTATGGGTTTGTATGTGGAGTTTTGGAGTAGGTCTGTCAATTTTGTTTCGTAGTCTTTTCTGTCCATTACTACAGTGGCATTTCCTTTGTCTGCTGGGAGGATGATTATGCTGCTATCTCTTTTCAGGGTTTGTAGTGCTTTAATTTCATTTTTCTGTAAGTTGCTTTTGGGTGGCTTGCTTGTGCATAGGATATTGGTAACTTGGTGTCTTATTTTATCAGCTTCATCTGTATTTAATTTAGTTAGGCTGGATTCTACTGCACATATGATGGATTCTGTGGGGATTTTTTGGGGTGCTATAGCATAATTGAATCCTTTGGTTAGAACATCTGTTTCTGTTTTGGTGAGTTCTCTGTTGGAAACGTTGTGCACTAATTGTTTCAGGTGTTGTTGTGAGTTGTTGGGGTTTTCTTGTCATGTTCTAATTTCTTTAATTTTTTCAATAATTTTTCCTGTTTGTAAATGCCTTCAGAATCAGCTCTCCAAGTTGTAAGTTGTTTTATCTTGTCCCAAAGTAGAGGGTGGATTTTGCTGCTCAGTTCCAGGTGTAGTGCTAGCAAATCTTTGTTTAACTGATCTAATCGGAATCTCTTACTGTGGAGCTCGTTCCGTAGTAAAGCCATTTCAGTTCTTTTCAGGATACGTTTAGTGGCTGCTGTGCTTTGATGAAATGTTAATTTGAAGCAGGTTGGTGTAGTATTGTTGTCTCTGCAGCTGCGTGAGGAATTGGAGGTCACATAGTATTCCTGCTCTTTTAATTTCCAGTTTTCGTAGGTTTTGATCTGGCTGTTTATTTCCTCCCGTAGAGGTTTGATATTTGTTTTCTTAAGTTTTCAGGGTACTTACATGTATGGTGTTCGGCTTGGTTCGGGTATTTTCCCACGTCATTGTAGTTCTTTTAAAGTTGTAGCAACGTTTCAGCAGAATCTCATCTGCCATCATCAGGCTTCTGTATTGTGTCCGTCTGTGAGTCAGACTTTTACAGTGGTTTCAGATTTGAATTTGGGGCAGCCTATTGCTGTGCCAGAATGGTTTTTTCTTCATCCTGATTGGTTGGGAGTCTTGGTCTGTGTTTATTGGTCTCGGAGTTTGCTGTGTTCTGCTTGATTGGTGTCTCTAATATCTTCTGTCTGTTTTTGGCTCTTTTTGTATCTTGATTGGCTGGCAGCATTGTGTTGCTTTATTGGAGGCCTTTAGTGCAGCTTGGCTTTGGGTAAATGGACGGCTATCATTAGTTAGGAAGCTGGGTTTCATCTGGGTGCCTGGTTGGGATGTGTTTGAGCTGGAAGTATCAGGGGGATCTGTTTGTGCCCAGGTGTTTGCCTGGCTTGTGGTGTGGAGATTTTTTGTTTGTGAGTGCAGGCTTCCAAATGATTGACAGCCTGGTGGAATCATCTCTTCTATTCATGCTTTCTGGTCTTTTTTCAATCTCTATGGCTTCTCTGATGATTCTGTGATTAGGGTTTTCTATAGTGGCCAGGGTTTTGGTGCCATTGAAGTTGAACTACAATGACGTGGGAAAATACCCGAACCAAGCCGAACACCATACATGTAAGTACCCGCGAAAACTTAAGAAAACAAATATCAAACCTCTACGGGGAGGAAATAAACAGCCAGATCAAAACCTACGAGAAACTGGAAATTAAAAGAGCAGGAATACTATGTGACCTCCAATTCCTACGCAGCTGCAGAGACAACAATACTACACCAACCTGCTTCAAATTAACATTTCATCAAAGCACAGCAGCCACTAAACGTATCCTGAAAAGAACTGAAATGGCTTTACTACGGAACGAGCTCCACAGTAAGAGATTCCGATTAGATCAGTTAAACAAAGATTTGCTAGCACTACACCTGGAACTGAGCAGCAAAATCCACCCTCTACTTTGGGACAAGATAAAACAACTTACAACTTGGAGAGCTGATTCTGAAGGCATTTACAAACAGGAAAATTATTGAAAAAATTAAAGAAATTAGAACATGACAAGAAAACCCCAACAACTCACAACAACACCTGAAACAATTAGTGCACAACGTTTCCAACAGAGAACTCACCAAAACAGAAACAGATGTTCTAACCAAAGGATTCAATTATGTTATAGCACCCCAAAAAATCCCCACAGAATCCATCATATGTGCAGTAGAATCCAGCCTAACTAAATTAAATACAGATGAAGCTGATAAAATAAGACACCAAGTTACCAATATCCTATGCACAAGCAAGCCACCCAAAAGCAACTTACAGAAAAATGAAATTAAAGCACTACAAACCCTGAAAAGAGATAGCAGCATAATCATCCTCCCAGCAGACAAAGGAAATGCCACTGTAGTAATGGACAGAAAAGACTACGAAACAAAATTGACAGACCTACTCCAAGACTCCACATACAAACCCATAAACACAGACCCAACCACATATCTGGAAAAATTAACCAAGAAGAAAATTATAACCAGCCACATAAGCAAAGAGATCCAACACACGATTATACCCAGAGAGAAATCTTCCAGATGCCCCAAACTATACGGCATCTCCCCAAAGGATGAGAGAAGCCTCCTTTCCCTTCCCACAATTATCATTAAGCATTTATGATTTTATTATAATTATATACATACATATACATATACATATACATATACATATACATATACATATACATATACATATACATATACATACATACATACATACATACATACATACATACATACATATATATATATATATATATATATATATATATATATATATATATATGTTGTGATTCCAGCATCTGCTACAGGTTTTTTGAATGACAGCTCCAGCGAGGAGGACTTATATGAATCAGCAAGTTCTAACGATGAGGAGGAGATGAATGCATTTGATTTGCAAGATCGGCTTGAACCTTCAAACTCCTCCACCCTTCAATTAGGTGGTCAGCCGGGAACGGGTGATAATGAGGAACAAATGTTATCTTCAGGTGAAGAAGATGATAATTTGGATGATTGCTGGGTAGATGTCAGGACAAGACGTCTCCTGACAAGGAGGAACCAACGAGGTTACAGTAGGAGAGCAGACCAGCAATTAGACTAATTAGTTACTCTATAAAGGAGAGATATGACTTTGCACTTTGTCCGGAACAAAGTGTCTATTTGCAAGAGAGAACTGAAGAGCACAGTTTGGAGGATTTTGATCTGAAATATCTTGTTGGGATTTGGATTTAATTCGTTGGAACTTCTACTTATTGGAATTATTTTGTGAAGGACTTTGATCTGAAGAATCTTGTTGAGTCTTGGATTTAGTTCGTTGGAACTTTTACTTATTGGAGCTATCTGTGAAAATTCCTGTTTGCTGCCTTTCTTTACAAGGACTGTTGCTTTCAGCCTTATCTGTTTACTTTAAAAGGTGGGACATAACATTTTCCTGTTTGCTGCCTTTCTTTACAAGGACTGCTGCTTTCAGCCTTAACTGTTTATTTTAGAAGGTGGGACATAACATTTTTGTTCGGACCCAACAGACCATCTTTGCAACGATGGATTCAACTCAAATGCAACAATTGGTGGAGCAGCAACAGATGCAAATAAATCAATTACTTCAGAGCAACGTATCCCTTCAAAATCAGGTAACACAATTATTATCGTTCGTTGCCAATTCTCAAACTGTTTCAGCTGCAGCTGGAGTTCCCCCTGCACCCCTGTGAGAAAAATTCCGATAGCTATGCCAGATAAATTTTCTGGGCAAACGGACATGTTTTCAACATTTTTGGGTCAGTGCCAATTGTATTTTTCTGTGAGGCCGGAGGATTTTCCAACCGATCGAGTTAAAATTGGCTTTATTATTAGTTTGTTAACCGGGCAGGCTGCCAAATGGGCTACTCCTTATTAGTACAAGATAGTCCATTACTGGACGATTTCCAGGGTTTATTCAACAGATGAACGTTATGTTTGAGAATCCAATTAAATCTCAAACTGTGGACAGAAAATTGAGGGATATTATTCAAGGTAAACACTCATTGCAAGAATACGTTGCAGAATTTCGCTTGTTGTGTATGGACTCCACCTGGAATGAACCAGCTCACATGGCAGCATTCCAAGAGGGTTTGTCCGACATTATCAAGGATGAACTAATTTCATGCAGAGCGTGCTTCAACTTTGGACACATTGATTACTCAATGCTTACGTATTGAAGCTCGCCTACAACATCGTGGGTGTAAACGGACCGTTGCAGAGCCACCTGTGTTTCCTCGTTCACGCACCCCGTCTATGAGGGTTTTCCAATCCAGAATTCCAGCAGAGGAGCCGATGGAGATAGGCGCACTCCGCCCTCGTTTAACAGTTCAGGAACGATCGAGAAGATTTCAGGAAGGTTTGTGCCTTTATTGCGGGGGTTCGGGACATTTTGCAAATTCCTGCACTCGGAAGGGGACTCGTGGACCTGTATCAAAACCCATTGCTGGTCCGTCGGGAAACGGGGTAGGCCCGACCTCAGGGAAACCCTAGGTCGGGCACAGTATTCACTTTCATCTCAAATTGCTGAAGTTAATTCTGGCCCTCCTCGACATTTACTTTTGGACACTCGCATATTCTTGCAATCTCGGAAGGAGGGAATCCCTGCCGTGGCACTGGTGGATTCAGGGGCTACGACTAGCTTTATGGATTATGATTTCGTAAAACATTTCAAAGTTCCTTTAGTGCCTGTGAATCCCCCCATGCAGGTGGAAACCGTAGATGGGCGCGAACTCAAGTCGGGACCTATTCGCTTTGCCACCCAACCACTGCGTATGCGTATTGGGGATCACGAGGAGGCGATAAGTTTTATATCACTTCGAACCTCCATCTTCCTTTGGTGCTCGGAGTATCCTGGCTGCGTCTACACGATCCGTTGGTGGCTTGGGCGCAGAACGCTGTTTCTTTTCCAAGCTTGCAATGTGTGGACCACCTGAGACATGTCTGTGCAGGCCAACATATTGTCACTTCTGCTGCCTCGATTCCTTCAGAGCTGTCGGATTTCCCGATGTTTTCAGTGAACAGGAGGCAGATCAATTACCACCACATCGTGTTTATGACTGTCCCGTGGATTTGATACCGGACGCTCCATTACCAAAGGGAGGTTGTATTCTTTGTCTGAGCCTGAACTAGTTGCACTTCGAGAATTTTTGAATAAAAATCTAGCTCGGGATTTATTCGACCTTCGTCATCCCCTCTTTCAGCACCCGTTCTCTTTGTCAAGAAGAAGTCGGGAGAACTTCGTCTTTGTTGTGACTATAGACGCTTAAATGCTATCACTGTGAGAAATAGCTATCCTTTACCGCTCATCTCCGAATTGTTGGAGCGGTTACGGAAGCTACAATTTTCACGAAACTTGACTTACGTGGAGCTTACAATTTGGTTCGGATGCGTAAGGGAGACGAGTGGAAGACGGCTTTTGGCACTCGTTATGGTCATTTCGAGTACACCGTTATGCCATTTGGTTTGACCAACGCTCCTGCTGTATTTCAACATTTAATGAACGATATCTTTCGAGACATGTTGGATAAGTTTGTTGTCATATATTTGGACGACATTTTGATTTATTCAAAATCTAAAGAGCAACATCTTCAGCAGGTGCGTCAAGTGCTTCAGCGTCTTCGGGAACATAAACTTTATGCTAAATTAGAAAAATGTTTCTTTTTTCAGTCGTTTATCGAATTCTTGGGACACATTATTTCTCCTGTGGGCATTGCTATGGACCCCAAAAAGGTTGAGGCGTTGTGTAGTTGGGAAGCTCCTCGTCGGGTTAAAGATGTGCAACGACTTTTAGGATTTGCCAACTATTATCGGACTTTCATTCCAGGTTTTGCGAAGATAATGGATCCCATAACCCAGCTTCTTTGTAAGAAGGTTCCATTTGTGTGGGGGCCTCCACAACAACAGGCTTTTGACACTTTGAAAAAGCATTTATAACTGAACCCATATTGAAGCATCCTGATCCGGATCGCCCATTTGTGGTCGAGACAGATGCTTCTAATGTCGCTATCGAGCAGTGCTGTTACAAGCTTCGGAGGATGGCGCTCTTTTTGTTTCCTTGCGCTTATTATTCTAGGAAGCTTACAGCTTCGGAACGCAACTATACCATTTGGGAAAAAGAGTTGTTAGCTATTAAGGTTGCTTTTGAGACTTGGAGACATCATTTGGAGGGAGCTCGACACAAGGTGGAGGTTCGGACAGATCATAGGAACCTGGAACATTTGACCACGGCTAGGAAATTGAATCAAAGGCAGATTCGTTGGTCGTTATTTTTTGCCAGATTTAATTTCTCGGTTACTTACGTTCCAAGTGGTCAGAACCGGAGGCGGATGCATTATCTCGGAAACCGGAGTATACTTATGCCGAAGATCCTCTTCCTTTACGGACAGTGTTACCACCGGAATCTCTAGCCGTACTGCAGGAACCGGTAGATTTACGGGCCCAACTACGAGAGGCGCAACGTTTGGATGTGTGGACGCAGCAGACGGGAGGACATTGGCCCAACTTCTCCATGGTCTTTTGAAGACGATCTGCTTCGATATCGGGGTTTATTATATGTGCCTACCAGACCGTTGAGGGCTCTCATCATGACACAATGTCATGATAACCCAGCCGCTGGTCATTTTGGATTACACAAGACCTTGCATTTGGTCACTCGGACTTTTTGGTAGCCTCGAGTTCGTCATGATGTGTCTTCTTACGTCGCTTCTTGCGTTCAATGTAGGCAAGCGAAAGCAGCATCCGGTGCACCTCCTGGACTTTTGCAACCCTTGCCGACTCCAAGTAGACCATGGGGAGCGATCTCTATGGACTTTCTGACACATTTACCGTCTTCATCGGGGTTCACAACAGTGCTTGTGGTAGTGGATATGTTGACTAAAATGGCCCATTTCATTCCCTGTCGGAAATTACCATCGTCCCGCACTACGGCTCAGTTATTTTTGCAACATATCTTCCGTCTACATGGACTGCCTGATAGAGTGGTTTCTGATCGTGGGGTCCAGTTTACGGCAGAATTTTGGAAACAGTTAATGGCGGCTTTGCAAGTGAAAGTATGTTTAGCGTCAGCGCACCATCCGGAAACTGATGGCGGGACGGAGAAAGTGATTGGGATTCTTACTCAATATTTGAGATGTTTTGTTAATTTGCGACAAAAGCGATTGGGTGAAATACCTCCCGTTAGCAGAATTCGCGTTTAACAACTCGCAGCATACCTCCACCCGTGTCACGCCATTTTTGCAAATATGGGTTATCATCCGCGTTTCTTCCCATTAACTATGATGGATTCCCGGTTCCTGAGACCCGAGAGTTTTTGGAAGAACTACACGCAGTTCGCCGTCTACTGATACAACAATTGAACAAGGCAAAAGAAGATTATAAGCGGTTTGCAGATCGGTCCCGTCGAGATACACCTCCGTTAGTTGTGGGTGATAAAGTGTGGCTATCTACAAAACATCTGAAGGTCGATCGCCCTATTAGAAAACTTGATCATCGGTTTATTGGTCCGTTCCCGATTGAGGCAGTTATTAATCCCATGGCATACCGCCTCACTTTGCCACGTTCCATGCGTATTCACCCCGTCTTTCATCGATCTCTTTTGATTCCTGATTCTTCTGTTTGTCGATTACGTGATTCTGCTGAACCGGGTCCGTTATCATTGCCTTCTGAGGAGCCTGCTGTTGACGATACGGTGGTCGGCGTCCTTGATTCCCGTTGGCTCAAAGGTCGCTTCCAGTATTTGGTCAGGAGGAGGGTAGATGACTCGGAGGTTTGTTCCTGGACGGATGCGTCTACACTTCATGCTTCGGATCTGCTTCGAGACTTTCATGCACGCTTCCCTTGAAACCGCATCCGGATCGCCAGACCGGGGAAGGGCCCTGCGGTGAGGGATAGTGTTGTGATTCGGCATCTGCTACAGGTTTTTTGAATGACAGCTCCAGCGAGGAGGACTTATATGAATCAGCAAGTTCTAACGATGAGGAGGAGATGAATGCATTTGATTTGCAAGATCGGCTTGAACCTTCAAACTCCTCCACCCTTCAATTAGGTGGTCAGCCGGGAACGGGTGATAATGAGGAACAAATGTTATCTTCAGGTGAAGAAGATGATAATTTGGATGATTGCTGGGTAGATGTCAGGACAAGACGTCTCCTGACAAGGAGGAACCAACGAGGTTACAGTAGGAGAGCAGACCAGCAATTAGACTAATTAGTTACTCTATAAAGGGAGAGATATGACTTTGCACTTTGTCCGGAACAAAGTGTCTATTTTGCAGAGAGAACTGAAGAGCACAGTTTGGAGGATTTTGATCTGAAATATCTTGTTGGGATTTGGATTTAATTCGTTGGAACTTCTACTTATTGGAATTATTTTGTGAAGGACTTTGATCTGAAGAATCTTGTTGAGTCTTGGATTTAGTTCGTTGGAACTTTTACTTATTGGAGCTATCTGTGAAAATTCCTGTTTGCTGCCTTTCTTTACAAGGACTGTTGCTTTCAGCCTTATCTGTTTACTTTAAAAGGTGGGACATAACATTTTCCTGTTTGCTGCCTTTCTTTACAAGGACTGCTGCTTTCAGCCTTAACTGTTTATTTTAGAAGGTGGGACATAACATTTATATATATATATATATATATTTTCTGAGGTTCTCGCGGGTATTTGTATGTGGATCTTTGGTTATTCGGGTTTTCTCCCACGTAAAATTGGAAGTATCTAGGCAATGTTTGGATGAAGTCTCATTCATCATCTTCAGGCTTGTATCTTCGGCTCTGTGCTTCTCAGAGTAATGTGAGCTTGCAGCTGCTTCTTCCTTTTAACTGCTAGTGGGGGTGTGACTTGATTGGGTGGGGGCTTGGCTGTGCTCTGATTGGCTGGGGGCGTGTTCTGTTCAGGTGGGGGCTTGGTTGTGCTCAGGTTAGTCTTAGTTGCTGGGGGATTTGAGCTGGTGAGCTGTGATCCTGCTGTTTGGATTCGCGTTCGTGGTCGTGCCGCATCTTCATGCTGGGCATCAGTTCACTTCATGTATGGGTCGGAGGGGTTTGAAGCGGGTAGCGATGCAGCTGTAGTGTGGCTTCTGGTCCGTGGTCATGTCTCATCTTCTGTGTGGGTGTGAGTCCGCTTTTATGTGGAAGTGTGGTGGTAGCATCTTGTGTGGCCCTCATGGGTGTGGGTCTGGTGTCATTCTTCATGTTAGGTACTCGTCTCTTCATGAGGGTGGGTTTCCAAATGGCTGGTAGGTGGGAGGTGTCATCTCGTTTATTCATGCTGTGTGGGTGTTTTTCTATCTCTATGGCTTCTCTGATTATTCTGTTGTTGAAGTGTTCGGTTTTGGCGATAGTTCTGGTATTTTTAAAGTCAATCTCATGTCCTGTGGCTTTGAGGTGTTGGACCAGGGAAGAGGTCGGTTTTTCTTTTTTGATTGAGTTCTTATGTTCTTCAATGCGTGCACTTATTCTTCTGTCAGTTTGTCCGATGTATGTGGTGGGACAGGCGGTGCAAGGGATTTTGTATACTCCTTGGTTTTCTAACTTGATTCTGTCTTTAGGGTTTCTTAGGATGGTGGATATTTTTCTGTTTGTGCAGAATGCTGTTTTAATGTTGTGTTTTTTGAGGATCTTGCTGATTTTGTCTGTAGTGTCTTTTATAGGCATCATTGGTGTTCTCTTGTTCTCTGTCTTGGATTTTGGTTGGGGTTTCTTTTTGGATTAGGTGGGTAATCTTCTTTCTTTGGAATCCATTGGCTGTTAGTATGTTAGTGAGAGTGTGTAGTTCAGTTTTTAGGTGTTGTTCGTTGGCTAAGCATTTTGTTCTGGAGATGAGTGTCTCGGCTACGGAATTGAACTGTGCTGGGTGGTGGTGTTAGAGTGCGTGTAGATAGCTGTTTGTATGTGTTTTCTTCTGGTAGATGGTGTGTCCTAGGGAGCCATTGGATTTTTTGTATACTAAGACATCTAGGAAGGGAAGTTGATCGTTAGCTTCTGTTTCCATGGTGAATTGTATTTTGGGGTGTAGGCTGTTGAGGTGTGTGAGGAAGTTGTTCAGTTTTCCTTTCCCGTGTGGCCAGATTATGAAGGTGTCATCTACGTATCTGAGCCAGAGTTTGGGTTTATGATCATATTTTTCTAGAGCTTGTGTTTCAAAGTGTTCCATGTAGAGGTTTGCGATGACAGGTGAGAGGGGTGATCCCATGGGTGCTCCTTCTATTTGTTTGTATTTTTGTCCATTGTAGGTGAAGTATGTATTGGATAGGCAGTGGTCGGTCAGATCTACGATGTGTTTGGGGGGGTTGTATTTGTTTTGGATGGCTGTCAAGGATTCTTTTATTGGCACTTGGGTGAAGAGGGATATGACATCGAAGCTCACTAGTTGGTCGCTGGTTTGTAAGTTTTGTTTCTTTATGATCTCGATGAACTGGAATGAGTTTCTTAGGTGTGAGTTGATGGATTTTGCATAGGGCTGTAGTTGTTTGGCGAGAAATTTGGCTAGGTTTTGTAGAGGTGAGCCTATGAAGCTGACTATTGGTCTAAGTGGGGTTCCTTCTTTGTGTATCTTGGGGAGACCATAAAGCTTAGGGCATCTGGATGATTTCTCTCTGGGTATGATTCTTTGCTGGATTTCTTTGGTGATGGGGGAGGCTTTTATTTTGGATCTGGTGGTTTTTTTCTAGGTAGGTGGTGGAATCTGTGTTTAGGGGTTTGTATGTGGGGTCTTGGAGTAGGTTGGTTAACTTGATTTGGTAGTCAGATGTGTTCATAACCAATGTTGTGTTGCCCTTGTCTGCTGGTAGGATTATTATGCTGGTGTCTTCTTTCAGGTTAAGTAGTGCAGTTTGTTCTTCTTTGGATAAGTTGCTTTTGGGTGGTTTGCTAGTGCAGAGGATGTTGATGATTTCGAGTCTGATTCTATTAGCATCATCAGGGTTAGTTTTGGTCAGGCTGGTTTCAACTCCGCATAGGATGGTTTCTGTGGGGATGTGTTTGGGAGCGACAGCAAAGTTGAATCCTTTCGAAAGGACCTTGGTTTCGGCTTTGGTGAGGATCTTGTCTGAGATGTTGTGCACTGTTTGTTTCATGTGTGGCTGTGAGGGAGGAGGAGTTTGTTTCTGGTGTTGTTGTAGTTTTCTGAGTTTGTTGGTGTGTGTGTCTGTCTTGAGGGTGGTCTGTGTTTCGGCTCTCCAGACAGCGAGTTGTTTGGATTTGTCCCAAAGTAAGGGGTGAATCTTGTTGCTGAGTCTGAGGCGAAGTGTGAGGAGATCTTTGTTGATTTAGTCTAGGAGGAATCTTTTTGTGTGAAGTCCATTTCTAATTAGGGCCAATTCTGTTCTTTTTAGGATGTGTTTGGTGGCTGCTGTGTTGGTGTGGAATTTTAATTGGAAGCTTGTGGGGATTAAATTTTGATCTCGGCAGAGATCAAGAAAACACCATCACAGGAGGAAATCATCATCAACACTGAGACATAATGAAGACCTAGAAGATGAACAGACCTATGGAACAGCTGTCCTGCCCTACATAAGAGGTACTACAGACAAAATCAGAAAGATACTACACAGGCATCATATCAAGACTGCCTTCAAAACAGACAGAAAAATAGCAGACAGAAAAATCCTAAGAAACCCCAAAGATAAAATTGACCTGGAAAACCAAGGCATATATGAAGTCCCCTGTGCATCATGCCCTGCCACATACATTGGACAGACCAATAGAAGAATAAGTACCCATCTGGATGAACACAAAAATGCAGTAAAAAAGCTGGAACACACTTCCTCACTAGTCCAACACATGAAAGCCACAGGTCATAGCATCAACTTCAATGGCACCAAAACCCTAACCACTATAGAAAACCCCAGCCACAGAATTATCAGAGAAGCCATAGAGATTGAAAAAAAAGACCTGAAAGCATGAATAGAAGAGATGATTCCACCAGACTGTCAATTATTTGGAAGCCTGCACTCACAAACAAAAAAATCTCCACACCGCAAGCCAGACAAACACCTGGGCACAAACAGATCCCCCCCTGATACCTCCAGCTCAAACACAGCCCAACCAGACACCCAGATGAAACCTAGCTTCCTAATAAATGATAGCCATCCATTTACTCAGAGCCAAGCTGCACTAAAAGCCTCCAATACAGGAACACACAAAAAAAGCCACAAAACCGACAGAAGATATTAGAAACACCAATCAAGCAGAACACAGCAAACTCCAAGACCAATAAACACAGACCAAGACTCCCAACCAATCAGGATGAAAAAAAAACCATTCTGGCACAGCAGTAGGCTAGCCCCAAATTTAAAACTGAAACGGCTGTGAAAGTCTGACTCACAGACGAACACTATACAGAAGCCTGATGATGGCAGATGAGATTCTGCCGAAACGTTGCTACAACTTTAAAAGCACAACTGTTGTAGCAACGTTTCAGCAGAATCTCATCTGCCATCATCAGGCTTCTGTATAGTGTTCGTCTGTGACATATACAGATATATAAATTATATATAGTAAAAATAAAGTAAAAAAAAGGTTTTTATAGTAAAAAAAAAATAAAGTAAACATTTTATATTAAATTATTATCTTTTTTTAAAAAAAATTGTATTAGTGGTCCTCGGGATTTAAAGTATGAGTTTGGTGGTCCCTGAGGTCCAAAAGGTTGGCGACCCCTGGACTAGAATAATCCAAGGTCCCTTCCAGCTATATTCTGATTAACTGAAATATTTTCCCATCTGAAAATGGTATTATCTGACAATATGATGTCTTTCTTCAGAGAAGTGACAGCCATCAAGGTGAGCTCAAATTCTCAGTACTGATTCATCTACTTAATACTGGTTTACTTGATTTATTTGATTTGGTATCAAAAATACAACTATCAATGTGTATATCTGTCCAGCATTGATTGGGATGAACTTTTTACTACAGTATTTTAATTTTTAGCTTAAACTAAAGTTAGCCTTGGAATGAACAGTATTTTACACTAGCCCAATTGGCAGAGCTCTTAAAAACTACACCATGAAATGTCATTGTTTTGATCAAGCTTTCCTTTTCCTTCTATCTGTAAAGTTGAACTAAAATACCTAAAGTTGATAGGTATTACCTTCTGTATTGGGTAGTGAGGCTTTAAAACTACAACCCTATGCACCATATTCCACTATACAGGTAGTCCTCAACTTATGATCACAACTGAGCCCAAAATTTATATTGCTAAGTAAAAAATTTGTTAAGTGAGTTTTGCCCTGTTTTATGACTTTTCTTGCCACATTTGTTAAGTGAATCACTGCAGTTGTTAAATTAGTAACACAGTGGTTAAATGAATCTGGCTTTCCCCATTGACTTTCTTGTCAGAAGGTTGCAAAATGGGATCACATGACCCCAGGACACTGCAACCGTCATAAATGTGAGTCAGTTGTTGAGCTTCTAAATGTAAATTATGTCACCATGGGGATGCTGCAAAGTTAATGAGTATGAAAAATTGTCATTAGTCACTTTTTTCAGTGCTGTTGTAACCTTGAGAAGTCACCAAGCAAACTTTTGTAAGTTTAGGACCACCTGTACTTCATAAGTCCTTCTGAATGTCATTAGACTTACTTGTAACTAAACATGGAGTGCATGATAATTAATATTTTATATTTTTCAGTTAAAATTATGTAACAATTTTATAATCTACACCAAAGTTTACAATAATTGATTTAAAACATTAGCAACACTATTGTGAATAATGTATATTTGTGTATTTCAAAGTCTGTTGCATGAAGTTCTTTTAACCTATTTCAGATGAATTGCTCTTTCTGGCAGTATGTCATGTGAGAGTTAAGAAGGGAAAAATTAAGCTAAATTCCTTTTTCATGCTAAATGACTCATTTTAATTATTGCTAACAGAACAAACTATAGAACTGAATTTACCTTACATATTTAGGCACATTTGGCAAACTGGGCATCCTAGAGAGTTAGAGACCTCAGCTTTTGACTTTCCCACCTTCCCCTGCCAACATGCATATCACTGGGACTGAAGTCTGCTTCTCAAGGATATTCTTTAGCAGGTGTCTGTGAGAAAATTACAGAAAGCAATATGCCATGACTTAAAAAAATGTATGTTTAGACTACATCATAAGCCAAAATAAAACAAATCACATTATGTTTTAGTTTACCTAAACCCACCTGGTGAGTTCTTCCAAGCAGAGAGATTTTCAATATAAACTGCCTCTGATGTTATTAATACTATGAACCAGGCTTTGTTTTCATAAATAAGCTACTGAAATAAAATATTTCAGAAGATCCTACAGAGTTATTCCCTTGAAGTGAAAAAGTCAGTGCAGGAGAAAGGGGGGGGATTCTGATTACAATAGTTAAATCTTAATCCCTTTTCTCTATCTTGGCAGAGAATTCTTAGCAAGTAACTCTATTTAAATAACTACCCAGAATTAATCCTTTAGGTTACTGGAAGCATGTTAAAAAAAAGTAAAAACAAAGAATTCAGAAAAATGTTCGGGTATTTCACAGAATCATAACAAAAGATAGCCCAAAATGTCACTTTTTTTACTTTTTTTACTTTTATTTTGATAGCCCAAGATGTCACTTTTTTACTTTGGCCTTTCTTTTAACTAAAATACATTTCAGGTGTTTTATATTTGGAAGAAGTGACTTTAAATGCTTCTGTCATTTAGACAGCACACTACTGATGCAGGAAGAGAACATTGGAGCATAATTTAATAATACATAAAAAGCCTTATCTTAGTCCTCATTTTGTTTCTGTAGTAATTTGGTAAATATTCTAAAACAGGGATGTCAAACTCACATCTTCAGCGTGGCATCATGACGTATTGGGGCTTTTTTCTCCTTTGCTAAACTGGTGTGGGTGTAGCCAGCGTATGATGCATCTGGCCCACAACCAGGAGTTTGACAGCTTTGTTCTAGAATCAATTCCAGACAGACAATCATCTGTTTGGATTCTTCTTAAAAAGATAAGACTTATATGAACCATTTTCACCATCTTTTTATTATTGTGTCATAAAACAGAGCACTTTATATTCTCAAATCATGTTTATCTCTTTACTCTCTTTAGTAATCCTTAGAGCATCATTTTAACTAAGTTCAGATAAAAAGATGTAGAACTTATTAACAGTATAGTGTTGTAAGGATTGGACGTGCCACAGACAGGCACAAGTCAGCTTCTCAGATTACAAATTGTCAGTTTTAAATTAATTATAGTGTAAATGTTAGTTTCAGAATTAAAGCTTGTACGGTTTTTGAATATATAAATGGGAAGCTGAATCATGAAGACTAAACTCATCTTTAACCTCTGATCTCTTTCCAAACTACCATCAATTCTACTATAATGAATATTGGCAAAAGAAAGTATCCTATGTATAGAGGTTGAAAGGCTTCCTTTGGATTGGAGATGCAAAAAAAGTTTCCTTAGCGCAGAAATAGTGTACATACAGAATCCAAAAAGAATGCTTACACTTTCAGACATCTAAACCAACATGTAGATCTTTAACTACTTTATAAGCAACAAGTTGCCTAGTTAATTTGTAAAACTTGGCTGTTTTACCAAAAATAAAATAAAAATAACTAGTAGCATAATCTTGAGTTGCTGGGGAACTCTAATATGTACTGAGAACTTACTTATAGCACAGGGTAATGTTTTTCCTTCAAGTCAGCTGATTATCTTTATATCAGATGGGTAGAAAGTCTGGGTAGCTATCAAAGCAGGTTTGGTATTGAATTAATGTGCGCAGACAGAAGTTGCTACCGATATGGCTTATTTTATTCTCATGCACACTGAAATGCAGTTGAAATATAATAATAAAAGGGCCTTATTTTAATCTTCAAAAAGGTGTTCTATATTGTACTACATTGACTAATTGTGGTACTTTTATCAGTATAAGAGCATAGTAATACATTTAAATGAACATAATTGCAACCATTTTATTTAATTTTTAAATTTGCAAATCTGGCCACTGTTATCATAAGTCAAACTACGTAAGTAATTAGAATTTCAGGAAATGTTAAGCTAGTCCAGAGGAAGAAATAGACAATTGTCTACCATTGTTTGGTAACATGCTTAGCATAAAAGTTAATCAAGTTCTTCAGGTTGGCAAATACAGTAAGTCAATAGAACTTTTTTATTAACTGCACTACAGGTATTGCACCAATTCTGGGAAAGACAGGGTTCTCCTTGAACTAAGCAATTACCCAAGGCTGTGCAGTGTTAAGTGCTAACACATTGCCCAATCAATATCTACCACAGAAAAAGTGGTTTGATTTGTGTCACAGCTGACCTAGACAGTAGATGCCAAAACACAGATCAGAGGAGAGGGCCCAATTTGGTCTGCAGAGATGAGCAAACTACAGAGCACAATGTGGAGAGGAAAACTTGAGTAATTGCTTAGACAATGATGTTTTGACTGTGTTATTTAAGCACCAGCCATAGGTCCTAATTCATTAGAGTTACAGTAAAGTATGGTTTCTACAGTTAAAAATAGCACATGAAAATATTTGCTCCTTTTTCTTGGCTGCTGACACCATCACACAACATAGTTAATGCAAGAAGAAAATAAATTCCACTAACAAGCCTCATGCTTTGTAGTCCACTAACAAGACTTATGCTTTGTAATCTATTAAGTCAGTCTGTCAGCTAGAGTTAAGGAACTGATTGTGCAGGATGTTTCATTTCCAATTAATAATACCCAAGGATTAATAAGCAATTTAGGAAATGAATGTACCGGGTAAGGATTTATGGACAAATGAAAGTTGTGTTATTACAAATAATGTGAAATGGAATTAAATTGAAGTGAAGACATTTTACAAAAAATGTTTGGCACGTTTTCTTACATTCTGCCTCATTCTGAAAGACATCAGTGGAAGTAGATTGGAAATCCAGTTTTACCATAGAAAAATAAAAGCTCGTTTTGCGCGGCTTCAGTAGCGGCAGGAATTCACGCCTCTGCGATCCCTGCCGCGCTCGCCGCCAAGGTGCCCCCGATCTAAATAGGTCTGGGGGCTATGGCTGCCTTGTAGAGGCAGCCGAAGAGAGAGGGGATCCGGACAGAGGTTTGGGGATAACGCAGACCCCCTTTCCAGCTGGAATAACCCCTTTTTCCTGAGGTGGTGGAGCGGCGGTCAGTAATGGCCGCCTCAAAGAAGCCTGCAGCCGGGTAAGATTTGTGCTGGAGGAAGAGGGAAGAGCTGTGGAAGTTGCTTCTGACTGGGATAAAGTTAAGAGTGCCCTGTAACCTTGAAGGCTGCTAAGGATACTTTGTTTCTAGAAAGAGATACAAGCGGCGAACATTTCAAAAGAGAAAGGTTTTGGGGTTTTTTTGCCTTTCACTCTCCTCCCTAACGTGACAGCAGTGGAACCATAAGAGAAATCCGGGAATCTGTTCTGGAGGTAAATGAATATTGAAGGAGCAAGGATTTCTGAATATTCAAAGGGAAGAAAAAAAAGAAGAATTTTTTTTTGGCTGTGAGTGGGAAGGGAGAGAAAAAAAAAAATGGAGCAACCTGAAAATAAGGAGAAGACTGCCTAAAACTTTAAAGAGCTAATTTTAAAGAGTTATTAAACAGCAATAAGACTTCCTTAAGATATATTTTAAAGAGAACTTTGTGATCAAACTTTATCCCAAAAAAGAAAGTGGAAAAGAGAAAGTATTAAAAGAATCAGCTGATTGGACTGTTTGATGACTTTGGATTTTATGAGATTTATCTCAGACTAAAAGCACTCGGGTGGTTGTTTTGAAAAAAAAATTTCTCTGTACAATGGCATCAGTTGTGGATGAACTAGAACTTATACACCAAAAATATGAAAGAGAAAAGCAAGAAGGGAAAGATGTCTTTGGCACTCTTTTTCAGTTTATAGAAATGGCAGTCTGTGCTTATGTAAAATCGTATGAGCAGGATAAAGAAGAAGCCATTTTTGAAGAACAAGTGACTTTGGTTGGGAAAGAAAAGAAGGAGGAGAAAAAGGACAAGAAGACTTTAGGACCTGGGAAAACAATCCAAAAAGAGAACAAGGTGAAAAGGGGATATCGTGTTAGGAAACAACAGAAAGGGGGAAAACAGGATAAAAGGGAGGTGGAGAGACAAGGGGGTAAAGAGGATAAGGAGAAGAAGAAGCAAGGGAGAAAGGAAGGGATGAGAAGCTTTAATGGTGGGGAGCAAAATGCAAAAAAACAAAAGTTTTTTTTAGAGATAATAGATAGATTTTATTGGAAAAGGGATTCTAGAAGGGTACATAAGATTGCATTTTTATATTTGTATTTAGAAATAATTATAGAAGACTGGAAATAATATGCAATTTAAAATGTGATAAAATATTTAGTATAATTCAGTGAAATTTTTGTTAAGAGAGGGAGTACTTTAATGAAATAATGATTTAAGATCGGTGATGTGGGGGGAATAATTTTGGAAAGTATAAGAAGTGTTCCCATAAAGGTATGATAATTAATTAAAATGGGTAAAATGTCTAAAGATATAAATGATTGTTAATACCAATGATTAGGCCATGTTATACTAGTGAAACTATTCGTGAAATGAGAGGTTTGAAGAAGGAGAGGGGAACATGTAATGTAATAATGATTTATAATATGTGATGTGGGGGGCGGAATTAATATGGCAAATAGGTGCTCCCATAGAAATATGTGACCTAATTGATAAGAAATGTGCTAGATGTTTAAGATATGAATAAATATTAATATTAATGAATAGATTTGTATTGGTTTTGATGATATTGTATAATGTCAGAATGTACCAGACAGAATCCCAACGTAAGTTATGTATTTTAAATCAAGTATTATAAATATAGGGGAAAGAGACATAGGCGTCATACTCCAATCAGTGTACAGGAGAAGGTTTTTCTTTTTTTTCTTTTAAGAAGAAAAATAAACGGATAGTTGGAAATAGAACAGACAAAGAATAATAAATATTATGATTTGAATTGAGAGGAGATAAATAAAATAAAATTGAGAAAATTTAAAAAGAAAGGAGAAGCTATATAGAAAAATGAAAATGTAATAAGATATGGAATGGTATGTAAAATGAATATGAATTTGAATGTGTGTCTGTACCAAGAGTTTTGACCCGGGATTAAGCAACTTTCAGAAAAGAGATCTTTTATGTTTTTATGTCTTGTATTTTTGTATGTTTTGTATGTTTTTAAAAATTAATAAAAATTTGTTCAAAAAAAAAAGAAAGAAAAGAAAAATAAAAGCTCTATATTGTATTTTCCAGGGGTTATAACAGATCCACTTGTAAGCACTTTTCAGTTGGTGATCTAAATACATGTGATCAGTGTTCATAAGCAAGGCAAACTATTAACAAAATATTCCAACAAAGAATGTGTTATTTAACATGCATATGTGCTTTTATGTGCAAGTTAAGTAGGCTATTCTATAATAATCATACTACATTATTTCACCGTCTGAATATTTTGCTAACTTCTGACTGGTGAAGAGTTCCACAACAAAAAAAATGCAAAGAGAAACAACGTATAGTTCTAGATCAGAGGTGTCAAACTCACAAGTGATCCAAGTTCAAGAATAGAAGAGGGGAGATCCACAGGGGTGGGATTCAAAATTTTTAATAACCGGTTCTGTGGGCGTGGCTTATTTATTTATTTATTTATTTATTTATTTATTTATTTATTTTGATTTGTCAATCACTTATAAGATAATAGGTATAAGTATATACATAGTTATGAATACATGAAATGGGTACATATAAGAAAAATAAAAGAAAAATAGGACAGGGACGGTAGGCACGTTGGTGCGCTTATTCACGCCCCCTACAGACCTCTTAGGAAAGGGGTGAGGTCAATAGTAGACAGTCTAAGGTTAAAGTTTTTGGGGTTTGGGGAAGAAACCACAGAGTCAAGTAGAATATTCCAGACATTGACCACTCTGTTGCTGAAGTCGTATTTCCTGCAATCAAGTTTGGTGCGGTTAACCTTGAGTTTGTATCTATTGTGTGCTCTTGTGTTGTTATGGTTGAAGCTGAAGTATTCATTGACAGATAAGTCATTGCAATGTATGATTTTATATATCATACTTAGATCAGACCGAAGACAGCGTAATTCAAGGTGTTTTCAGGTCTAGAATTTCAAGTCTGGTGGCATAAGGTATTCTACAATGAGTAGAGGAGTGGAGAACTCTTCTTGTGAAATATTTCTTGACTTTCTCAACTGTGTTATTATCAGATATGTAAAGTGGGTTCCAGACTGATGAGCTGTATTCAAGTATTGGTCTAGCAAAAGTTTTGTATGCTCTAGTTATTAGTGTAATATTACCAGAAAAAAAGCTACATAAGATTATGTTAACAACTCTTAACGCCTTTTTGGCTATGTAGTTACAGTGTGCTCTAGCACTTAGATCATTTGAGATCCAAGATCCAAGATCCTTGACAGAGTTTGGATCATCAACAAGGTCTTGACTATTCAGCTTGTATTCTATTTTCTGATTATTATTTTTTGCCTATATGTAAGATAGAGTATTTATTTGTTGAGATTTGAAGTTGTCATTTGTTTGACCATTCTGATACATAGTCAAGATATTTTTGAAGGGTAGCAGTATTGTCTGTGGTATTGAACAGCTTTACATCATCAGCGAAGAGAACGCAGTTGCTCTTAATATGATCACAGAGGTCATTTATGTAGAGTATGAAAAGACTTGGTCCTAGAACACTGCCTTGGGGGATTCCACTATTGACAGGTACAGAATGTGATAGGACACTCCCAATTTTGACCATTTGTTGTCTGTTTGACAGGAATGCTTCTATCCAGTTATGCAGTTGTCCAGAGATACCATAAGATGTTAATTTTAGGAATAGTTTGTCGTACACTACTGAATCAAAGGCTTTACAGAAGTCTATGTAGATTGCGTCTATTGTTTTGCCCTGATCGAGTTGTGTAGTCCATATGTTTTTGCAGTGGAATAGTTGTAGATTACAGGATAGTTTTTTTTCTGAAACCAAATTGTTTATTAGAGAGTAGGTTGTTTGTCTCTAAGTGGAGGATAATGGATTGGTTAATAATTGATTCCATGACTTTATAGGTGATGCAGCATAAGGAGATTGGTCTGTAATTTTCAACTAGGTTGGGGTCTCCCTTTTTGAAGATGGGGATGACTGTGGCTTGTGACCATAGGTTAGGCAAGGAGCTGATCCTGAAAGATTTTTCAAAGATTATGCTTAGAGGTTCTTAGTGGATAGCTTTTTAAAGAAGTAGGCACATATTCCGTCCGGTCCAATAGATAGAGATGGTTTTAGATTGCGTAGTGCTTTTTCATCATTGCTTCTATAAAATCGATATGTATTAGATCATTGTAGTTTTCTGTGGTTCGGTTAGGAAATACTGGGCATGATCCATTGCTGTTTACAAATACTGAGCCAAAGAATGTGTTAAAGATGTTGGCTTTAATAGTGTCATCATTGCAGTCTTTACCATTAGGTCCTATCAGGGGTGGTATGGACCTTGAATCTTTTAGTTTGTTGTTTACAAAATTGTAAAAAGTGCGGGGGGAATTGATGCATAGAAAGTTTTCCTCTTGTTTAATGTGATAATTGGTGCATTCAGTCTTTATCTGGTGGCATAAATTTTTGTATCGGCTTTTGAAGTTGGCAACGTGACCAGATTTGTTTTTCCGCCAGAGTGATCTCTTTTGGATTGAAGTTTCCTTATTGTTATGGGTAATCTGTTTTTTTAATTTGTTTTGGGAGTTGTTATTGGTACGTATAGTATATGTGTGTAGGTCTGTGTGTGTGTGTATATATAAATATATATATATATATATATATATATATATATATATATATATATACACACACACACACACACATACACACACGCGCACGCACACACATGTATGTGTATGTGTATGTGTGTGTGTGTGTGTGTGTGTGTGTGTGTGTGTGTGTATATATATATATATATATATATATATATATATATATATATATATATATATATATATATATATATCTTAAGTTTTAAGTGGGTACTTACATGTATGGTATTCAGCTTTGTTCGAGTATTTTCCCACGTCATTATAGTTGTGCTTTTAAAGTTGTAGCAACGTTTCAGCAGAATCTCATCTGCCATCATCAGGCTTCTGTATTGTGTTCATCTGTGAGTCAGACTTTTACAGTTGTTTCAGTTTTAAATTTGGGGCTAGTCTACTGCTGTGCCAGAATGGTTTTTTCTTCATCCTGATTGGTTGGGAGTCTTGGTCTGTGTTTATTGGTCTTGGAGTTTGCTGTGTTCTGCTTGATTGGTGTTTCTAATATCTTCTGTCTGTTTTGTGGCTTTTTTTGTGTCTTGATTGGCTGGCAACATTGTGTTCATGTATTGGAGGCTTTTAGTGCAGCTTGGTTCCGAGTAAATGGACGGCTATCATTTGTTAGGAAGCTAGGTTTCATCTGGGTGCCTGGTTGGGGTATGTTTGAGCTGGAGGTATCAGGGGGGATCTGTTTGTGCCCAGGTGTTTGCCTGGCTAGTGGTGTGGAGATTTTTTTTGTTTGTGAGTGCAGGCTTCCAAATGATTGACAGTCTGGTGGAATCATCTCTTCTATTCATGATTTCAGGTCTTTTTTCAATCTCTATGGCTTCTCTGATAATTCTGTGGCTGGGGTTTTCTATAGTGGCCGGTGATTTTGCTTTTGTGGAAGCATCACTACCACTTCTCACAACTGTTTGATGGCATTTTAATTTTGTATTTCTGTACAATATATGCTGGCAAACAATTATGATTTGATGGACCTTTAAAAAGTCTTGGAAGACTCAGAAGTCTTCAGGCCACTTTAAGAAACACTGTTCTAGAGAAACAAAGACCAGAAATCATCAATAGCTGCAAATTGCCACAAAATGCAATCCTGCACAAAAGCCAAATGCTTAAAAAATATGATTCCCAAGAGCTAAAATCTTTAAACTAACTTTGAGCAGTTTTATACACTTTTTCCCCCAGATGTTGATAATTATGATGCTTCCTCCTCTTGGCATGTTCATTTGAGGCTTATTTTACTGGAGAAATTTTTATTTTCCCTCTTATAGGTAACATGGCCTTTTTTGCAGCCAATTAAGAGAAAAGATATTGCAGTTTTAGTGACGATACAAATCAGGAATGGCCAAAACAAAATGTCAATAAACATCATGTTCCATGTTCTCTTTGACTTAAGCTTTTTAAAACTTTATTTATTTATTGAAATTTATTTATTGAAGTTAAATTCCAAGCTTTCCAACTGCCTTCCATTTATAATTTCAGGTGGCATCTTAGCATCCTGGATCTTAGGAGCTTATTTAATAGGTCTAACTATAAAGTTTTGATTCAAATTATAAACATGGCAAAAATTCCTGATAATTCCTGATAATATATCATTTCTATCTTGTAAGCCAATTGTAACTAAGGCAGGAAATAAAAATAAAAGAATTTTTGTCTTCCTTTCCCCCCCAAAAAAGCTCCCGTCACAGTTCTCTATTTTTGCTCGTGCAATTCTGTTTAAGAAGGCTGCAATACTAATCAGCCTTATTGAACTCTTCTTTGTACTCTTTCTAGATCTCAACATCTTTTTTATATATAGTGGCAACCAAAACTAAATGCGGTATTCCAAGGATGATCTTACAAAAGCATTATAAAGCAGTACTAAAACTTTATATGATCTTGATTCTGTCCCTCTGTTAATGCAACCTAGGACTGCATTGGCTTTTTTGGCAGCTGCAGCACATTGATGGCTCGTATTTAATTGACTGTCCACTAGCACTCCAAGATCCCTCTTGCAGCTACTGCTATTGAGCCAGGTACCATTCTGTACCTGTGCAATTGGTTTTTCTTGTCTAAATGTAGAACTCTGTTTTTCTCATCATTGAATTTCTCACCATTTTATTTCTTGCCACTGAATACAAATTGTTCTGGAGAACTACTTTAGCAGGTATTAGCAAGGATCTGTTACATTACTCTAACAATAAAGATCTTCCCAGAAATCCAAGTAGCTCCTGTTTCCTGTTTATCTACCATACACAACTTGACAAAATTTGGTATGATTATAATGAAGCAAACATAAATAAATCATGATCATAAGATTTTGTTTGCTTATACCTGACAGATTATATGCCTATTGTGTATTCTGCTATATAAAATATATTGAAATAATTATGCTCCTGTTTTTGATTCATGAAAGAAGCAATATAAAACTAGCCATATGCATATTCATTATCACTCATATTTTTTTCTTGCAGTGAAAGGTTAGTAGTGTTTATGCTAAATATTTCATTGCTCCAAAGGATGCAAATATGGGGATTGAGCAACACCTCCAGTGATATGCATTTAGAGATATAATTATAATGACTTCTAGAGTTGGCTGAGGACAATGCGAGGTATAATTCTCCCAATGGTTACTGCCTTTCCTGTACTCATCATTTATTTTTTACCTCTGCTTGTGGACCTTAGCCTTTCTCTTATCTCTCTGTTTCACAATGGCTGGTTTCTGGCATTATGCTTGTGGGAAGCTATCATTCTCTGGCAATGCAAAGGAATGGATCCACTGGGAGAGCCATTGTGGGTATTATTGTGGCTAGCAACTCTTGTGCTTCACATCAACAGACCCAGCAGTGCTCACAATGTTTTTTTACATTCCTGAGAACTAAAGATGTCCTTCTATTCTAGTAATGGCAAACAGTAGCCATGATCACTGGTGATGGTTTTGACCTTTTCCCCAGCTACAATTACATTTTTTCATCAAACATTACATTGTCTCCATTTCTCTCTGTGTGAGAGAGAGTGACCTTTTAATCTCACTGTGAAAAACAGCAGAAAAATAACATGACACTCAGTGATGGCCCAAGGAGTCTTCCTTTGCCTCTTCCTTTTTCACCAAGAAAACATTAAAAAAATGATAAACCCATTAACAAAAGTAAGTATAGCTCCATGGCACCTAATTGGGTTAATATCTACATAGTTATAACAATAGATTGAAGTAGGAACAGTGAGTTACATATGTACCTAAATCCAGAAAAGTGTAATTCTTTAGATATAATTTGCACAAGAATTTAAATTGACATAGGAATCTATTTGTCTTTTTTGTTGTTTGGAATATATAGCAATACATTCTCTGTGAAAATGTTCCAATATTTCATCTTCAAGAAACCATACGAACTGTAAGTCAAGGAGAAGACAATCTGTAGTTTACGAACAATGTGCAACCTTTTCCAAAGTCTTCTCTTCATAGTGCTACCAATTTCATGGCACAATTTGCTGTTGAATCCTTTTTGTACAGCTCGGCCTTAATATAACAAAGTTTTGACTTTATACATCAAAAAGTTCTATCTGTAATTCTATTGCAGAGAAATATTATTTTTAAACTAGAATGATAATATTAAGATTCACCTTTGAAACTAGTCCATTGAAAGAACTGGCAAGTTACTGTGCCCATGTACTGCAGAGGAAAAAAATTAGGAGACCCACTGAAATAATTTGGCTAAAATAACATGGCAGGAGAAATAATAAAAAAAATAATGATAGTTGTAGTCAAGAAATGTTCTTAACCTATATTTGTCCTATAATTTGTGGCGATAAACCAGACAACTACACTGACCGCAAAGACAGTATTATTTTTTAGGTTCTAAATCTGTCAGACAGAATGTGACTACTACTCAAGAGGGTATACTATACTTGATGATACATGAAAAATCTCATTCATTTTGTCTGACAAAACAGATTGTCAATGCACCCATTTTTGGAGGACCCTTAGTGGGAATTCCTCGCATCTATGATGTAGGTTTTTACTGATTTTTTAAAAAATTCATCTAAAGTGGTTTTAGGGGAAAAAGTTGTATAATTGATGTTCAAACAGAAAGAATATTATAGTTGGGGTTTACAGAAAGGAAAAAAAATAGTAGAAATACAGTATATTAATTGTTATTGTTTACTTTCATGCTGCCCAGATTTCACTAGAAAAAAATAAAAATGATATAGTAAAGTGATAAGTGAGCTGTAGTGGGGCATAATGTTACTTCAGTGCCCATTGTCTGAATAATGAAGAAAAAATGCAGGTTAATTATCTCAACAATATAAGGGGAAACCTGTTAAACAGCCTGATTATTCCAGTTGGTGGGATGCAGGAGAAGGACCTCCTCTTCTATTGCTCCTGCGTCTGGGACAACTCCCCCCCCGCCCCCCGATGTGAGTTTGGCCCCAACTCTCCTTTCTTTTTCATAAGAGCCTAAAGACGTGGCTCTACCAGTTGGCTTGGGGCTCCAGTGGGAGAACAGTGCAATGGAGGTGGTTGATTAATATCAGATTCCACCTTTCCCCCATTCTTGCCCTATCCTCCCCATGGGTCTTTGGTTTTAATGTCTTTGTTTTTTTATTTTTTAACAATGCATGTAACTGTAAGTCACCCAGAGTTGCCCTATGGTAAATGGACAGCCAATAAATTATATAAAAATACAAAAAAAAAATTATAAATAAAAATCACCATATTTTAAGAAGCACTCTCCCCACCCACCCCCCCAAAAAATGTGGGTGGAAATGTATGTGTATCTTATAGAATGAATGTTGCAGCAGAGGGGAGGTGGTTGGTCTGCTGCCACCAGGAATGCTGGAGCCTTTGATGCCTAGCAGCTGACTGACGGTTGGATCAGCCTCCTAGAATACTGCAGCTTTTCTAGGTGGCAGAGATCGCTACTGTCACTGCCTATTGCCACCCATTTGCTCTCACCCATTCACCACCCACCCATTCATTGACACCTATTCGTTGCCTGCCCATTTGCTTCTGCTGTTCACTCCACCCATTCGCCACAACCCGTTCACGGCCAATTGCCGCTGCCCGTTCACTGCCGCCCAATTGCCACTGCTCCAGCATTCCCTGGCAGTGGCAGAAGCTCAGCTCAGTTGACCGGTGGTGGGCACAATGGAGCAGAGCCCTGATGAGTCACGTGCTGGGGCTGTGATAATGTGCTGAAGCTGACCAGACTGTTTGCTGTTTGCTGCAAGGACACTAGCCAGATGAATACTAGCGGGATGCTGGGAGGCAGAGGCAGATATTTTTTTTCTTGTTTTCCTCCTCTAAAGCTAATGTGCGTCTTATAGTCTGGAGCATCTTATAGTGCAAAAAATATGAGTACATAAGTTTTATAAATAATGGTTGGCAAAATATTAATCATGGTTTGCCATTTCTTACCTGGCATTAAATTTGATGAAACACATGGCATTAAAAAGTCAAAGATTTCCTTGAAATCATACATAGATTTAATATATATTGTAGGGTATACAATATATATTAAATCTATGTCTGTCCATCTGTCTATTATCTATCTGAACAACCAATTTGGTGCAGTGGTTAAGGCATCAGACTAGATAACAGGATATCCTAGTCCCATGTTGGCAAACCTATTGCATGCATGCTAGAGGTGGCACACTGAGCCCTCTCTGTGGGCATGTGCACCATTGCCAGCTGCTCTTCTGGTTTCTGAGACTCGCAGGAACTGGAGCACCAGAAAACAGCCTGAAAAACAGCCTAAAAATGGCCCAGAAAACAGCCTCAAAGCAGCCCAGAAAATTGCCAGATAGCAAGCCATTTTTTGGGCCATTTTCAGGCCAAAAATGCCCCCAAATGATCAAAAAACAGGCACCCACCAGCTGGTCTTCGGGTTACTGGTGCTCTGGAATGCGCATATGCGTGCACCTGCGTGTACATTCCGGTTTGGGCACTCAATGCCAAAAAGGTTCACATCCCTGTTCTAGTCCTATCTTAGTCACAAATAAGCAATCTTGACCCAGTCACTTTCTCTCGAGCCTAAGAAACAGATGATTATGAATGAGTTCCAAAATTTAGCAAAGGGTGTCCAGGCAATTAACAGGAGTGACTACCAACTCAAAGCATACATAGACAATATAGACAAACATAGACAAACAATCTCCCTCTTTCTCTCAAGATTCCAGCCCTTAAAAAGAATATGATCAAGATCATTCCATTTCATAACAAGGTTGCTGTTTCTTTGAGAGACAGGGTACACTTGCTTGTCATTTAGCAGCTACCTCATTTAGGAACCATTTGCAAATACAATAGAATTTTTTTTCAAAAAAATTCCACATAATACATGACCAAATTTTGTATTTCTGACAACAATGGACACCAAAGTGAGAATAACACTGGGTATAATTGTACAAGAGAATTGTTTCTGAGATTATGACAACCAGTGATCTTTGCAGCATGTCCCTCCTGTTTTTTTTCCTTTTTCTGTCAGTCACATGTTTGCTTACCAACTATTTCATTTCTAATTTAAGGAGTCAATTGTGGTAGCTCAATGAGGAGAAGGTGTAACATAAACCCTGCCTAGCAAACATTTTGATCCAATATTTCCCAATAAATGACCATTACCAATGTCTGTCATCGGTCACTTTGAAACTCCTATTTTGTCAGCTAGGATATCCTATTACTTCAGGCATCTACTTTTATCCTATTTTCTGCCAATCCTGAAACAAGAGCTAGCTATTTCACCATTAACCTTCCATTTAGAAAAGGGTTTATTTTAGGAGAAACCCCCTTCAAAAATGATTAGTTTAATACATAGTTATATTAAACTGTAGTTATATAGCAACTGTGATAGCACAGTGGTTAGAATGTGGTATTACAAGCTAATTCTGCCAACTGTCAGCAGTTTGATTCTCAATGGTTAAAGGTTGACTCAGCTTTCCATTCTTCCAAGATCAGTAAAATGGGGAGACAGATTGCTGGGGCAATATGTAAACCACTTAGAGAGGGCTGTAAAGCACTATGAAGTACTATATAAGTCTAAGTGCTATTGCTATTGTTAGTTTGGAGCAGTGGTGGGATTCAAATAATTTAACAACCGGTTCTCTGCCCTAATGATTTCTTCCAACAACCAGTTTACCAAACTGCTCAGAAAGTTAACAACTGGTTCTCCCGAAGTGGTGCGAACTGGCTGAATCCCACCACTGGTTTGGAGGTAAAGAGAAATGTATGCAAGACAAATCTCACAGACCTGGAATATCATAATTATAAAATATAAAATATTAATTTTATCTGATTAATAATCTTAAAATACAAGAAAAGTAATCTGTGTTAGTTGTGGTTTGAATTTCAATCAGCACTCACTTTGGATGTTGCACAGAATCTTTGAGGAAATAACAGAATTTCATATATTCAGGTCTCTCAGGATGGACTCTGATATTTTAGGTGCATTGTTTTGTCATACCAAAATTAGGAGTTTGTCCTAGAGATGGATCTAATCTATAATAGCAATAACAATAACACTTAGACTTATACACAGCTTCATAGTGTTTTTCAGCTCTCTCTAAGCAGTTTACAGAGTCAGCACATAGCCCACAACAATCTGGGTCCTCATTTTACCCACCTTGGAAGGATGGAAGGCTGAATCAATCTTGAGCCTGGTGAGACATTTCATATGAAATCTCTTTCTTTAACTGAACAGTTTGGAGCAAGGTTTTTCATAAATCTAGCATTAATTGGTAGCCAATCACCTAAGAATTAGAACCTAAATTAGAAGCTAAATACCATATTATCAACTGATATTTTTTTAACAACAAACCATTTATAAGCATTTACAAATACACTGTTTAAAAATGTTAAAACTTGGATCTTTTATTGCAGAGAAATGTTTTGAGAAATAAAGCTGAGGCTAGAGGTTAATACTTTGATGGTGCCAGGTTCCCTTGTTTGTCTGCTCTGAGAATTAAAATGGCCTCTTTTTTTAAAACTGAGAAACAAAGGAAACCAAGGGAGATATATGCACACAAATTGGTGTCAATGGGCACCAATCACTGAGGCCTCACTGAAGAGGCTAATAGAAAAGGCAGTGTAATAAACAAGTTAGCCATATTTCCAGAGTACATGGAAAGAACTAAGAATAGACAGTTTTCCTATAAGGAATTTCTTTTTATAAAAAATAGATTTTGTCAAATTTTATATTTTTAATGTTATTTTACATCAGGAAAAATGGTTTATTCCCATATATTAATTATGAACCTTCTAAACTTCTTAGTTCCCTAAGTTATACCATATTTAGTAAAATGGATAACTAACAATTGAACAGATAACACATAATGTCCTTTATTACCCTTCTGTTCTATCTAGTTTTGAGTTCAATTGGGGATTAAACTGCCTGGTGCCCTACATATTAATAATTGCTCAGAGTGACATTTTGGGGACAATCATGAAAAATGAGATGAGATTTCACAGGAATGTCATTTAAGAAGCTGGATTATTTGCTGGCATGGGCAGGTGGCTGTTAATAATGAATTAAAATGAACTTCCATTAATTGCTACTCAGATATCATCCCTGTTCTGGCAAAATGTAATAAGATTATCAATTGGCCATTTTTCATTGCATTTAGTAGATAATTTTTTGAGATTCTCATGCATACTCTTAAGTAATATGCAACATTTCCCACGTAGTGAAATATTTGAGTGCAGAAGAGAAATGTAATCAAAACCATCTAATTTATGCAAAAACAATTCAAATAGATGTTTAAAATGTAATGATGCATCCTAATAAAGGATCTCTCAACCCACTTCCTTTTATATTGATTATCAATGACCGCCATATGTCGATTCTAAAGTTATAATTGGGAGGCTAGGTGTAGTTGCTTGTAGTTCTTATTGCAGACCTTTGTGTTGCTATTACTAAAATAAAACTGAAAACAGATAATTGATTGCATACATTTCTTGGCTGAGCTTGATGTTGATCATTTCAGATGGTAATTTTCACATTTTGTACTATCTGAGGAACATTGCTATCTTTCCCTAGAATTCCAATTTGCCTATTAGGGAACCCTACCTTTTAGTAAACCTGACCAATTTCAATAATTTTGGGGTAAATATAACTACCACAATATAGCACAACTGTGATCCAGTTCACTTGGAAAACATATCACATTGTTACAGAGAATTTGGAGATATAATGTGAAAAAATAATCTTTCCTAAGTCCACAATTATTTACCATATAATAACCAGCTTTTGGCATCAAAAACCTAACAAAGGTGTTCATATATTATTATATATTGGCATGTATCTTTCATGCTCTGTGGTTTGACCAGAATATATCTTATTACTGATATAGAATACTGTTTAAATTCATTCCAGAAATTCATCAATAATTTATTCCAATTGGGAATATGTCCATGATGAACAGGATAGTGGTATCATGCTGACAGCAAACACAATGGAATCTTGAATTCTTTCTTTCAGTGTGTTATGTATAATGCCTGTAAAAAAAAAAAACAAGGCTTCAATCATATATTAATGAACACTATTTTGATTTTTTTATCTTTTTCTTGGATACCTTTGGATTGTACTATACTACACACATGGGACTTTTCCTAGATTTGATTAAAGGAGCTATAAGTAAATTGTAATATATAATTCCATAATGATATATTCAATGTAATTGTTCTATTTTTCTAAGCCACCATAAATCTGATTGATAAATAAAGCAAACATGTAAATCAGTCATCTAGCCAATCATTGACGTTCCAAGAAAAGGAGAATTCTGTTACAATTCCCTGGCACACACCCATTTCATGCTTACACTTGTATGCATTATTACTACACATTTTCACCTTTACTGCAGAACATAATATTGTATGGATGGCAAATCAGATGATATAAAATTTGAGTTGATCTTTGCAGTTGAAGAATAAGAATCATCTGGAAAATAATGTGAACATAACTCTTAAAAAAACAAATGACAATATAACATTCAATGCTTTGATCAAGATGGGACAGAATTCAAAACAGGGCTGTCACCTAACTTTTCTGCTGAGAACCTCCCCGCCCTTCAGATTCTGATTCTGTCTTGGATGCTAATTCTTTTGCAAATTTTCAGCCTGAAAATATTGTAACCTGGCTTTCTACTGTTTGATATTATTTTAAATTTAAGTTTCCCACATAGTAACTCTCTATTAGAGTGGAACATTGAAAGGGAACATTAAAATGGATATATAGATGTAGATTCTAAAAGCCATGAAATTATAGACTGACAGAACAATAAAAAGCCAAAATAGCATGAAGTGCTGCCATCTTTTGGCCATACAATTTACTGTTGCAAAACAGAAGCCAGCCATAATAATGTATTTGAAAACAGAATGAAATGCTCAGTAATAATATTACAATTTATAGTCATATATTTGAATCACTATGATGTAATCTATATGAAGTTTGCATGCAAAATATAATATTTACTTAGGTCACTTTGACTGTTATGCTATCAGGAACTAAACAGAATATTTTATGGCTAAAAATAATTGGCAACAGATGCACAGGAAATTGCAAGGGTATATCTAATATGAGAATAACATCTTTAGGAAACTTAGGTACCTGGAAATTAACAACAGCAACAACAGGAATCAATAGAAATATAAGAAGTTTAAGCAAGTATCAATGGCACAACAGAAGATAAAGTCACTGGTCAGTGGTGATAGATAGGGAGAGGTTAATATCAAGACATATCTTTCAAAGAGACTCACTTTCACCTGAACTCTTTGTCACTGAACTGATTCCTCTATCAACAATATTGAATAACTCAGTTCATGTCTATCAAACATCTGCCAGCCTATCCCACCTCCTTTAAATCAACAATCTAAAGTTGTATGGAAATATGTCACCAAGAATTTCTGCTCAACTGTCCATATATACAGCCAAGATACTGGAATTTGGACTGGACAAATGTGCCACACTTACCATCAATAGAGGGAAAATAGTGAAAACTGAAAGAATCAAAATGTCTCCTGGAAATACCAATAGTATGGATGAAGATCACTTTAAATACATGAGCATCTTTCAAGTTGGCAATAATATGCCTACTGAAATCATGAAGAACGTTAGAAGTGAATACAACATGAGAGAGAATAAGATATTAAACTTCATTGGAGGGAATACTATCAAAACAATGAATATCTGGCCTATCCCAATAATTAATTACATAGATTGAATAATGGACTATATTCAAGCAGAACTGGAAACCCTGGATAGGAAGACCAGAAAAATACTGGTAAATAATCATGCCCTTCATCTATGCAATAATGCTAATAGACTCTATCTATTGAGAAAAATAAGTGAGCTTGAAAGACAATTGAAGAAAAAAAAAGACATTGGATGAATATTTGAAAAACAGTGAAGATAATGCATAGTATATCATGGAGACTTACTGAATATGAAAGACTAAACTGAGCTACAAAAAGACCAATGAAGGATACAAAAGAGACATGACAAGGAAAAGTATTACATAGCTAGTGCATTTAAAACATGCTAAGTAAATAACAAGAAAATCTGATAATGGCTAAGAGCAAGAAAGTTGTAGAAAAAGACACCAAGGGACTAATTCAGACTGCATAATAAGACCAAACCTTAAGAACAAATGCATACAAATCCAGAATTGAGAAGATAGCAACAGACAGCAATACAGTCTTTACAAAGAAATTAAAGAAAAGTAGACCACCCGGTCAGCTACTGCAAGATAATCACCCAGACTGACTACAAATAACAACGTAGCAAGATAGCAATAATGGCTCGTTGAAATTTCTGGAAGAAATATCACATGCCAGCAAGCAAGACCTGGTGAGACCACAAAATGGATAAAGTAATAGACAATATAAACACAAAGTGCTTTGTGACTTTAGAGTAGTAAGTACAAGCACTTGCCACATAACACCCCAGACTTAACAATTTTGATAAGAAAGGCAAAAGAGTCTGGGAAGTGGATGTAGCATGTTGAACGAAGTCAGTTTAATATAAGAGAAACAACTGGAGAAAATTTAAAAAATGCAAGATCTGCAAATAAAAGTAGACTAACTTTTATGACAAAAGATATCAAAGATTGTATCAATAGTGATAAGTGCCTTGGGTGCAATCCCAAAACAATTGGTGCATCATTTGAATATCATCAGCATTGATAAAATCACCATCAGTCAATTACAAAAACAGCTTTATTTAGAACAGCTTACATTCTACAACAGTATCTTTAAAGCCATCAGATATCAAATCTATCTATTTCAGGTCCTTAGGAAGAGCTCAAGAAGTTAAAAATGCCAAATCCAGTCTAAACCCCTGGCTGAGTATGCAATCAACTATAATAATAATCTATTTTTAAATAATATTCAAAATATTTTTTAAAAATCTTTATTTAGCATTAGTATATAGCAGAGGTGAGCTTCAGCTGGTTTGGACTGGTTCAAGAGAACTGGTTATTAAGGTTCTACACAGTTCGGCAAACCGAAAAATCCCACATAGGGCTGGCCCTGCCCACCCTATCCCACCCCACCCTATCTCTCCTTTCCCACCTTGGCTGGTGGCTAGAATCACGCCCATTCCCAGCTACTCTCTGGCTCCTTCACTCACTCACCCAGAACACACGGCCCAGCTGATCTCCATGCCTCGCCTGCTCTGTTCACCATGACTGCCCAATAAGATAAGGCACTTGGCCGAAGAGCCATCTCAGGATGGACATGGTGAGGCTCAGCCGCCTTTTGGGCCTGGCTCTTGCCATCCTTCCACCCACATTCTGCCTGCTTGCCCTTTGCCTTGGGTTGGGGAATGTGCCATCCCTGGTTCTGACTTTCCCAGGCCTCTGTCCACATGCCACCCACTTGCCCTTCACCTCAGGTCAAAGGATGTGCAAGTCCATGGCTCTGGCATTCCCCAGGGCCTCTGCCCACATGCTACCCACTTGCCCTACGCCTTGGGTCAGGGAATGCATCAGCCACTGGCTCTGGACATTCCTGGAGCCTCTCCTGCATGCTGCTCACTTGCCCTTTGCTTTGGATTGGGGAACATGGCAATCCCTGGCTCTGGCCTTCCCCGGATCCTCTGCCCACATGCCGGGACCCCACTGTGAAAAGAGTGCAAGCCCCATGGGCTAGAAGGTAAGACTGATGGTGGGGAAGGAAGATCCACTCTGGGCTTACTGCACACAGCCAAAGGACCGCCTCGATGTGTGGGGGGAACACGGCAAGGCTTGCCACCTTTCAGGCTCAGCTTTGGCTTCTGGGGCCTTCCAGGTGCGAGGCCTGAGAGAAAATGCCTCCCCCAAGAGCCACTTGCTTGCCTATCCATTGGCCAGGATGGCCTGGAAGCAGCAGGTCTCCTTGTCGTGGTCTCAATGTGGGACCTGAGGTGGAGCAGAAGTTGAACAGGCAGTAGCCCAGAGCAGGGCCCAAAAGGTAGCCAAGCCTCGCTGTGTGCCCCCCCCCACTGAGAATCCTACACCTCTTTGCTGGCATGAGAATCCTCTAGCCACCAGTTTTTGCTGGCATGAGAAGCCTTCAGCTGTCGTTGCCAGCTCAGTTCTGGCTGGCAAAGAGCAGCAGCTGCAGGCTTTTCGTGCTGAAAAAAATGGCAGCTGCAGGCTTCTCGCACTGAAAAAGAGTGATGGCTGCAGGCTTCTTATGCTGAAAAAAAGCGGAGGCTGCAGGCTTCTTTCATTGAAAAAGAGCAAAGGTGCAGGCCTCTTGCGCTGAAAAAGAGTGGTAGCTGCAGGCTTTTCATACTGAAAAAGACCGGCGATAGCTGCAGGCCAGTGTCTCGGGACAAGGTTGTGTGCCCAGCTGTACCAACAAAGGCTGGAAATAGGCACCCACCATTTCCTGCTGTAAAAACCCTTTTTAAAACCCTGAGTGTTGGGCAGTGAGACCCAGCAAGAGATGAGGCATCAGAGAATAACCATTGCTGTTGCTGCACAAAGGTGAGTCTAAGGCTCTGGCCACTTCCACTTCGGCCCACCTGCACTACCCCACCTTTCCATGAGTGATATCAAGTTGGCCATGCCCACTCAGTCACATGACCCCCCCCCCACCCATGCCCACCCAAGCTTTAGGACAAACCAGTTGTTAAATTAGTTGGTATATAGCTAGAACATTATTTCTGATGTCCTTATGAGGGCTGATATCATAGAGCTGTTACATAATTTTAGATATAATGGGAACTGTCATCTTTTAGTAATGTTTACTGCAATGGCCAACAATTTGATAAATTTGCATTGTTATAAAGTCTATTTTGTTCTATTGCTTCTATGGCTATGTATTAATTTCAGTATTTGAAATGAAACCTCAATTCACAGGAGTGTTCAGTGTAGAGACTGCATTGAGTGACTGGCAAGTCACTTGTTCAAGTGTCCACAAGTCATGCATTTCAACTTGCCATTATACAGTTGTACATCAATTGAGGCATGTTCTTCTTTTCTATTTAAGAGGCTACAATCACACACATGACATTTTAGCGATAATTTAGATCAATTTCTGATTTTATTTCCATCCAATGATTTCAAAACTTAGGCTTGGAAAGGAAAATGTAAGTACATATTTTCTTGAATATATTAGAAAAATCCTTATTTATGTTTATATTATAATTTTAAATATAAAATCCTTCCAGACTCTCAGGATTAACAAGAAAACCATAAAACAAAACAAAGCAGTTTTCATCAAGCTAAAAATGTACCCATAAAAATCTGACAAAACAAAGGAATCATTTGAAGCCAGCCTATTATTAAGTTGACAACTATAAGTTATCGCACTTGCATTTTATAAAATAAAACAAAATATAGTATTATTAATGTTATATTTTTTGTTTTAAGCTAATAATAGCCCTATTCATTCCTTTAACCCAAGCATCATGCAGTTGTTTACATAGGTCTTGGAAATAATAGCTATTGTGAAAAAATGAGAAAACCAAACTAGCCTATTTTTTCCACAAAGCCTACGTCTACAAAAAAGACACATCATGGAAAGAGATAAAACGTGTGTCTTAGCCTTCAGTATTGGGAATAGAAAGATGAAAAGTCTTTATATCAGACGTGGGATTCAAAAATTTTAACAACCGGTTCTGTGGGCATGGCTTAGGTGGTGGGCATGGCTTGGTGGTCATGTGACTGGGTGGACATGGCTTGGTGGTCATGTTATTGGCTGGGTGTGGCCAAGTCAATATCACTCATATCGAAGCACGCATCTCCTTGCCTGGCCTCTCATGACTGTGGGGATGCTGCAACAGTCGTAAGTGTGAAAAATGGTCATAAGTCACTTTTTTCAGTGCCATTGTAACTTTGAATGGTCACTCCACATAAGCAAAGTACCAGCAAAGGAGGGGGAAAAAACTCCAGAGAAGTTCCTGAGACAGGAAGTCTAGTCCTGCCAAGAATGTAATAAGGGTTAACGGAGAGGCAGTTTCTTTAAGCAACACCAGAATGCTTCCTTCCTGCCTTCCTTACAGGATTAGGCCAGTAATTTCTTCTAACAACCAGTTCTCCGAACTGCTTAGAATGTTAACAACCGGTTCTAGCGAATAGGTGCAAACCTGTAGAACTCCACCTCTGCTTTATATGGTTGGTAGGATAACTACTTGAAGAAATTTGGTAGACTCCAATAAAATACTTATACTGACACAGAACAATTTAAAACTTATTTTAAATGTTATTTGAAAATTCCAGTCTGGTTATCAACTATTGAAGCTTTTTCTTATCCTATAACATATAAGGAGGAACAAACAGTTAGATATGGGGAAATATTGGATGAAAAGGGTGAACTTAGAACGATGCAAAATTAAATTGTATTAAATTGACTGACTTAGATAGGATTTTGACAGGTACTGATGAAAAAGTGATTAAAAAATTATATAGTTATTTATTGGAAATTAAACTAGAGGAAGAACAAGTTAAAGAAACGATGATTGCTTGGGGGAAGAATTTTGGATATGGGATTGATTTGGAGAAATGGCAAAAACTGTGGTCTCAAAATTATAAAATGACAATGTCAACAGCATATAAAGAAAATTTGTATAAGATGTTTTACAGGTGGCATTTTCCCCCGACAAGAATAGCAAGAATGTTCAAGAATAAATCCGAAAAGTGCTGGAAATGTCATCAGATACCTGGCTCATATTACCATATGTGGTGGACTTGTGAGGATGCTAGAAAATACTGGACTAGAATTCGCATATGGTTGGAAAAAACGACAAAGAAACATATAGATTTGAAACCAGAGATTTTTTTATTGGGAATCTTACCTGATACATATAATAAAAATTTGAAGTACTTGATTGTAAATGTATTAACAGCGGCTAGGATTGTATTTGCTAAAAATTGGAAGAGCGAGAAAATACCATCAGAGGAAGAAATTATTAAGAAAATATTGGAATGTGCTGAAATGAGTAGATTGACATTTGAAATTAGAGAACAAGAAGATAAACAATTTTATGAAATTTGGGACCTTTTTTATCAATGGCTAGACAATAAAACATAATAATAGAATATTTAGAAACTTAGGAAATAATGAATATATATTTCTTTTTTTTTCTTTCTTTGATACTATCTTTATAAAATTTTATTAAGAATAGACTTGGTATGACTTTATGACTTATTATAAAATAAATTAAGTAAATTATAGTTATCTCGTTAAAGTATGAATTAACAAAATTATAGTCAAATGATTGTTTAATAATGATATTAGGCTATATAATTGTTGATTGATAATATGAGCATGATAACATGAGGTAATATAACTACAATGGAGACTATGAAATGGATGCACAAAAAAAAAGTGGTAAACCAACCGATACACTGTTTGTAAATTCATGAAGGAGGATGATGTTTTTATGTTTAATGTTTTATGTTCTATGTGTTTTTGTTTGTTGTTAAAATCAATAAAACTTTTTTTTCAAAAAAAACAAAACAATTTAAAACTTAAAATAGAGCTTAACCTAACTTTTGTATAATCTTCTGCTCTCAAAACTTATATCATGCTATAACATCATGTAAATGTTTCTGTATTAGATCTATGTCTTCTATTTATTTTTTTAAAGAAAATGAATCAAGTCTTGTATCTTTTCAGAGATTGTTTGTGATCTTGAGTAATTTTTTATGGTCAACATTATCATGCAAATTTAAATGTATTTACTGCATTATTCAAATTTAAAATGCATTTTAAAGCAAAAATGAAGTGTTTTATAATCAAGAATTGACCATACAGTTCTTAGAATAAGGATGTTGAGCTTTGTCTTCAAGCTTACTTTCTTTTATTATTGGTGCCACATTTACTCTATACTATTTTCAAAATCCCTATTCGTTCTCCAGCACGTCGATGGGAGAATCCACAGATGAGTTGACACATTCCTTTCTACCCAGAGACTGAGTCCATAATCTTTTACCACACCCCTCTGTCAACTGTCACTTTCCCCAGTTCACGACTCAGTCTTGCCCCATAGGGATGTGGCAAAAGATTGGCTTGCAAATCTTTGTCTAGAAATGCTGGAATTTCCAATTTAATAGTTTGTGGTGGCAGGTTTGATCTGTAGCACCGTCAAAGCACTACGGAGGTTTCCTTTTGTGTTCTCTGTCTATCGATCAAAGCAACTGTTTTTCTTCTGCAACCAAACCTCGCTGCCTGCCTTGCTGACTGAAGGGAAGTAATCTCTGCGTGAGGGAAGCCCACTGCTCGCCTGAGGCGCCACTAGCCCAGGTGCCACTCTTTGAAGTGCCGCAGCTGCTTCTCAGCTATTTTTTGGAGATTTTATCTGTTCCGACATTGCAGCTTTGGCGGCTTCATCATATTTCGCCGTTTGCAGCTAGCAGTCTGATTGGGTCCCTAGGGACTTTCAGCTATCAAACTGTCTGAGAAGTTTTCCCAGATTTAGGCATCTTTAAGAGATGTGTGGCTACAGGAGGAGTGTGCTGGCTACCCCAGTTGCTGGTCTTGCCACCACACAGCCCAGCCCCGTATTAAAAAGAGAGCAATTGCCAACAAGAGAACAACTGCCATCCACAAAAGATCAGGACAGCAACGTTCTTCTGCAAGCAGGGCAGCTTCTCGGTTGGGCTAAGTAAGCTGTCAAAATGGCTGAACAGTTTCTGTCGGCTGACAGGATGGAAGGGCATGAAGCCTCCTAATCTGCTTCCAGAAGAAAGACAAGTTCCAGAAGAGCTAGATCAGCAACCAAGATGCAGCAGATAAGATCAAGGTTAAGGCTATCTACTCCAGGAAACCATCAAGAGCTGAAGATAAAGATGCCAGTAGAAGACAGAAGGCCCAGGAGAAGCACATATCCAGAGTGCTTAAAAAGGCTCAGCAGGAAAGTATTGCATCTCTTTCTTTGACCAAGACTGTTATTCCCCTCCCTCAGGCAATTCTGCAGGCTAGTGTTGCAATTCCCATGAACTGGTCAGCAGAGGGCGATAGGGAACAGTTATCTGTTTTTTTCCAACAGAAAGTCAGGATGAGGCAGAACAGTTCCCTTTGCCTGCATAGCAACAGAGGTAACTGAACCTCAGGTTAGGAATAGGACCTTTACCCAGAGGCAATTTTTACTCCCTCTGCGGTGGGGTGCCACCCAGTAGACAGGCAGGAATCTGATCTGTCTGAAGAACTTAATTTCCTTATTTCACAGGCTATTTCTCAGGGGGTAGCCATTACTCTTCAACTTGGAGGACACTCTGCGTCTATAACCTCTGATCCTCCTCCATAACTGTCCCATCAATATCTGTATCCTAGGGAGGTAGGGTGGGCACATGGGTCTACATCCCCCACCCATTCCTTCTAGAAGCAGGGCATCAGTATTAGAGGATGTCAATCAGGTGGAGCAAGGGTTTTTGGACGATGACCTTGACCTTTCCCCTGACCCTCCCTTTCACTGGACTCTTCATCTAGTGCTGTTTAAGTCCCTCCTCCATAAGGCCAGGGTCATGGCCCACACTGGGACTATTCCACCCGCACCTGTGGAACCATCAAGTCCTCAGGTGTCGTATAAGGTTCTGTTCTCAGAACCTGTTGTTATGCAGGAGAACATCCCCTGCCCCAAACTTTTTCTTGAGGTGGTTCAGAGGCAGTGGAACCAGTCTGGCACATTTCCCAAACTGGGAGGAAATGACAGGAGACATTTTAACATGGCTCCCATTTTATCAGAAGCCTTAGAGTTGCCTTCCGTAGAAGACCCTCTAGTCTTCCTTTTCTCTCCCTCAGCAATCTCTGGAAACATTGCTGAGGCCTTGAAGGCTGAGGACAGAAAGGCAAAATTACATTAGCTAATGCCTGGACAGTTAGGTGGTCACTGCCACTTCTTTCTTTGTTGGGACCTCCTTACGTTGGCTAAAAGAGTTTCAGGCGAGTGTTCCTCTGGAGGAGACCTGAATTCACCAGGATATCAACAAGCTGGTGGCAGTGGCCGAGTTTTCAGCCGATTCCTCACTACATGCTCCAGGGCTCTCACCTCCAGTATCACCTCCCTCCACCTGCTATGGCTCCACCAATGGCCAAGACTAAATGGAGATTGGCTTCTGCTCCCTACAGAGGTTCCTCTCTCTTTGGGGAGGCTTTGAACTCATTCCTCACTGAGAACAAGGACAAATGCAAGGTCCTGTCCTCTGTCAGTAGATGAGTGGATAGTCATTCCTCACCCTATGGATGTCAGTCTTCCTTTTGTCCACCAGACAATGCTACCAACCACTCTCAGTTCCAACCCCTTACCCTCTAAGATCTGACCGACAACCAGACAGATCGACCTTTAGAGATAGGTACAGGCAGCAACAACCTCAGGCCAAGTAGCCCTTTCATGGAGCAGGGGGCGTCCCTTTTGTCACTTCAAATGACTGCCAGAACCCTCTTCCCCCCATTGGTGGGCGTCTAACTCTATTTGCTCCCCAGTGGGGGAAAATCACAACAAATTTATGGGTTTTGAATACCTTAAGATTTGGCTTAACTCTGGAATTTCTCTCCATTCCTCTGAGATACTTCATCCATTGCCCCACCTCCAAGAGCCCCACCAAGAGGGATCTCATGGACATGGCGATTCAACACCTCCTGGACATCTAGGCCATTGAACCAGTTCTGGAAGATCAATGGGGGCATTGACATACAAAAGGTTCAAAATGCACTCTCTGCAGTCAATTTTGGATGGTATCAAGATGGGCGACCTCCTGACCTCTATAGAGTTGATGGAGGCCTATCTCCACATTTCCATCCACCCCGGCACTGACGGTGCCTCAGGTTCTGTTACTCAGAACATCATTATTTCCAGTACATGACTCTGCCGTTCAGCCTAGCTTCTGCCTCCAGGTCCTTCATAAAGGCCCTGGCAACACTGGCTGCGCACTTAAGAACAATCCCAGTGCACCTCCAGTGCTACCTAGATGACATCCTCATCCAATCTTTCTCATCCCAGCTAGCTCAGAAGGATCTGGAAATGACACACAGATTTTCCATCAATTTTCAGAAAAGTCATCTTGTACCAACTACTTGCTGCTCCATCTAGGAGCAGTAATAGACACCAAGCTGTGTGATGTTTATCTTTCCCAGGAGCGACAGGACAGCATCAAGTCCTTAGTCACCCAAGTCAGAATGGAACGTATCATGCATAGCCATTGTACCTTGGGCCCAATCACACATAAGAATTCTGCAATGGTTCCTGCTACCATTCCAGAGAGTAGGGGGCAGCAATTCCACCTCTAAGGTCAGGGTACTATTAGAGACACTCAGGTGATGGGTGTCCCCAGCAATAGCCAAGGGAACACTATTCAAGGAGCCCAGCTGCCTGACCTTGATTTCAGATGCCAGTCTGTTCAGATGGGGAGCCCATCTCCAGCAACGGCTGGCTCAAGGACAATGGTCTCAGGCAGACCTGAAGAGCAATATAAACTGGCTGGAGTTCCGAGCGATCCATCTCATCCTGAACTTGACAGACAATGTGTCTGCAAAAGTGCATGTCAACTGCCAAGGGGGCACCCATTCGAGGTCTCTCATGCACAAGGTGGACCAACTATTTCTCTGGGCAGAAGCTCTCCTGAGTTCCATTAAAGCAGAACACATCTTGGGGGCAAGAAACACACAGGTGGACTTTCTCAGCTGGACCACGGTGGACCACTCCAAGTGGCGGTTGCACCTGGACATCTTCCAGGAACTGTGTGAGAGGTTCAGCCATCCGGTCCTGGACTTTTTCACCACTCCAATGATCTCGCAGATACTTCATGAGGTTTCTGACACCAGGAGCAGAGGAAGTCAATGCCCTCCACTACCCATGGCCCAAGGGCCTATTATATGCATTCCCTCCTCTTCCCATCATACAGGGAATGATCAGGAAACTTTTAGTGGAACAGGCAGAGATCTTACTCATCACCCCCCATTGGTCTAGATGGCCATGGTATGCACACCTTGTCAGTCTCTCTCTCAGCCTTAGAGAATCCCTTGGGACAGGGTCTCTCTCAGCCAGGGGTCTTGGTCTACCCAGAGCCTCAGTGGCTCCAACTGACTGTCTGGCACTTGAGAGGCAGACCCTGACAAGGGACAACTTTTCAAGAAAGGTGATACAAACAATACAGGCTTCTAGGAGACCTTCCACCAACAGAATTTACAATTCTACTTGGAAGGCATTCTGCAGTTGGTGTGCTAGGTCGAGTCTAGACCCTACTTCAGTTTCCATCCAACAGATCCTGGACTTTTTGCAAGAGGGTCTAGACAAGGGGTTAGCCACAAACACTATCCAGGGCAGGTGGCTGCTTTGTCTTTGGTGCTGACTTATGGGGACTTGGAATCTATAGTGCACCATCCAGTAGTGCTCTCCTTTCTAATGGGAGCAGTCAATTTAAAACCACCTGTTGTACACAGGTATCCAACTTGGGACTTGTCTAAAGTTTTATACACCCCTACCTTGCCACTTTTCAAGCCTCTCAAGTCTACAAGTCTGCGATACCTGTGATTCAAAGACACCTTTTTCATGGCCATCACCTTGGCCAGGCGAATTTCGGAATTGGCTGCTCTCTTCGTCAGAGAGAAACTTTGCAACTTCCATGCAGACAGGGTGGTTCTACATCTAGATCCCTCCTTCACCCCCAAGATCAACTCCTGGTTCTACCAGGCCCAGGAGATAGTGCTTCCAAACTTCTATCCAGGTCCTTCTCATCAGCTGGAACAGAGATGTCACACTCTGGATGTACTCTACATAGGTACATAAAACGGACTTTGCCTCACCGTAAATCCAAATCACTGTTTGTCTCATTCCAACCTTCTCTAGGTTTAAAGAACACTTCATCAACCATAGGCCATTGGATAAGGGTGTGTATTGCAAAGGCCTACAAGACACAGTCTATTCTGGTCCCCAGATGATTAACCACCCACTCTATTCGAAGTGCTGTGACTATAGCTGCATGGGCGATGCAGGCTTCGGTTGAAGAGATCTGCAGAGCGGTGATGACATGGTCCTCATCATTTCCCTTTGTGCGCCACTATAAGTTGGACACTTTTGCCTCGGCTGAGGCTGCCTTTGACAGGAGGGTGCTTCAGCGAGTGCATATAGCTAGGGGGACTCAGGACCACAACAATTCCCACCCACAGGGACAGCCAGGCTTTGGTATATCTCATCTGTGGATTCTCCAATCGATGTGCTGGAGAAAGAGCATTGTCTTACCTGAAAGCTTCTTCTCAGCATGGCGATGGAGAATCCACTCCCTCCCTTGGAGGCAGTTAGGTCCTTCGTCCAGCACAGGAAGAGCAGAAGAGCCAACACCATCAAAGAGTCCTTCAGATGACCACGCCTTCATTGTGAACTGGGGAAAATGACAGTTGACAGAGGGGCATGGTAAAAGATTAAGGACTCAGTCTCTGGGCAGAAAGGCCTGTGTCAACCCATCTGTGAATTCTCCATCACCGTGCTGAGAAGAAGCGTTCAGGTAAGACAACATTCTGTCTCCCATGCCTGGGTGTTTGTTTCTGGTGTCCACCTTTTCTTTTACAAAATAAATCCATGTCACTGTTGCTGATTCCATCCTCCATATATTATCTCCTTGTTAGAGTAAAACCAAATGCATGTTGTTTTGCTTTCTTCATTAATTTTTTCATTTCTTGGAGCTTTCTCATTTCTTCAGGAGCCTTTCAAATTCTTAATAGATCAGGATTTATTTCTTTCATGAAGTTTATTACTGCCCCTGCATGTTTTTAAATAAGTTTAGTTCCACAGTTGTTGTTGTTTTTACATCATTATGGGCTGTTGATATAGTTATATGTCTTCAGTCAGTGGTGGTTTTGTCCTGCTTGACAGGAACAATGAGTTCCAAGAATTTTGCAAGAATAAGGCTTCCCAAATGCAAGAAGAGAAATATGTAAGTCTTAGCTAAATTGCTTACATGATCATCTTAAATCTAAATTTTAAATTGAATCATTCCTGAATGCCTGGACATCAGCCTGATACGTTCATCTATAGATAGCTACACATCTAGTTGAACATCTGCTGGTCTTCAGTATGTAGCAATTTTATTTTTCCTAGCAACTGTTACTAGGTAGAATGATGATTACACTAAAAAGCCCGACAAAAAGGAACAGTAACCTTGTTTTGCCAACCTTTTTTTTTTCAGTTACAGATATATATACAGATGCTATAAAAAGTCACATGAAGAGTAATGTGTCTTGATACAGCAGAACATATGCTACTTGTGCAAAACTCAGCCTATAGGTTCAGCAGTGAAGCAAAAAGATATATTTGCATGTAACATATTTACACTACCAGCATTTTTTCCAAACATCACGCACAACTTTTATGTTGAAAAGTTGATTTCCTGATATAAGCAATAAGGATATCATCACTCACTCTCCTAAATGACCTAGTTAAAAAGAGACTTACGGTTTATGTAATATAGTTATCCTGATCACCATGAGTTGGCTTTTCTCAGCATTACCATGTCCAGATACAGGCTGAATTCTCACAAACTATAAGGTAGAGGACTTTGAATAACATAATGTTAAAGAGAGATTTTTAGACACTTCAGTAAAGGGCACTACTTCAACTTAAAAATATAGATAGTCCTTGACTTATGACCACAATTGAGGTCAAAATTTCTGCTGCTAAGTGAGCCAGTTGTTAAGTGAGTTTAGTCCTATTTTACAATCTTTCTTGTCACAGTTGTTAAACAAATCATTGTAGTTGTTAATTTATTAAGTATATTAATTTATTAATTAAGTTATTAAGTGTATTAATATGGTTATTAAGTGAATCTGACTTCCCCACTGCTTGTCAGAAAGTTGCAAAAAGTGATCAGGTGATCCTGGGACACAGCGATCATCATAAATATGAACCAATTGCTAAGCATCTGAATTTTGATCACATGATCATAGGGATGCTACAAAAGTTGTAACTGTAAAAAACGGTCATAATTCACAGTTTTCAGTGTCGTTGTAACTGTGAATGGTCACTGAACAAACTATTGTAAGTCGAGGATTACCTGTATGATGGTAGAAATAACATTTGAAGAAAAGAATCTAATAAAATTTGAAGAAAAGAACAGGATTTATGTTCTACTGCTCTAGAGTCTGTTAAGATGTTTTTGTTCGCAGTAGACAGAAAGAAATAGAGGTGTAAGAATGATGATTATGATTATGAACAATTTTTTGTTTTGAGAGATCTCAGAGTAGCATGCAACATAAGAAGAAATTATCACTAAAAAACTAAAAGAGATTACTTTACATCATCCTTGCAGCTGAATACCATAATAAATATAATCTTGTGAATGTCTAATTCTTCCAAACAGGCTAATGAGAATGGTAAACATAACTACTAGAAATAAAGTACCTTGGCAATTCTGTTTTGGAATGGTAGCTTTTGTCAAGTTTGGAGAACATAATTTTGTTAGTCAGTGAAACATTACAAGCTTTCTCTCCTCTTCCCTGCCACCCCCGCAAGCCTACTTTAATAATCAGACTTTACAAAAATAGAGAACAGTAAATGTGTCCATTAACTCAATCATAGATGAGTTGAGTATCTTGAAAGTTGTTTTCATATAATCTTTTAACAGATTTTTCTTTTTAATTTCCTCCCTTTCTGGGTGTCTGCGTTGAGCTATTCCATTTTCCCTTTGTTTCTGCTTTTAATGCATTGGCTGGCTCTTTGATTTCCTTTATCAATTCAAAAGCCATCCTTTTCATAGCATCACTAAAGGACAGCCACAAGGACACAGAAATTGCCCTATGAAGCTTTTTATTTCATTGTTCCTTTCATTTTTACAACAAATAACTGAAACTGCAGTTAATCACTGCATATTTCTGGTTCCCAGGGTACTCATGGAGTTCTCCATATGGCCTCTTCAAAATGGAGGCACTTGGCTCAATGAAATATAAATTATGCAAAGAAATGAAATCAGGCAATGAAAGAGAGTAATAATAAGAACAAAATAAAGGTGGGGGGGGAGAAATCACTTAACAAAATTATAAGGCTGTCAGATAATCAAATTACATTCCTAGGATCCTAGAAGAATGCACTAAATACATTTTTTCTTAACCAATAAAATATTTATTGCCTTTAAATGCTCTTGCTTCTTGCAAAATTCCAGCAAGGAACATTACTTTTGTTTTTCCATTTTATATTTTCCATTTTCATTTTGAGTTCACCTTATGTCTAGTATGTATGTATACTTTAATTTTGTTTTAAATTACTCATTACTTTGGTTCCTTTCTTGAAGTCTTAGACTTTCATTAACTTTTTGTTATACTCTACAGTAAGCCAATATAACACACAATATTTGGGGTCCAGCGCTGTTGTACTGTGGACCTTTTCTTACTGCTGAGCTGAGTGCTATCTAACCATTGCTGAATTGGCAGAAAACTATAGCAGCATGAAATTTGTTTTTTTCCCATTGCCAATTCCTATCTTGCCTCTACTGCCTCTGTTTCAAGTCACTGCAGCTAAGTGATTTCCTTCCAAGAAGATGGGTGTCAAAGCCAAAAAAATGTTACACACTTTGAGGTTGCACTGGATAGTATTGAAGTAAGTGGAAACCAGAAAAATTAACCCTGATATAACTAGGGACTACTTAAATCTGCTTTATGCATCAAAAGGAAATTAGATGAAGGGTGTATAGTGAGGATGTGGCAAAATAGAAATGTGACCAGAGCTTATTGGTGCTTTGGTAAGACTTTTTAGAAATGATTTTAATTAAACTTGAGGAGTATTTCTGGTCTCAGAGTGCTTACTCAATGAGCAGGTGGCTGTGTGGCTAGGACATTTTTGTACAGTTTTATCTGGTATACCAGTTGCACCCTTTCCTAAATTGGGGGTGGGGAATTCAGATAGTCACATGTTCTTAGCACCTCACAGCTTAGCATCTGTAATGCTTCATGTTGTTACAGATGCTCTGCTCTGGGAGAAAGATAAGAAAGTCCAATTCTATTGATCTTAATGGAAATCTCCAGTAATATCACTACCATGATATATGTTTCTATTTATGATATATACTATTTTTAAATGATCATGGGATCATCCAGAATTGAGGTTAAAAAAAATGGTCAGCCTAAAGTTTAATGTTAATACTGGTTCTATCAGACTGAATTACCTTTCTCTGAAAGGATGACCCAATGGGTCACAAAGTTATCTAGTATTTAACAAACCTGATTTACCTGTATTCCAGAAACATTCATTATTTGATTTATTACTTTGTGTTAAAACTGGATAGTATTTTAATCCTCTTCTGTTTTAACTTTTAATATTAATTCATTGGTCCAACAAGTCCCTGAATCCAGCTTTTATCTTAAACAGTGGCTAACAGAAATGTTCTTACTTCATTATAAATTGATGATGCAGCCATTCTTTCATTTACAATAACAGCCATGAGAAGAGCACTTCAGGCTTCTGGCTCTTGCTCTCAGACTTGCCATTAATTACTCTTAAGACCAAAGTCATGATCTTTTCTAATTGTTTAATGAAGTATAGCTGGCAGATGAATGGATGTAAGATAGAACAGTTTAAACTCCACCAATATTTTGGTATTTATTTACAGGCCATAGATTTCTGGAAGTCTCAGATTGCTTATACTATGGAATCCGCCCAGAGACATTGTAATCATGTTACCTATAGATTTTTGTTTTCTTTGTTATAGATTTGAATATTGCAATTATTCTCTCTGCAGTTGCCAAGGTAGTGAACACAGAGACTTTTCCCACCTGGAGACAATTTAATCCATGTTTGGATATCCTGAGTTCCCAACATTGCACTCTGTTTGGAGGCAAGATCTATTTCAGCAGAAACTCAAGTCTGAATAAGTAAGATGACTTAATGCTTAAATTGATATTTGTCTTGGCTAGATACTTACATGACATCGATAATGCATAATCTCCAAGGCATTCACTTTAGCGTCTTTGAATATTCTGCCTTTAATGTTACTGAAAAGAAAATAGTGTTGTTCTCTCTGCAGAAAGGTTGCCTTTATAATACTCCAAGTTTAAATATGTTTATGGCTTCTATATTCTACATATTTGCCTCTTTGCATATCTTAAGGATATTTTTAAAAAATGACAAATTTTGCTTTTGAGTTCAACTACTAGGAAACAAATGTTGAAATCTGGTAATTTTATCTCTTTTACAATTTATTCATAGAGTTGTTGATTTTTGTTATAAGATTTTACAAATGTTTCAGTTAATCAAAAATTAAAAAACTGATTTTAAGCTAGGTGATTATTTTTGTCTTCTGCTCAAAAATCATAATAAATACACTCTAGTGTTTTAAATTAGAAGAATGTACAGTATATTCATTTTTTTTTATTTCATTGTTTTATCTTGATGTTTTTTTATATAATCTGCCACAAGAAGCTTCGGATAGTAAGCATATGCAGGCAAGCATAATGAAATAAATGTACATTTAAACTGACATATAGAAATGTCAATAACATTTTGTCTAGAAAATGCCAGCCTAGGAAACTGATTCCTTTTCTTTCATAGTTATGCAAAATCCAGATCTGAACAATTGACTGCATTGATTGTGCAAAAGGACGTGCAAAGTCTTCATTCATTTTAATTTGTCTCTTAAACCCTCAAGCTCCACATTTTAACCTATTGATTCAGAGTTCTGTTACTATTATATACAATTAAATTTAGGTTGCATGTGGATGGTTTCTTTTCAAATTGTTGGGAGCAGGATTGAAGAGCTCTAAAAATAACAATTATTTGCCCAAGCATTTTTTTTTTAGTAAACACAACTTTTCACCTTTAAGAATAACCAATTACCTGCCATTTTCATGCTTATAGGTTTGTTTGATGACTTATGTGGTCTGAATCATGATGTGAGACTGGGGAGGTATAAAAACATTTAAAATGACAATTAATGCTGCCTTCACATCCAAGGATAAAGCATTGGGTAAGAAACCTCTTTCCCAAAACAGATGAACAGCAACTTGCTGTAGGGGTCTCAAGGTTCAATTTCTACCAAAGCTGATATTTGTGCATATTTTTAAAGAAAGCAATATTTAATCAGTAAAATATCCATGCTCTATCATAATGTCATGCATCTCACTCACAATAATTCTTATTAACTGCTTGGGTACAATTTATTTTCCTCTCAGGCTATGAAGATTGTATTGCAGATGTATTGCAGATTCTGGCTGAAAATGATAAGCCATCCTCTAGGAGCAATACTACTAGCCAGTCAGGTTTGTTAAGGGAGACACTGTTTGATTGGCTCTAACAATAGATCAAAGCTATCAGTGCAATATCTGCAAAACAATGGCTGGGAAAAAATGTCTTTCAGCAGCCTCAGTAGGGTTAGAAATGTTTTTTTTATCCACTCTTTTATTACTGATTCCATTTTGTTTACCTTTATCGTTGATGATGAAGTAGAGATGAATACAATAACTGAAAGCATAATATATCTAACAGAATAACAGAGTTGAAAAGGACCTTGGAGGTCTTCTAGTCCAGCAGGAAACCCTACACCATTTCAGATAAATGATTGTCCAATCTCTTCTTAAAATCAATGCATATACTGAGTATCAACATATATGTATACATATTATATTCTTGCTAGTAATATAAGTACACTACCTGTCCTTATCATGGTATCATGGTCTATCTTGTAGTGATTCTCGTTACTTGATCAATTGATCAATCAATCAATCAATATGTATGGTCACCCATCTCAGCAACTCTTAAAAGTAGATTAAAATTTCTATCATAAAGAAATTTTATGATTCATGGTGGCTCACATAGTAAGATGCTGGGCCTGTGTACCACTGAGGTCGGCAGCTCGAGGGTTCGATTCCAGTAAGCGAAAGCCTACAGGCATTCAGGCCTCCTGTGGGTAAAGGTAACACTGCCTGAAAAAATTCCTTTCACAGAGGCAGCCAGCCACCTCGGTGATCCCTGACTAATACGTGCCATACGCTGAATAAATAAATAAAATATACAACAGCTGATGATGATGTCATAATTTATGGTTGTTAGCACAACCAGGAGGCAGACCCTTCAGTCAGAGCCCCAGGCCCAGACAGGTCTTTAGGGTCTTACAGAAGATCAGCAGCTATAGGGTGTATTTGATCCCTGGATACTATGGCAGAAAAGGCTCTGTGGAGCTTGCCCATGCTGCTGGACAGCTTGAACAGATTTAACAGATAATCAGAGTTGGAAGGGACCTTGTAGGTCATCTAGTCCAACCCCCAGCCCAAGCGGGAGACACTACACAATTTCTGACAGATGGCAGTCCAATCTCTTCTTGAAAGTCTCAAGTGATGGCGCTCCCACAACTTCTGAGTGCAAGCTGTTCCATTGGTTGATTGTTCTCACTGTCAGAAAGTTTCTCCTTATTTCCAGGTTAAATCTCTCCTCGTTCAGTTTCCACCCATTATTCCTTGTCTGGCCTTCAGGTGCTTTAGAAAATAGCTTGACCCCTTCCTCCCTGTGGCAGCCCCTCAAATATTGGAAGACTACTATCATGTCTCCCCTGGTCCTTCTCTTTACTAGACTAGTCAAGCCCAGTTCTTGCAACCATTTGTTGTATGTTTTAGTCTCCAGTCCCCTAATCATCCTGGTTGCTCTTCTCTGTACTTTTTCTAGAGTCTCAACATCTTTTTTATAATGTGGTGACCAAAACTGGATGCAGTACTCTAGGTGTGGTCTTACTAAGGCTTTATAGAGTGGTATTAGTACAACGAGTAAAAAAGGTCCTTCGGGTAAATTTTCCCCATGTACTGTGCTCAAAGTATGCAAAGTCTCTATCATGTGTCATATGTGAGATTTTCTGAATCAGAATCATTATTTCTGGAAGGGAAAACAATTGAGCTGGATGCATTAATGGTGGTGATGGCAGAAAATAGTTTAATTTGAACAAAACAGAAATCTGATCCGTCCTATCGATCATATATCATACTGGATTACGTGTTTGTGCATTTAGTGTCTAATCTTATCTGACTTTTTTCTCCTACAACTCTGTTAGGTGGGCTGGGCTGTGAGAGAGTGTCTGCTCACAGGCTCACATTTTGTTGTACGTCACCTTAACCATTACACTGAATTGGTTCTCAAAAGGTCCAGAATGAGTTTTTATGCAAAAAGATTGTTCCTTGTTTTCCTGACATAAAACCATCACTGAATACAATTAATCGTTTTAAACATTTGGACAATGGACTCGGTCTTTCATAGACCATTTGACAAAAAGTGTCCTATATTAAATGTTATTTCTGCAATATTCTAAATCAAGTGTTATATAGACAACAAATTCTCACCCTTGGAGCACAGGATCTAAATAACTCAACCACACAGCTAAGATCTTTTTCCTGTATACATATACAACTATACCTGAAGGTTATGGTAAAAGTCAAAATCTGTTTTTTATGAGCATCACTTGTGCTTTGATTGCACTATTGCAGCCACCATCTTGATTTTTTCTTTGATCATACCCCAGTGATGGCTAACCTATGACACGCATGTCACTCGTGACACGCTGAGGCACTTTGACTGACACGCCTGTTGGTGTGGGGAAAACCTGCACATTTAGAGGCTGCCTGTGCTCTGCTCCAATCCCTGCTCCCTGCTTGTTGCGTGGAGGCGTGGTGTCACCGCTGCCGCAAGATCTTTGCAGAAGAGAACCAGTTTTAACCGCCATAAACTGAGGTTTGTCAGTTTCATTACCTCAGGAACGCTACAGGAGGAAAGGAGATCCATGAGGTTCACAGCCCTGTAAGGTGGCCTTCCGATCCCCACATCCTGCACCTGCAGCCCTGAGACCAGGGAGACGAGTTTCACAGCCCTGTGTGATCACCCCAGCCCAGTCCGTCATAAACCAAATTATTGATATTTTTTGAAGTGACACACGACCCGAGGAAGGCTATACTTTTTCCCGATTTTCGACACACCAAGCTGAAAAGGTTAGCCATCACTGCCATACCCAGTGGTGGGATTCAAATTTTTTTACTACCATTTCTGTGGGCGTGGCTTGGTGGGTGTGGCAAGGGAAGGATAATGTAAAACATCTAGTCAGAGGTGGTATTTGTTGATTCTCCGAACTACTCAAAATTTCTGCTACCGGTTCTCCAGAACTGGTCAGAACCTGCTGAATGCCACCTCTGATCATACCCTATAAATACCTTGCACATTTATAAGGTTTTTCTCAAAACAAATTATCTGACTGGAGCTTTCACAATGTTATATTTTTGCTTCCTGAATTTTGACCAACTGAGATGTCTTCTTCACACCTTATGTCAACTCTGAAGCTGGCCTGGCTGAGGCCATCTTGGATGCTTCAGTGTTGCCACAATGGTGCTAAGGGATAGGGAGGGGGAATAGAAATAGCTGGGGTTTCTTAGCCAAAACAAAATAGTTTCCCTTGAGAACCAAGGGCATTCCCACAAGTGGCTGAAAAGAAGAGAAGTAAAGTTTCCAAGCAACCAGATGGCACCTTGATTGGACCATGTGACTGATTGTTTGGGAAAAAGGGGAATGTTTTTACTTTTAATTAGGTAAAAACTGTGAGAACCTTTAGAGTCGGTTTTCACCAATCTGTGCCAATATGATATGTCCAATAAACTTGTTCTTTGAGGAATCTGCTTGCCTCGGAGTTCTGTTTGCTATGGACTTATTACTTGGAACCCTGACACTTAAACATGCTATCTACTCATCCTTGAACAGAAAACTATATTGGTACAAATTTTCATATGTGTTCCCTCATTCCTATCATCTGTGAGTTACTAAGCACTGACAACTACATGCCAGAGGTACTTTACAATACAAATTTTTCTTCCTGGTTTGCTCAGCCATCAGTGAATTTTATGACAGAACTGTTAAGAGTATTCAAGTCAGTTTCCTAATTTGATTTCATTGTATTGCCAGAACATTTGAACAAAGTTATTCAGTCCTATTTTAAACTGCTTTGGAGGTCTGGGAATAGAGAAAGGGAATATCTCTTCAACATATTTCTTGAGTGTTTTCAAAACAACCAGGATTATGTGTCATGATTTAGACTATTACATCAACATTATTAAATGAATATGAACTTTGCTCTGGTTGAAAGATCTATATGAGCCCCTTTCCCATGCCCATTCAGATTAACCAACTTGTACATAAATCATCTGCAATAATACATCTTCAGAACAGAATAATTCCTATTACATTTAAAAGATAGAATTACACCCTAGAAATAGAGCACTTATTTGGTTTGCCTTCTTGACATTCTGAAAAGTTCCATTCTTCTGAGTAATTGTTTCCTTCTTCCTTTTTTGGTTCTCATTTATCTTCTTTCAATGAATATGGAGCAGAAGTTACAATTCTTTTGTAAAAAGAAGTAGCAATGTCTGCTGGAATGGTCATAGATTCCAGGAACCCTTTTCTATTCTTAGCTTTTAAGTCTCTGTCTTTTTCTTTATAGTATTGTTTCTTCTTTTGCAATGAGATGAAAAACATTAAATCATACCAAGTTTTTGACCTCTGAAATACTGACAGTGAAAACTGAGAAACTACTGATACTTTTTCTGGAAGCTAGTCCAACATTTTATACTTCTGACTCTTGCCTTCTTCTTAGCATTAGCAGAAAAACATTCAGAAAGTTTAGTAAAACCATTAAGAAAAAAAGTATAATTTTCTAGGCTTTGGTTATGGATTCCACATTGTTTTAGAAAAAGATAGTGTGGAAGAACTGGGGGAAAAAAAGGTGAGAGAGGGAGGATGAGAGGTCTTTTATACCAGAATGTTGTGAAATGGGAATAGAAAGACCTTTGTTTCTCATATGTTTTATTATTGTTTACTCTTTATTTTTGTTCAGTTTATGAACAAAAAATACTTTTTGTTTTTACTTTTTCAAAATAAAAACCACCCAGAGTCATTTCAGACTTCAGCAGTATTGACAACTGACATCCCATTTAAACAGTGGCAAAAGGATATTCCTAAATTCATATGGCAAAGGAAGAAACCAAGATGTTAGATGTGGGCGAGTGAAGAGGCAGACACACGATGAACAGGTAACTTCTTTATTTCAGTTTAAAACACAAGCTGCGAACCCACGGCTGGCGCCGGCTTATGTAGCCAGTGCTGTCCAAAGCTTCAGCCACTGACAGGACTTTGTTTCTCCCACCAGTGTCTGGGCTAATCGGTGGAGCCTGGCATCAGACTCCACTCGCCTGGCCATATAAGGCAATACTTAACACAAGAGTTAGATACAAATTACTTCAAGAAGCCAAACAAATAATAAGTTTAGGTTTGCCAGATTTGTACTTAAACTTTGACGCTTGCTGCTTGATCTGGATGAAAGAGGTGACTCTCCACACGAAGAGATTACTTGAATGAGTTAAGATATTCATGGCATAGCTCAGGGGTGTCCAACTCAAGGCTGAGGGGCCAGATCCAGCCCAGGGGCGTGCTTAGATCTGGCCCAGGGGCCACCCTATGAAGGACTGGCCTGCAGTTCCTCTGCATGAGGCTCTCATGAGCTCCGTTTTTGCTAGCTGAGGGTTGTAGGAAGCCGTCCCAGCCAAAAATGAAGGTTGCGAGGGCTGCACGCAACCCTCCTGAGCTCCATGTTCTCTGGCAGAGGGTTGAGAAGGCTGTCCCAGCCAAAAACAGAGATTGGGAGCCCATTTTTGCTGGCAAAGCATTCAGGTCCCCACAGGCACCCCTGACACAAACAATGTCAAGCTGGCCATGCCCAGTGTTAAGTTTGAGGCATGGGCTTAATGAACGGAGACCAGACTGTCAACCTTGAACTTCAGCTCTTTATTCACAAGCATAACAGAGACAAAAAACCCTGGCTAGCAGTCACTCTTTTATAGCGTAAGCTGCTATCCGGATAACCAATGGATAGTGTTATAGCGTTTGAATCTTGGCCGGCCCGCCAACAGCCAGTCAGATTTCTCGGAATGAACCAATCATAACTTGCCATTATATGGGCCAATAGGATGTGCAGGATTACGATCCTGCTAGGCAAATGAATCTTTATTAATTACATTTCTTTAGTTCACAACACCCACCATCACTATGCCCACCTTGTCCCTCCGAGGTCAAACAGAACCCTGATGCGACCCTCAATGAAATAGACTTTGACAGCCCTGGTATAGCTGCTTATGGTGTGACAAGATTAAGATGAATATTGACTTTAAGAATCATTTTGTTAGATCCTGAGAGTTTGGAATAAATATAAAATAAGATTATCTATGAAGGTACCTCTTTGGGTGTCAGCACAGTAAGCTTTTTTCAGAAAAGACCTTTGCTGCATTTTTTGGTGGCAAAGAAAAGACCGGGTCTTATTTTCAGAGAAACATGGTATAATTGAAAAAAAAAAAGATTTAAAATAGAAAAAAAGTTATGGGTTTAACTTTGCAAAAATTCATTTGAAATTGTATTGTGTGGTAATGGAATAAGTTGTTGCCAAGGTTATAAACTATTATTAAAATTGAGTTTTGAGAACAAATAATTGAAGCAATGCATGATTCAATAGGCAAGATACTTTGGGTATAATAATATAAAGCTTGAACAACAGGACACATGTGGATGAAGGTTTTAAAACTTACACTGAATTATAACTCAAAAGATTTTTTTTAATAAAACGATGTAACATTAATATTTAATATCTGATAAATTGTCAAATATATATGAAGATACTTTGAATATATGTTGGAAATGTAGGAGAGGAAAGAAGAAACTTAACATCTTTATTGGATATGTGGCAAAGCAAACAAATATTAGGGCAAATTTCATATTTTAATACAGAAGATTCTTAAAACAAATATACAGATTAAAGCAGAAACTTTTCTTCTAGGTTTAATGGACAAAGGAATTGAGAAAAAATGAAACTTTGTTGCAATACATATTTACATCAATAAGAATGCTTTATGAACAAAAATGGAAGGATACATTAATTCCCACAATGGAAGAATGGTTGGAGAAACTGATGGAATTAGTGGAAATTGCCCATTAACTACTTTAATCAAAGAGAAGAATACATTTTGTTTCTATCTGATAACTGCTTCTGGATTTCGTGCTTGAGATAGAAAAAAAATATGAAACTTTAAATTTGGGATTTACTGATTCAACAATGTTTGTTGTTGTTATTGCTGTTATAGAAATGACTAGTATATACTGAGTATACAAAGTAAAACTGTAATGCTATTATGTTCATTCTATTGCACTGAAAAGAGCAAGAATTTAATGCTTTTCCCCCTTTATTTTCCACATTTTTCTATTTTTCCATTTTCCCACTATTTGCATTTGCATTTTATATTCTAATAAGTTGGATAAAATTATATTATTAAAAAAAGAATGGGTAAACTACCCTTGATTCCATTTATTACATTTATTAATGTATATATTTCCAATCATTTCATTATATTTATCATAACTGAAGGAGCTTATGTGTCTTCCATGAGTATACTTCCAGATGATAGTACTGATATGTGTCTATTGATCATGCTGTATATGTGCACTATATATAGGTATCCTAGCCCATAGAAAGTGTTCATCTGCCTTGGCAATGAGTACTGCGCTGGATTTGGAATTGTATGTTACTTACCTGTCCCTGTTTTTTGCTTGGCCTGATTAATTAACTCAAGTACAGAAATGATGCTTCAACTCTCTTTCTCACCAAGGAATTTTGACTGAGTTGTAAATGAAAAGAAGTTAGAAATACTCTCCTCTTTTGAGAGAAGTTAAGAAAGAAAGAAAAGTTTCTCCAAGTCCATTTCAGGAAGTAATCTGTCAGCTATTTTAGCTACACAATCACTGGTCTAAAACTATGCACACCAGTAATGTGATACCTCCTTCTTATTCATTTAATATATTTGTTATTTTTCAAGGCAATGGAAGTACTAGACAATTTTAAAAAGGATGTTAGAAAGTAAGAGGCCTATTACCTGTACGTTTTATGCATTGCTTGCTCTCTGGTGTTTGTCAAGACAAATAGACTTGCTTACTGTGAGTGACTCAGAACAGAACCTCCATATCAATCACCCACCTAGCTCTACATAAATTCTGTAGGGCATTCAGGACATTTTGCTGTTTATGAATATTTTAGACAAGAAGAATCCCTGAAAGCTTCCTGATGCATTAAGATGGGAAAGTGGGACTTGGGCCTTGTTTTAGAGTTGTTTGCCAAAATGCTATTACTATTACAGCTCTTTGGTGAATGTGTGTTTCCTTGAAAAAGAACTACAGTAACAGCATGGCTGAATACTGCCAATTCCATTCTTCACAAACAAATGGGAAACAATGATACTTAATCTTTTAATGCTGCATAAACTATACCAAAGAAAATAGGACAATGCATGGAACATTTTCATATAAAAGTAATCTTTAAAAAAAAAGAACAAGGAATAGATTTATTTCTGAGTTAGTCATTTCGCCACTAAGCCAAACAGGGGCTAAATATCATTACTCACCATGATTAAAATATCTAGTAATAAGGATTGGAACCCTCCAATTTGGGGAGGAGGACTATCTTACACAAGCAATTAAAAGGATTTCAAAAACACACAATGCTCTAATATTAAGTATACAAAAAAGGCAAAATACTGAATAGACTGATAATGTACCTAAATCTACACACTAATCTGATTCCTTTGTTTTAACTTTCCTGGACATGTCCATCACTGAACTTGAGATGTCCTCAAGTAACACAATAAACCTCTAATTTCCAAACACTTTTTATTGTTTCTGTACATGCTTAACAATCAATGGCCCACTGTTTTAATAAAAATTGCAAATGGCAGAGGATTATTATGAAAGAGCTTTCTATTTTGCCCATTTCCTGGATATGGTATATTGAGAAGTCTTTACAGTAGGGGTGTCAAACTCACGTCATCACAGTGGCATCAGGACTTTTTTCCTCTTCACTAAACCATGTGTGGGCATGGCCAGCTCATGACACATCTGGCTTACAGGCCAGGAATTTGATAGCCCTGCTCTACAGGGACCTTGTTACCCAAGGCACCTAAATACAATTCAGATCATATTCTCTTGCTCTTTTACATTCCACAAAAACTTTTTCTCAACCCCCTAAGTAAGTATGTCAAATCAACATCCATTCCAGCAACTGAAAGAAATGAAAGTTAGGCTACAGCTTATTCCTATGTCACATATTTACAAGCATGTTTATTTATTTTTGCCATTGCAATTACATGTCCCAATCATAGAACCAAAAAATTTGTAAAATAGCAATGCATTAAATAATCAAGAATTTGCTGTCCCAAACATAAAGATGCAGAAAATTGATTATAATAATAGCCAAGGAAATGATTATAAACTTTTATCCTAGTTATAATCAATGGAATTTTGATTTTCGAAATTGGAATAGAATCTTTTCTGCTTTTTCCAGTGTCTGTTGCTGCTTCACCTAAGAGGACTGCCCTTGAAGACTAGGATAAAATAATTGGTTCATGTGTCATAGTATTTTTGCTCAAACTTAATCATTTTTAAATGCAAAATATTTTTTTCTTGATTAGTCAATTTATTTAATGAGCCCCTGTTGGTATTTGGACAATACATCTATTGTTGCAATGGCTATGAATTTGTATTTGTGTTTTGTTTTGTATAGTGCAAATAAATCAAACCCAGTCCAATAACAAAGGCTAGACAAATGACTGCATGCTAGCATTTTTAAAGGAATTGATGGGATTTGAAATGAGTTTCCTAGTACAAAAACTGTTATGACACATTAATAGATAGGCAGATAGATGGATGTTACTATACAAGTTACCAAAATTAGTACAAGTAGTCCTTATGACCATGATTGAGCCCAACATTTCTGTTGCTAAGTAAAACATTTGTTAAGTAAATTTTGACCCATTTTAAGACCTTTCTTGCCACAGTTGTTAAGTTATTCACTGCAGATGTTAAATTAGTAAAATGATGTTAAGTGAATCTGGCTTCCCCATTGTCAGAAAGTCACAAAAAATTACCCCAAGAAACTGCAATGGCCATAAATATGAATCCATTGCCAAGTATCTGAATTTTGATCACACGACCATGAGGACACTGCAATGGTTGTCAGTGTGAAAAATGGTCATAAGTGACTTTTTTCAGCGGAGTCACTAAATGAACTGTTGTAAGTCAAAGACTACCTGTATTCTACTGCTTTGCCCAGCCAAGGAACCTTTGGTATTCTATCAAAAGAATCCCAGGGACATACCCTTTCTTCTTTGTCTCTCTACCAGTATTACTGAGGTTGCCTATTCTTCACCTGAGAGCAGCTTCTCTACTTTAAGTAACAGAAGGTGCCAGGACAGAATGCAATCAATGTACATTGATTTCTATTCTTGCTTCAAGCTGAGCTTTCTTCAGCTATTGCTTTAGTTTAAAACAAGATGTGAAATTGCAGGGATTTGAATCATCTCACACTCATGTCTTGAGTGGGCACCAAATTACTTCCAGTACTGTTTCATCTACAGTGGTTGTAATATTGGAAGCAGGGAAGAAGACAAAAAAGTTGTGCTTTTAAACTTGTAGCAACGTTTCGGCAGAATCTCATCTGCCATCATCGGGCTTCTGTATCGTGTTCGTCTGTGAGTCAGACTTTTACAGTTCTTTCAGTTTTAAATTTGGGGCTAGCCTACTGCTGTGCCAGAATGGTTTTTTCTTCATCCTGATTGGTTGGGAGTCTTGGTCTGTGTTTATTGGTCTTGGAGTTTGCTGTGTTCTGCTTGATTGCTGTTCTTAATATCTTCTGTCTGTTTTGTGGCTTTTTTTTGTCTTGGTTGGCTGGCAACATTGTGTTTCTGTATCGGAGGCTTTTACTGCAGCTTGGCTCCGAATAAATGGACGGCTATCATTTGTTAGGAAGCTAGGTTTCATCTGGGTTCCTGGTTGGGGTGTGTTTGAGCTGGAGGTATCAGGGGGGATCTGTTTGTGCCCAGATGTTTGCCTGGCTTGTGGTGTGGAGATTTTTTTGTTTGTGAGTGCAGGCTTCCAAATAATTGACAGTCTGGTCAATTTTCCTAACACACCTAAACAGCACACACCCTAAAATCAAGTTCACCATGGAAACAGAAACAAACAAACAACTACCATTCCTAGATGTACTAATCTACAAAAAAACAGATGGCACACTAGGACACACCATATACCAGAAGAAAACACACACCAACCGCTACCTCAACGCCCAATCCCACCACCACCCAGCACAGATAAACTCCGTGGCCAAAACACTAAACGCCAGAACCAAATGCCTGGCAGACAAGACACACAGAAAGACTGAACTATGCACCCTGACTAAAGTACTGACAGCCAACGGCTTCCACAAAAGCAAAATCACTGGCTTGATCCACAAAAACACACTGAGACATAATGGAGACCTTGAAGATGAACAGACCTATGGAACAGCTGTCCTGCCCTACATAAGAGGTACTACAGACAAAATCAGTAAGATACTACACAGGCATCACATCAAGACTGCCTTCAAAACAGACAGAGAAATAGCAGCCATCCTTAGAAACCCCAAAGATAAAATTGACCTAGAAAACCAAGGCATATATGAAGTCCCCTGTGCATCATGCCCGGCCACATACATTGGACAGACCAATAGAAGAATAAGTACCTGCCTGGATGAACACAAAAATGCAGTAAAAAAGCTGGAACACACTTCCTCACTAGTCCAAAACATGAAAGCCACAGGTCATAGCATCAACTTCAATGGCACCAAAACCCTAGCCACTATAGAAAACCCCAGCCACAGAATTATCAGAGAAGCCATAGAGATTGAAAAAAGACCTGAAAGCATGAATAGAAGAGATGATTCCACCAGACTGTCAATTATTTGGAAGCCTGCACTCACAAACAAAAAAATCACACCACAAGCCAGGCAAACACCTGGGCACAAACATGATTCCACCAGACTGTCAATTATTTGGAAGCCTGCACTCACAAACAAAAAAATCACACCACAAGCCAGGCAAACACCTGGGCACAAACAGATCCCCCTGATACCTCCAGCTCAAATACACCCCAACCAGGAACCCAGATGAAACCTAGCTTCCTAACAAATGATAGCCGTCCATTTACTTGGAGCCAAGCTGCACTAAAAGCCTCCAATACAGGAACACAATGTTGCCAGCCAACCAAGACAAAAAAAAAGCCACAAAACAGACAGAAGATATTAGAAACACTAATCAAGCAGAACACAGCAAACTCCAAGACCAATAAACACAGACCCAGACTCCCAACCCATCAGGATGAAGAAAAACCATTCTGGCACAGCAGTAGGCTAGCCCCAAATTTAAAACTGAAACAACTGTAAAAGTCTGACTTCACAGACGAACACGATACAGAAGCCTGATGATGGCAGATGAGATTCTGCCGAAATGTTGCTACAACTTTAAAAGCACAACTATAATGACGTGGGAAAATACCCGAACAAAGCTGAATACCATACATTTTCCCACGTCATTATAGTTGTGCTCTTAAAGTTTTAGCAACGTTTCCACAGAATCTCATCTGCCATCATCAGGCTTCTGTATTGTGTTCATCTGATGTTGTGAGAGTTCCACCTCTAGGCCACCACACTGGACTGTAGGTCACTGCTGTCAGCTATGACATAGCCAATATATACCCAAAACATAGGCATGGAATAGGATATATAGCATGGAGCTCATAGGTTGCATGTAAGATCTGTCTCCTTCATGACTCAAAAACAGATTCTGTTTAAATGATGATATGAACAAAGAGAATGCACTATAATCCATTTTAGCAAAATCACAGACATACATACACTCCATAACAGTAACCTTCATAATCATATATTTAAAGATATGATTTTGAAAGTGATGTTATATACAGTGGAAAAAGGGGGTTCCTACAGTGATAGAATGCAGGATTATCTGTTAGAGTTGACTTCAGAAACATTTATCAAAATAAAAGGAAAGTGTCTTTTTTTAATGATACAGAGTCTCTGATAACAACTAATCCAGACAGTTCAGGAAAAGAAGATGAAACAAATTGAAGAAAGATATTCGTGACTGTTTGTCATAATGATTAAATAATAACTTCACTATTAATTGTTATATGCCATTGAGCTTATATTCCATTTCCAGTTGGCCATAACAATAACAAAATATTTGACAAAACAGGTACTTTATCTAGTCAAACATGGTTCTTGTGTTTTTATTAGTATACATTTTGCTAAATGAATACTCTTTCAAATTATCTACAGAATAGTGAAAAAATGATTATTTCTTAAATGGATATTATTAATAGACAAAAACAGCAGGCCTTCAAAAATGCTGTACTGTATAGACAACATATCTTTGTGCCACAAGCACAAAAATAATTTCCTAAAAAATACTTGAAAAGTAAATGTTGCAGAGCCCAGAGGCCAAACAGTTATTACTGTTTCTGTTCTATATATTTTCTACTCGGAGGCTTTTTGAAATTGAGTGGCATATCAACTGCAGAAATCAATCATTCAATAAATAAGGGTAAGAAAATGAAAGAAGGAAAAGGTTTAGAGAAAACCAAAATCCTACTCTAAAGGTAATAATCACAACTTTAATTTGGGCCTGGAAGTCTTGATTTAGCTGGGATTCTCCATTTATTTTGCACCAGCTGCATTTTCTCAATTGTCCCAAATCTAGTTCCACATAGTGCATTACTACTAGCCTAACATATATTAAGAGCTCAAAATTAGGGACTTTCTTCCCTGCAGAAACCCAAGAAATCTGACTTCCTCAAGCCAGTCACAACTTTCTTTGAACAATGCACATTTCTATAGTTTACGCTGCATTTATTTATTAAAAGATTTCATTGGACCACAAGGCAGACCCAGAATAATTGCATTTTATAGTGACAAATCAGGAAGTTGGTAGTATTTTATAAGACCAAAGCATAAACTTTGGTAAGCTGAATCTTATTGCATAAGATTCATGGCTTAATGGATGTAGCACTGAAATGCATTTCAATAAACAGGAGAGAAATGTGGGAAGGAGAGAAAATGGTTAGATGAAAGTACCATTGGGGACAGATTAGAGATATCAAACCAATTAATAATTATAATCTGTTAAAAACCAATTGAAATTCTTCAGACCATCTGAGTTAGCCTGAAATCTATTAATGTACATAAGCTCAGCTATCCCATGTTCAGTTGTACTGGTCTAGTTGCTTTGTTTCAAAACTATTATTCTAAGATCAGTAATGGGATGTCCTTGGGGGACAGATTAAAAATGCTCTGCTATTCCATTGTGTTTGTTTCGTCCTAATGTCAAATTTACCTCCATGCATTATTTTTCATAATTCCAGCCTTATAAAGAATTCAAAAGATTTAATTATTAATTGATAAGGTACGTCTAATCTGTCCATAATAGAATCTTCATCTGGGTAATCACTAAATCTTCCTTTTTCCCATTTCATCCCAAAGTATTTAACTCCTGATGAGCTTAATTTATTATATGACATCAAGTCAATGTGACTCTTCGCAATCATATAGATAGACTTTCATAGAGGATGAAGTAAGCCAGAGCTCATAAAAATGTGGTATTTTAATCAAGTTTGCTAGTTTGAAAAAATACTATCAGATTGTTTCTGATTTTGGGTTACCATGGACAATTTTACAGTGGACAAGCCACATTTATCTACGGAGAAATTACTTCAGTTGTAAAGCTTCAATGCATTTTTCTCAGCAGATTATTTTCATAGCTGACTGAAGTTTCTATCATACTTATCCCAGTCTGACCATGTGTACAATATTTAGACATGTTAACATTATCACCCAATGAAAAATATGTTTTATTGCTGATTTCTCTTATGAATTTTAACTTTAGGTAGTTGCTTCCATTTAATTCAGAATAATAATGATCGGTAATTGCTTAACTTTACATTAGTTACATTCCTTGAGCTTTTTTTGTGGAATATATCAATAAACAAAGTACTGAGCAAGTTCTTTAGATATTGCTAGAGTTCAGCGATAATGGTGAGAATGATGTCCATAATAATAATTACTGTCAATTTTCATAATCCTGAAATGATAAAGGAAAAAGTGTTGAATTCACTATGCAGCTTGCCCTATCTGCAATGGAGCTATAATTGTCACTTCTGTAATTTTTTATTGAGCCAGAAATTCTGTTTTCATAAATCTTTGGAAAGCCAGAAAAAATTAATTGTTTATTCCATGGGTTTTAATAACATTAGCTCAAGATGTTTTGCATGTTCTTTTTTTTGTTATATTGAATTGTACATGAATCTATTCCCATTGTACAAATGTATTCCAATTTCTGAGGCAATTTCTCCTCTGAAACAATCTTATGTGATATTTCAGATTGTGAAAAGTACATAAAAATGAATCAACAGATTTTTGATAATCTGATCCATAGGATGCTTTATTAGGGAAAATACTGCAGTATGTACCCCTGTACTCCAGGAAAAAAAAAAACATTTTCTAGGAGGAAGGAGACACTTCCATTTAGTGAATACAGCTTATATAGGTTTAGCAAATCACATGGTTACATAACACTTCCTGTTTCCATATAAGGATGTTATACAACGTTTTCATAAAAAGTTCCAACCTTTCATGGACAACTTTCACCGTCAAATTCCAGAAGATTATAAGAAAACATTAATATCTCTTAATGTGATATTTATAATGTTAGCCCCAGCACATACCTTTACCTCATGCCAAGCACAGAGTGTTGCAATCTGGTATTATTCCTAGCAGAAAACACATTTCATAACTGTTCTGAGCTTTAAAAGTTCAAACCGCGAACACAAAATGACTTCAGTTTGGCTCTTTATTTTCTCAGGTGTAATAACCAAATTTTATTTATAACAATTCCACCATTTTCTTTTGTAAATAATTTACACCTGAGAATTTCCATCAGGCTCTCGCAACATAAGCCTAACTTTCTGCTTACTAAACGTCTTACGTTTTACTTCAGGTTCCTTAGTCTTACAACAGCAGAAACACAATTTACATATCATCACATTCTGTAAAAGAAGCATCATTAAATACTGATGTTTTTCCTCTATATTTCTTCACATGTTCATCCACAGATTCATGTTCAGCACCTCATCATATATTTTAATTTCTTTGTTTATATCCTTAACATGGGCAGTTGCCATAACAGTCATTAAACAACCAACTGCACACCCATTGTATTAACTGGTATCAATGTATATGCATATGCTCCACAAAACATAAACCAACCTCTAGGTAAATACAACACATGTGTCATGCCACCTATATCTTTAACCTCTATACAATAAAAACTTCTTCAGTAGACAAATAAGTATAAATTGTTTTGTCATCTGGATATTTATACTTAACAAAATCATAAGCTAGAAAATTGTCAGCTTTTCTGATTAGTCCATTTCATGGCTTCACAGGAAATCTAAACAAAGTATCATCTTTGACAAATTATACAAAATATATCATCAGGATATATATAATAATTGTAAACTCTACTATATCAAAAAATCTTCTTGGCACTAGAACTTCTATAAAACAAGTAGACATGATGTCTGTAACTGTAGTCTCTCCTCTCACACAAAAAGAAAAACTATTCAAAGCTACTCTCATTAATTCCAGAAAAACATTTTCATTCCTCGCATTAGGCTCTTTACCTTCAATATCTTACACTTCTATGTAAAATTCTTGGTACTTCAAAACATCTAACTGTACATCTATCTTTATTGTTAAATGAACATTTTGCACTAGCTAAACTGTCACACAAAAACATCAACTTCATTAGAGTACTTCTTAATTCAATAAATGGCATAAATAATTCCTTCTCCAAAGCTGTAAATCCCATATAGGAAGGAGAATAATCGCCATACATGTCAAAACAATGATCATATAGTTGTTCCATCCTCTTAGACAAGTCCTTATGTCATATGTTCGGTTACATACTAGATATTTTCTCAAATATAAACCATCATCTAAGGTGGATCTTATACAGATTCCAACCTCAGCCATAGGTTTCATCAACGTCAGTGATATCTGCCCTTCATATTCTATACTGTCGGGTTCAGTTTGGAAACATAACCATTGCCCCGTTAATAGATAACCAGGCAATACCTCCGAAGCCTCCATACCTACCCCACATAATCACTATCCACATCATATTCATAAATGGACTAGGACCCCCACCCACCTTAACATATGTAGTTTTACACTTCAAAACTTACAACCAGTCTTTGGGGACTTACATCCACTTCTTTATCTTCTTCTGCACTCAGAGGACACAATACCTGTGTACAACAATCTATTATTTCCTGTCTTAAAATAATCAACAATACAAGAAAAAATGTATTACATTCAACCAAATAATCAACAACACATCTCAAAGTTCCACAAACCTAAGCTAAACTAGACATGTAATTATCTATCCCCACTATCTAAAAGAAATAGAAAATAAAAAGTCCAGTCCTTCCGAAGCTTGCTTCCACTGGAAACAGGAACCGGATCCACAAATCCCTGCACACATGAATGATGTGTTCAACCTCACTCACGTCCACACAGCAGACTCAGTAGTCAACAGTACTTGTAATGGTTCTTCCCAGAAAGGCTTCAGCTTCCCCAAAGCTCTCCACTGCTTTATCAGGACCCAGTCTCCACTCTTAAAATCATGCACTCGAAAATCAAACGGTGGTATTTGCGCCAAAAGTCCTTTAGACCTTAAAAGAGAAAAACAATGGGACAGTCCCTGTATATATTTTCTAAATATATATATATCTTCAAGTACAATTTTAGACATACCCACACTTCCAGTATAAGGTATTCCAAACATCATTTCATACAGTGAAATTTCAACATCTTTTCTCAAACAAGTACACACTCACAATAGAGCTAGAGGTAAACATTTCATCCAGGGTAATTGAATTGCTAACATTAACTTCTTTAATGTATTGCTTTATAGTTCTTATTCTTCACCCCACCTGAGGAAAAAACCCAACAGGTCTATTGCCAATCCATTTCTAATTCTTTTCCTATACCCTTTTACCACATGAAAAGTAAAATGTGTACCTCTATCACTATAAATGCACTATCAATGCATATCTATATTTATATCTATCTATCTATCTATCTATCTATCTATCTATCTATCTATCTATTCCAGTATTAACTTCACAGTCATTTGTGTATTTGCTCTCGCACACAGAAAAGCTTCCAGCCATCCATTCAAATGATCAACAATCACCAACAGATATTTCAAAATACTCACTGCTAACATTACAGTACAAGCAACTGACATTCTTTAAAATGGCCAAATCTCTTCCTTCTGTCGGGATCATACACATTTACACACAATGTATACATATTCTACTCGCTTGCATAACTATCGTGTACATACTTCTACAAATATATTTTCTCTTCACAAAAGCCACAAATGCTTGTGTTCCCCAATAAGTACCTTCATGTACCCTCTCTATTATGTTTCTCATAATAGGCTTATTAACTATCTGCAATCTCTATTAACCACTTCCAATCTACATACTCCACATCTTATAACGCCATCTGTTTCTCTTCTCCATCAATGAAACCTGGTTTTACATCCCATTCCAAAACAGGAACTGAAACCATTATTTTCTCTCATACAAGCATCTATACATACATACATAAGCTTCACCTGCTAATCTATTTCCCAAAATCTCTTTGGAAAACTTCTCTTCCTACTAGCGTCAACATATATTATAGTCAAGTATTCTATAACTTCAGCCACTGCTTACCCACACTTCATTTTCTAGAAGTTTCAAAGGTTGCACCAAAGCAAACACTTCGGACACCTAAGCAAAATACTCAGCAGATAAGCATTCTTTACTCCAAAAGATCCCTCAATAAACAAATTAAGACCTCCCTCTATTGGGCTATCTTCCAAATCCTCTCACTTTTATCTGTAAATCTAGAACTTCAATACAATCATGCATTGTTCTATCTTCCCATTCCATTTCTCTCCCAAAAGGAATTCAACTGAATTTAAATTCCTGTCAGTTGAAAGAAACAAATTCTCCTTAACAATAAAATAGCTTTACAAATCTAACATATGTAAGCCACATATGCTTTCTGCATTAAATCACTTACTATTAAAACACTTCCAAAAGTCAGCTTCCTACTTCCTCCCACAAATATAGCCATAGCAGCTGTATACACAAAGGCCAACCATGCACTATTAAATCCATCAATTGTCAACCAAAAAAAACCCTATAAGTTTCTTCTTCCTAGCTCACACCTGAGCTAGAACAAACACACATCTCTTACACCATTACAAACAAATGGAAAGGTTCCTTTAACTCAGACTAACTCAACACAAGAGTTCTCGGTATAGATTATCTAACTATCCTCTCAATCTTCTCTCTGGATTGATTCTTCCATACCTAAACAAATGTCCTAAATCAGGCTTCACATAATACAATTCCTTCCTTAAAACTCTTAGGCCCTATTGTCCTAAGAAATCTAACAAAGCATTTACACCTTTCTCAACATCTCTCTTCTTCTCACCTAATACCAACACATCATTCAAATACTGTAACACTGTTATACCCACAGGCGGTTCAAAACCCCCAAGGACCTGCTCTATGCTTCTTGAAACAAACTAGGGCTTTCTAAAAAACCCTCTCGGTAAAACACACCATCGATACTGTCAAGTTCGATGTGTATCTGGATCAGCCCTCACTACTGGGCAAGTCCAAAAAAATCTTTCAAATCTATCACACTAAAATACCTGTATTCATATAAAATTCCCCCTAACAATGTATAGGGATTCTGGCATAATAATCACCAAGTGATTAGATGAAACCAACCACTAAACATCAAAAACCAACAGGTTTCTCTACAGGTAATATAAGTATATTGTATGGTAACATCTCAGGCTCAATTAGACCAACCCTTAACAGGGACTCTATCATTGGCTTCAAGCCACATCTCCCTTCCAGGGAAATATCACATTGCTTCCACCTCACTGGCTCAATATCACCTCCACAGGTGCTATACTCAAAATCACCTCTATTCCTTTTCATGTCCCACACTATGGGATCTATAAATCTCTCCTGTTCATCAGTCAATAAATGAACAGTACACTTATCTTCAGAAAGATAAGCACAACCTAATAAGGACAAAGCATCCCATCCTAAAAGGTTCATACCTGCTTCAGGTATATACATAACATCCAATGTTATCTCAAAGTGTCCTCCTACTAGAGACACATTTTCAACAATAGCAACATCAAAAGGCTCTTCCTTAACACCAGATACATCATACCTAGCCAAAAGAAATTCTGGCTACAGTATCTATCAGGAAAACACAACTGCTTCCTCACCTTTACATTTACTAAAAACACCTGATGAGACACAAGTGTTAAAAGCCTTTGACACCCCCCCCCCAATCTTCAATTAGGGTATACAGCCTCTTCTGCATTCTCTGCTTGTCCGGGCAATTTTTCTCACAAAATGCCACAAGCAAAACACTGCTTACTTTTTTCAGCAGCTTTCTCTATTCCAGGAAAGAAATTCTATTCTCTCCCCTTCTCCGGATGCTTCCATTTACTTCCAGTAGATAAATATGAATATGAAACTCTAATCCTGTTATTATTAACTATTACAAGTCCAAATCTAACTTATCATCTCTGCTCTCTCTCTCTAGCTTCGTAACAGCTTCAAACACAGAAAACATAATTAACTGACAAGATTTCATTTCATCACAACTTAAAAAAAAACTTTCTTGGCCTCTGTCACAAACTACAATTTCATTAACGCTTACTATTCTGGTGTGTCTCTGAAGAAAAAACAGAACATTTATTCAAACTATCCCTAATTCTATTCAAGAATCCAGCTGACGATTCATCTCTAAATTGATCTATCTAAAAGAAACAACTAAATCGCCCTGACTATTCCAGCCAGTATATCACCAGGTATTTCCTGCAGTAGACTATACTAGTAAAGTATAGTATCTATATCCTTCTGGAGTAAACAAATAACCCAAAACATGCTGCAACTCCTCAAAAGTATAAATGCTTAAACCTTCAACAAACTCCTTATTGGAACACTTTGCAACCACAGCATAGACAGCTTATAATTCCTCAAAACAGAGGAAGTAAGCAACACAACTGTAAGACTATTAGACATTTCACGCTACAAATAAAATTTCTTCGCTGTAAATTTTATAACTATTCCAAACATAAAATCCTCGGAACTCTCCCCCACAAAATTAGCTCATGTTTCAGCTCACTGCACTACACTGTGAAACAACAGACACTCACCCATTTTCCCCCTCAACTGCATCTGAAACAGCTGGATCAAATTATAGGGAAGGAGACGAGCATAAACAGCTAACATATTCCTTAATAAAATTTCTTACTAAGAGGGGAAAAGATCCTTCCACATATCACAGATCAACATAAATCACCTGGGCATCTAACTTATCTAACTCTTCAACACAGCATTAAAAGAGACAATACAAATATTCAACAGTAACTATTTAACACAGCTTTGAAGGCATTCAAACCAATACACATCTCAATACACACTCTAAATTTGAACAGTTTCAAACATAATTCAGCCATTCCAGCCATACAAAGTACAATCTGTATCACTCAGCAGGGGTTAATACTTAAATATCAGCAGCCAAAACCAGCTCTCCAAAAGGAAAGAGATAGCTCTGAAACTTCACAAACACCTTGTTCTCATTAAACAAAAAAATGTCTATTCCCCCCCTTAACACAAAATATGACATGGAGAAAAGAGAACAGAAAAAACAGTGCAGACTCACACACACACGTCAAACAGAAATCATATTAGACCCCTCTAAACAATCCCAAAACAATTTAGGAAATGTTGCAACAAAGTTACTAATTAAATTCAGCTCACCTGAGCCCCTGGTGCACCATATTCGGCCGTTCCAAGCTCCTATGACCAAATTATCAGTCAAGGCTTTAAGAGTGATTTTCCCTCCCTTGGGCGGAAGACCCAGCAACTGCCTCCACAAACCCAGTGGACAGGCGCCATTGCAGTCCTGAAAAATCATCCATCCAAAGGAAGAAAAAAAGTCTAACTCCTGCCTGGCTCGCCAAAATTGTGAGAAGTACATAAAATGAATCAACAGACATTTGATAATCTGATCCATAGGATGCTTTATTAGGGAAAATACTGTAGTATGGGCCCATGTATTCCAGAAAAAAAAAACATTTTCTAGGAGGAAGGAGACACTTCCATTTAGTGAATACAGCTTATATAGGTTTAGCAAATCACATGGTTACATAACACTTCCTGTTTCCCTATACAGATGTTATACAACATTTTCATAAAAAGTTCCAACCTTTCATGGATAACTTTCACCATCAAATTCCAGAAGATTATAAGAAAACATTAATAACTCTTAATGTGATATTTATAATGTCAGAGCGCCCCAGCACATACCTCTACCTCATGCCAAGCACAGAGTGTTGCAATCTGGTATTCCTAGCAGAAAACACATTTTATAACTGTTCTGAGCTTTAAAAATTCAAACTGCGAACACAAAATGGCTTCAGTTCAGCTCCTTATATTCTCAGGTGTAATAACCAAATTTTACTTATAACACAGATTGAAAGCTTTGGTTTTTTCAGACATGAGCAATAGACAAAGAGCATTCACTCATCTGTTTTGCAATACCAAATAACTCCTCTGCCTATTTAACTGCCTCAGTCTCCCTATTTGAATTTATCTGTATTTGATTTTAATTTAAAAAAAACACCCCTGGGAGATCATTTTATTCTTAAACAACTTTATTGTCAAGCTCTTTGAGCAGGTTTTAGTGGAAAGGAGCAGGCAGAGAAAATGAAACATCAAATGACATAAGACAAAGATTTTAAAAAGTTAAATCTATGAACATCAAAACAAGAGAACAGTGATTTAAAAGTATCCTATTATACTACCTGATACAAATATGTTGTAGTTATAATTATACAATTCTAAGTTGGAGTTGTATGTGCACCATCGCTGGAGGTTTTCAAGATAAGATTGGACAACAATTTGTCCAGTATTATATAAGGTATCTTGCCATAGGTAAGGGGTATGGACTAGAAGACCTCCAAGGTCCCTTCCATTCCTATGATTCTATAAACTGTTTGGAATTGAAAAAATGTTAATTGCCATATAAAAGCTAATAAGGACTATCCAATTTTACAAAACAGCTTAAATATAAAAAAAGCTTTACAACTGAGTAATATTTAAAGACTGTACAACTGTTTTTAAATATTATTTAAAAAGTGTACTTTCTCATAATATTTCTTATGAATGGAACATGATGAAAAGACGATGATTAAACTCACATCAGAAAGCTAGTTTGGTGTAGTGGTTAAGGCATCAGACTAGAAACCAAGAGACTGAATTCTAGTCCTGTCTTGAGCATGAAGGATGACTGTGATTAACCACTTTCTGTCATCTCTAAGGAGGAAACAATGGCAGATCACTTCTGAAAAACCTTGCCAGGAAAACTGGATTTATACAGGCAATCTCCAAACACAGAATACGATAGAACGAGGCCTTAATGCACTTTGTCTATTATATGTGAATTTATGAAGATTAGAGGAAAACCTGTATGAGCAGTAAAATCTCTGATGGTGTTTCACCATGGATAGTTTGGTTAAACATAGATTAAGCTATGAATTATTTATAGGGTGTTACAAATATACTAATTCCTAAATTACTACTTACAAACTAGAACAACTGAATTCATACAACAGAGTAAGTGACTTCTTTTTCATTTTTTCCTATTGAAATATGGCTTTCGCAAATAGAATTCTTGCCATGTCAAGTCATTATTTCTAATTATGAAATCCCAAAATTATAGCCCTATATCATGTGACCTTATGTGTGCTATGAATGTATGGACTGCATATACAATCAAGCAAGAAAGTGAAGGAAACATGGAAAACTGCAAGTTTTTACCTGAGATATAGAGGCAATTGCTATGCTACTTGTGCAACATCTGGAAGGATTCCTATGACATTGGTGATGGAGATGAGATACACACTAGTGCAACAGCTGAAAAAATGCCAACATTTTTAATGTTAGAAAGTTAAAGCCAGGGAAAGTTAGATTAGGTACATACAGTATATCACATCAAGCCATAATATAATTTATTTGGCTTCAGCTTAGTTTGCAGTGTAAATCCATTCAATTGTGTTTGGGTCAACCATGAGTAAACAACAGCCTTTTTTATTCATTTTTTATATTAAAATGTAATGCATGTTGGTACTTAAACTCTGCTCAGTGAGATTTCTTCTTAGTGCAGTCTTTTAACAACCAGTTAGAGAAACATCTGTAGACAACAAGTATATAGCTTATACTTCTCATAGCATGTACTAAAATCATCTGCTTAGCTCATATAGGATACTACATATTACTACTAATGAATGATAGTGCAAGTTATTGTTTACTATGTGTCTTTTTGGATGTGGCTACCTATCTATTTTTAAAATGAAAATCTACTACTACTAAAGTTCAGAATATAATAGCTAGTTCTCTGCTTGCAAAGTACTGCATTGTAGCAATGCATCTATGCATATTATTCTTGGTTGTCAGTTTGCTATACAAACAAGTCACGATTAATATAAATGAGCTTAGATTGATTCTGATACATTAAGAGTTGAAGAACAATGGCTTTTGCTGCAAGAGGGGTGATTAGTATTGTTCCTCTAGCATGATGAATTATACTGCATTACACATTAATACAATGGATTGACTTTCAAAATATGAAGAACTTCAGCAATGCTTTATGATGTCAGAAGGACTTTTGTTTGCTCTAATAGGAAGAGAGTTTGAAAACCTGTATAAATCTTCAGAAAATTTTTCAAATGCATTGTTAACTCTTCCACTGCAGCTCATTCAAGGGGTGGGGTGGGCTCTGCATTCAACCAATTCAGTATCTTAGCAGTAGACTGGTGTTATTTCAAAGGGATGACATTCATTCTGTGCATCCATTCTAATTATTCCAAATAGTCACCTAGTCAATACAGTAGTCCTCAATTTATGACCACAAGTTCTGTTGCTAAGCAAGAAAGTTATAAATGCATTTTGCCCCATTTTACAACCTTTCTTCACAGTTGTTAAATGAATCATTGCGATTATTAAGTTAATAACACAGTTATTAAGTGAATCTGGCTTCCCCATTTTCGTGGCTTGTCAGAAGGTCACAAAAGGTGACCATATGACCCCAGCATACTGCAACCATGATAAATACATGCCAGGTAACAATGAGGAAGCTTCAAAAGTTGTAAGTGTGAAAAATGATCATAAGTCACTTTTTTTCAGTGGCATTGTAAAACCAAGATGGGAGTAGAGCTCATGGTGACTTTTAGCCTTATACCTTAAAACAAGGGTCTTCAAACTTGGCAAGTTTAAGACTTGTGGACTTAACTCCCAGAATTCCTAAGCTAACATGACTAGAGGAGGAATTCTGGGAGTTGAAGTCCCCAAGTCTTAAAACTGTAAAGTTTGAAGACCCCTGCCTTAAACTCTATACCAAGTTGGCAATTATGAGAAAATTCCTAACTTCTAATATATTTCTAAAATATGCACAAAGCTGTTCCTTGCTTTGAAGAACTATGTCTAAAACAAAAGTTGATATTTTCAACTGATTGTCAGTTTTTCATTTCAGCAGTTAACTTCCTTTTGGGTAAAATGGGAGGAAACTACTAGAATCTTTCCCTTCTCACTCAGAAGTTGTTCTAAACTAAGGGAATGCAGAGACTATCAGTAGCACATAATCTTTCTCAATAAAGCTGTCATCTGCTTTCTTTTTAAGAAAGCTTTGGAAACTATCCAAAATTGCCCTAGTTTTATCATGAGACTCTTTACATCTCTCCATAAAAAGTGCTAGATATTTTTGTATCAGCTTCTTTTTTACATGGTTACTTTCTACACAGTTAAAGGCCAAATTTCTGTTGCTAAGCAAGATAGTTTAATGAATTTTGTCCCATTTTGCAATATTTCTTGTCACAGTTGTTAAATGAATCACTACAGCCATGCAACCATTAAATTATTACATGGTTGTTAAAAGAATCTGGCTTCTCCATTGATTTAGCTTGTCAGAAGATCACAAAAGGTGATCATGGTTATGCAACCATCATAAATATATGTCAGTTGCCAAGTGTCCGAATTGTGTTCAGATTACTACAAGAATGCTGCGATGGTTTTAAGTATGAAAAATGCTCATAACTCATTTTTTTCAATGCTGATGTAATTCCAAATGATACTAAACCAATTGTTGCAAGCTGAGAGCCACCTGTATATTTTTTGAAAGGTAGAACACAAGAGATAAAGAATTTCAAATATCCCAAAGATTATTTATGTCTATACTGATGTACTATTTTTGTTCTTAAGAGCAATAATTTTTCTAAAACATGGCTAAGGAACCCATGGCCCTATTTGGTCCAAGTGCTGTAAATTGTTGGATTATCACTCCTAGCTTTCATTACTATCTGCTTCTGAGAACCAGAGTTCATCTACTTTATGACTTTCCTTCTGGTCATTATCAAATCTAACACATAAACTTTACTCATTTCTTTGTCCGCATAAGTATAATGTTTATGTTAGCAAGAATACAAGGGTCAATAGATTTAATGGAGTCAGTTGGGCAACAGAAAGACTAAATTTATGTGTGAAAGTAGTGAACTTAAAATTGAGTAACCTAAAATATGAAAATAGCAATAAGACAAGACAAATATTTTTCTTTTCTCCAACTAGTCAGTTCACAGCCCTACTAAGAGCAATCTGCTTTCATTTTGATCAGCTAAGCAGGGAGAAACTAAGAAAGAAAGAAGTCAGAAGTCATTTACTATTTTTTTTTTTTTTTGGCCTTACCCCATCAGCAGATAACCTGTAAAAGAAAGAATGAAGGCCACCGAAGAAATACAGTTCTCAACAACCATAACAATAAAATTCACATCTCTTGGGATTATGTGTTGAAAGTTTTACACAGGCAGCTTCTAATAACCAATTCAAGATATTTATACAAGTTTTAAATCTTCCACCAAGATCAAAGTTTTTTATGTAGAAAACATTCATAAAGCTTACTTTATCAAAATAATCTGGAGAGAGAAATTTCAAATTCAGTAAAGGTAGTCTGCTTCCAATCTGATATTACATATAATTCAGCAACAACATGCAGTCACAGATAGTAAAATTAAACTTTATTTGCCCCAAAGAGCCAGTCACTCTAAGCCATTTTCCTTTTATTAGCTTAACTAATAAGCAGAATCATGCTTCTTATTCTCAAGTTGTGCCTTGACTTCCTTTGCTCTTCCCCTTATAATTTACCACAGGTTTCTAGGCTTAACATCTTACCTAGCTTAAGTTTTGGATCAGTTATGCCTATATCTCCCATGTGCACCGTCCTCAGCTATTTACCTATGGTGAAGGCTGAGGCTCAAACTGGTCAAGCACTTCAGCTTCTTTACAGATCAACTGATTCTTAACACCTTTATCATATCAATCAGATATGCACAACTTGTTTTAAACTAGTAGCATTAAAATCAATTCCATAACTCTTTTATTATTCTAATAGAGAAGTTGGGGGGGGACGGGACAGGTATTATAAGGATGTTGAAGGAAACAAGACCTTGGGAAAAATATGAACTATAGCATACAAGGAGGGTTAAAGTTCAAGGACAAAAAGCATTATAGTAATTATAAATGATGAATGTGGGTATAAAGCAGACGTTCTAGTTCAAAGTATGAATCTAGGTCCCTAAAACCTGCTGTTAATGTCTCTATTGATCCGCCCTCTTGTGATTTAGCCAGGGGTGGGCTGCTGGGCATTCGCAGGGGTTTGGGAGAGCCCCTAACTAAGATTCTGTTCAGTTCAGAGATCGCAACAATACTATTTTTTAATAATAATGTTGAAGTTTTTAAGACTCCAAGGATGAATAAATCAAGGAAATACAGAATGCAACTATCAGTATGAACAATTATGGTACACACACAGAGAGAGATAGAGAGACACACATACACACATAATCACAAAAATGATAGTTTGTACAAAAATATGTTTCTGCTTTGATCATAACATCAAAATTTAAAATTACTCTATAAACAATTTGGTTTCAGAAAAAAATTGTCCTGCAATTTGCAACTTCTTCACTGAAAAAACATATGGACTACACTTCTTGACCAGGGTAAAACAGTAGATGTAATTTACATTCTGCAAAGCATTTGACTCAAAGCATTTAACTACCATTAAAATGTAATTCTTACAGCATTTCCGGATCCCTTCACAAGTGGATTACTGACTTCCTGTCAAACAGGCAACAAATAATAAAAATAAGAAATGCCCTATGAAACCCTGCACCAGTTATCAGCAGTGTCCTACAAGGGAGCATTCTAGGACCCACACTCTTTACACTCTATATAAATGACCTTTGTGATCACCTTATTAGCAACTGCATCCTCTTAAAACTATTCAATACCACCCACAATGCTACCATCCTTCAAAAGAACCTTGATTATGTGTCTGAATGGTCTAACAATTGGCAACTCCAAATCTCTACCAACAAATGCTCTGTCCTACACATTGGGAAAAAAAATCCATATACCAAATACAAACTAGGCGGATATGACCTTGTTGATGACCCTCACTCTGTCAAGGACCTTGGAGTTCTCATATCGAATGGTCTAAGCGCCAAAGCTCACTGCAGCAGTATTGCCAAAAAGTCTTCAAGAGTTGTAAATTTAATTTTATGAAGCTTCTCCTCTGGTAATATTGTAATACTAGTAATACAAACTAGGGCATTCAAAACCTTTGGTAGACCAATACTTGAATTCAGCTCTGCTGTCTGGAATCCGCACTGTATATCAGACATAAATACAATTGAATGAGTCCAGAAGTATTTTACCGGAAAAGTACTACATTCCTCTGTTCGCAGCAGCACCAGACTTGAGATTCTAGGTTTCAACTTGAACTATGCCGACTAAGACTGGACTTAAGCATAGTACATAAAATCATATGTTACAACGTCTTACCATAAATGAATAATTCAGCTTTAACAACAACAACACAAAAGCACACAACAGATATAAACTAAATGTAAACCACTCCAAACTCGATTACAGGAAGTACGATTTCAGCAACAGAGTGGTCAATGTCCAGAACTCACTACCTGATTCTGTTGTCACCTGCTCAAACCCCCACTCCTTTACCCTCAAACTAACCTCTATTGACCTCACCCCATTTCTAAGAGGTCTGTAAGGGGTGTGTATAAGCGTACAATCGTGCTTACCGTCCCTGTCCTATTGTCCCCAATTATTCGTTTCTATTTCTTGTATTTAAACTTATGTTTATTCTTGTTTCTGTTATATTGTAAGCTTTTGACAAATACATAAATAAATAAAATAAAAAAACCCATCATCCAAAAATCTAATGTGAACTTTTTGTCTGGTAATAATACATTTAGGAAAAAATGTCTCATTATAATACAGTGTTAGAAAAATACAATATCACTATTTCAGAAAAGATTCTTGCCTCCAAGAAAGTAGACATTATTTGTCTAAGCCTTTACGTGAAGTGTATCAACCTAGGAGGAATGTAATAGTGCCTGAAGTATACTGCCTTATTTTTAGCAAGAAATCAATAATAAATAAGAAAAATAATAATTGTAAGAAGAGTTTTATACAAAGAAGAGGGCTTCATAGTTGCCATGAAACCACAAAACAGTTTGAGATAAACTCTAAGACTCCTATAAGGTGCAGACACAGAATCATTTCAGCCAAAGACCAATAAAATAACGGAAAGTGTGAGAGTAATAATGTTCCCTGCTCTTCCCAAACAAAGACAGTTTGGACAATAGTGCCAGTTATCATAATGCACATCTCCACACAGCACAATTGGGAGAGGGGAGGGGAATGCCCTCATGTTCATTCTTCAAACTATGGGTTAACAATCATGTTTGAGGAAATTTCTTCATTATGATTAGTAGAAAAAAATGTCATATTTGTACTTGCTTACTTATTTCTGCTATCAGATTAGAATACTTAAAAAATCCAAAGGTATGTTTTTGTGATGTGTTTTCTTCTTAAATCACCCAAAGCATGTCTATTTTGCCTGAAATTTTCTTACAGGTTAATTCCAACAATTCATTAGCTATTTGCTAAAAGCATGGGCACCTCTCAGCTAAGTTTGTTCAAGAAATTCATTGTCTCAGAGAGTATCTCCTGAACAAGTTGTACTAGTTACTAGTAGATTTAATATGTAATTTAACTTTGAAGACATACACGGCATTGAGCCTGCATACTTACCTTTCTTCTACACCTCTGTTCATCCAGTAAGATTCGAAAGGATTGGTGTCTTGTCTATTTAATAATGTCACATTGTGGGATCCAAAGGTGTGTGTTTTTTATCTATGGTATTTACAGCGGCAAAGATCTGACTCTTATCACAGGCATTTGGTAAGGACCTTTTCTATTCTTATCCTGAATTCGTTGAATTTGTTATTTTTAACCCTTGTTAGTCTTCTCAAGATGTTTTTGAGTAGGCAGCCAAAGAAATCAAAATTATCAATAAATCAAAATGTGCTTTCCACAGGTATTTTGCTAGCTTTTTATAATGTCATCCAAAAACACTTTCTCAGTGTTTCTGCAGTCACTTCAGTGTCTGAATACCCAGGATAACAGGAAAAGAAGGACCTTGCTTTGAAAATGCAAGAAATTGATTTTTGTTTTGAACCTGGTTGTTGCTCCTCCAAATATCTTCTTGCATATACAAACATAATTTAACTATACATACTTATAGTAACATACATAACTACTAAAATTAGGGTACAGAAATAAAACCACTGTTTTCCTGGAAAGAGGAGTTAAGGGGCTGCTAAGAGACAATGCAACCAGAGGTGGTATTCAGCAGGTTCTGACCAGCTCTGAAGAACCAGTAGTGGAAATTTTGAGTAGTTTGGAGAACCGGTAGCAGAAACTTTGAGTAATTTGGAATACCTCCTCTGACTGGCCCTGCCCCCATCTATTCTCTGCCTCCCAAGTACCAGATGATTGGCTGGGTCTTCTTTTGTTGCCCTGCACAGAAAAATGGAGCTGGAAAGCAGGTTAGTGGGGTGGGGAGGGAATGGGGATTTTACAGTATCCTTCCCGTGCCATGCCCACCAAGCCACGCCCACCAAGCCACACCACGCCCACCAAGCCACACCACGCCCACCAAGCCATGCCCACAGAACCGGTAGTTAAAAATTTTTAATCCCACTGCTGAATGTAACCCTGAGAAGAGCATGTGATAGGAAACATTCCCATCTTAGTTGGCTTGCTGTAAATTTGCTTGTGAACTTACTTTCAAGATTATGTTTTAACTCTGACTAATATTAACTATGTCTTTCTGAAATCTTGCTTCTTACATTTTTCAGCTACCTGGATTTGATAGCAGTTTAAATCTTTTTAACTTCATTCTTAGCTATTTTACAATATTTTGTATCTAACAAGGTGATATTGCCTTAAAGCACCCTAGAGCTGAAATGGAAACAGAAATAAATTGTAAACATGTTAATAAATATAAAAAGCGAGGAAACAAATATTAATAAAATGGAGGAAAATGTTAATGTTAAATTTGCCATTTAGTTTTTCTCTCAATTGTTTTTCTCCCCCTCCCCCCTTTTCTCCAATGGATGATGATTCTCGACTCATTACTTGGTTTTTAATAGACTTTCTGCCTAAACCTATTATATTTTACATCGATTATATGTTTTGAGTAGGGAGTGAGGCTGGCATTCCAAAAAGTAACACACCAGCTTCTGGTATTTTTGTTTGCTTATTTTGTAAAAATGTCCCTGTGCCTCACACAGACCTCATAATTTTCTTCTATAATAAATCTAGCAGCTTGTTAGAAAATGTGCTCTCCTGTCTGGAAAAAAAAACCCAAATACAAATACTGGGTGATTAGAGAGAGCAGAAGGGAATATTCACCCCTTTTCTTTTCTTATTGTTCCAACTGTGATTCACTTTAATAGTTTGGCATAGCAAGACTAGTGCTGAGAGAATGCCAAGAAAAGTCCAAGATGAATAGTCACTTTCTGACAGCATAGTCTGTATTTTGAGCCTGATTTATTTTCAGACTACTGTGGTAGCAGTCTAGTCCAAATAATAATCAAGAAGGGATGGTCCATACTGTTGGAGATACATGAAAGAAATTCATGAAACTGTTTTAGTTTCAATGAATGCTGAGGGAAGTTGAAGGACAAATATAAATCTTTAAAGCAGGACATCTCTGGGAGGTAGGAAGAGATTTAAAAAATGTAGGAAGAGATTTAAAATGTAGGAAGAGATTTTAAAAATCCTTATCTCCAAGTGGATAGGTCACATGCTAGGAAGCCAAGGTAATTATGTCATGATGGCCACATTTTTATATATATATATATATATATATATATATATATATATATATATATATATATATATATATATATATATATATATATATATATATATATATATATTTATATATATGTATATGTATATGTATATGTATATGTATATGTATATGTATATGTATATGTATATGTATATGTATATGTATATAGAAAACAAAGTGCTTTTGAATGTACAAAAAATTTAAAACTTATAAGACAAAAGCAAACATAAAAACCAATCACAACTGAACACAATGTATTATGTATGTTTGTAAACAATATAATCATCTCAAGGCTGCTCATTGCTGAATAAGTGTCTTTTTATCTGTTGGCTTCCTCTCATTATTGCAGAAATGCTATTCTACAAAAGTCATTAATGCACGAGAAGTTTTAATCTTGCCAGTTCTTAATGATAGGAGCTCACTCTGTTTTAACTGCAGCAGTATCAACTTTGCCTCTGATCTCATAAACTTGCAGAGGGCACAGTTTCCAGCAACCATCAACTCCAGTGATAAGCTTTTAGGAAAACTGGTTACCTCAAACAATTTCCCAAAACAGGATGGGATGTCAGTATGTCTTGAGAGTCTTGATCTTGAAGAAAAACCAAATTGTTCTTACCTGTGGCAATGATAATGCCAGTTTATCTATTATGGAATGGATATTTTGAGCATAAGAGCGATTTTATGAAAAACAAATTCTTTTCATCCCCACAACTCTTATTTTTGAGAATTCCACATGTTCTCAGAATTCTAAGAAGGCTACAAGGCCTCCATATAGCTTAGATAAGAAATTTGAATGAAAAGTCAGCAACCTTCTTTAGTGAACTCTGTATTAACTCATTAACTTTGAGAATGACAAAGGGTTTATCGACAATTTTTTATATGCTTCATACAATAGCAAACAGGATAATGGAAGATGAGATGCAGCACCATTGGTAGACTTACAGGTCACCCAATTATGCTTTTCTTCATCAGGAACCATACTCACAAGTGCCACAGAAGCTATCTTCTGACAAAAATAAAAACAATTAAGTTGAAGCCATTTCACTTTCATCTTAAATTATAGTACAAAAAATGGACAGGAAACATTCAAATTCTGTTGTGTAGAATTTTGTAGTTTTTAAATTGTGCTTGCCCTTTCCCCACCCCCCACCCCAGTCTATCACTAGTTTCACATGAATTTGGTAACAACCTGACTTTAAATTTGCTATTGTAACATTTACCTTGGCCCTAAATTGGTCCATTCAGACTATGCAAACTTCATCTCAGTTTTACCGTTTGTTCCAAAAAGTAATTTAAAACTGTTGGCAGATTCATTCTTCCTTTCTTCATGACCTAATTCACACTGCATCCTAATAGTACAAAAAATAAATGAATCACATTTCTATCTAATTATTTTATGTGCACTGAGCCATCATTTGCATTTCCTGTCTAGAAATGCACAAAGACATGCCTCAGAAAACACTTCATCTTTTTGCTCAATGTGGGAAAATGTTCCTCTCTTTCCCAAAATAGAAAATGAAAGAAAATCAAACAGGAAGGATTTTATTTTATTTACATATTTGCTATTCTTTTAATTTGTTCTTTGGGACAAATTCAAAATACTGTCACATCAAAAAACCATGATGCTGGGCACAGTATCCACAAATGATTTCAATTACTAAGATTTATTTATTTATGTAGCCCCAATTGTATTTCTGTTGGTGCTATACAACCATAATAAGCCATTTGCAATCTACAGATTTTCTAAACTGTCAAGACTGCAGATCACAAGTTTATTCTTTGAAATCTAGGATGAGATATGTTGGGCCATTGCCCCAGTGTACTTAACTTCAGGACAGGTGATTCAGAATCCAGAATTCCTTAGAGATGAAGCAGCACTGATTCTTTAACATTTTTCTTAGAATGTTAAATAGAGACAAAAATAAACTATAGAAATTTATTCCTTGTTCTTTTGTTTTTCCTACATTCCCAATAAAAAGATTGAAAACTCTCAAGCTCTTTGCTTCAGTTTAATTTCTACAGGGAGAGTGGAATGGCCCCAAGCTTCTTCCCTTTTTGCCTACTATGAAAATAGAAACGTCAGAAGCTCAGATCTCCTGTTAGAACATTTACCTTACTTAATAAACATTACTTGTCCTTACGGATCTTAAACATCAGTCTACTGATATTATGTGTCAAACTCAAGGCCTGCAGGTGAGATCCGACCCACCGGGTGCTTAAATCTGGCCCACTGTGCCTCTGGCAGCCAAAATGAGGCACAAGGGGGGTCACATGAGGCCCCACCGTGCCCCTTTTTGGATGGCAAAGTGCTACAGGAGGCATCTGTCTCATCTCCCCCCCCCCCCGGCCAGCCCGCAAAGAAGTACAATGCTGATCCAGCTCTCAAAGAAATCTAGTTTGACACTGCTAATGTAGAGGCTTGGTTCTAATCATATTTCTGCACTGCTAAACTAGGGGATTTCAACCAGGATTATGATAATATCTTCCCTTGAGAATCTTCCATTTTTCTCTCTCCATGTAGAGGAGGCATCCATTTTTCTGCTTCATTTTAAAGTGCTACAGAAGATTTATAGCACTGTCCAATATATTTTATGGCTGCAAGATCTCAAAGCATTTCTTTCACAGTTGTCCCCTCTTTGTGATCTGCTAGGATTTCACGAGAAGCTAAACAGGCTGAAAGCCACTAGAATGGCTAACCTTTTCATCCTCATGTGCTGAAAGTGCATTCATGCATGTGTATGATGTGATGTGCATGCATGCTTGCACCCATAATGCAATGCATGTGCAACCCCGGCCTCTGTGCATGCGCGTGCAACCCCCCCCCACATGCATCATGTGCTTCTGCGTGTGTGACCCGCCACATGCACCCTGCACCCTGCACATGACTGGCAGATACCTGACAATCAGTTGGCTGGCGGGAGGCACACGCATATGCTCAGTGAACCTGATCTGGGGCGACAGCTCATGTGCCAGCAGAAATGGCTCTGCGTGCCACTTCTGGCACTTGTGCCATAGGTTCGCCATCATGGCACTAGATCACTGTCTTTAAAGACTCCTAGTAGAAACCAAATTCATGAATATTTATATTTAAACAATTGTATGTACATCCTCCTAATATAAAGTGAACAAGCAATGTTTTGGGGATTTTTAATGATGCTGGTATTTGACACAAATTTACTAAACCTTTCAAATATGAAGATTAGAAATAAAAATAATTATTAAATGAATATTTTATTAATGAAAACTAATAATATTGTCATTTCAATTTACAAGCATTAAATAATATCAAAGCATGGAAAAATAAAGTTCAACTTTCAATAAGGTTGCCATGTTAGTTTTAAAAAGGAAACATAATATGTACTTTTTTGTTAATTTTTAAACTCTCATCTTGAGAAATTTTACTTCTCAGAAATAGAACAAATCCATTCTGTTTCAAAAAAACAATTACAGGTAGTCCTTGATTAACAATCGCCACTGAGACCAGAATTTCAGTTGATAAGCAAGATGGTTAGTAAGTGAGTCACTGCAGTTAAGTGAATCATGTAATTAAGCAAATCTGGCTTCCCCAATGACTTTGCTTGCCGGAAGATGACGGTGAAGTTTGTAAATGGTGATCAGATGACTTCAGGATACTGCAGTCATCATAAATACATGGCAGTTACCAAGTCCTGAAATTTTGATCACATAAATCCTGGGGCTGCTGTGATGGTCATATATATGAGAAATAGTTATAAGTCACTTTTTCAGTGCCAGTGTAACTTTGAATAGTCACTAACTGAATGCTTATAAATAAAAAAAACTACCTGTAGTTTAGTGGATTATTATATTGCCCTTTTCCAACTCACATTTTTTATGTTGAAATGCTGTAGTTAGAAAAAAAAAATTCACATTTTATTTGACAAAAGAATCTATACAGAATTAACATAATTTCCCTTCAGTACCAAACATAGATTCATGTTAACTTTCTATCATTTGATATGCTTAATTATATTTCCTTCTCACTTCTTTTGTACTTTTTTGTACTATTCTATAAATACAGAGACCATTATAACCATGTTATTTATAACATTACTTCAGATGTGATCATTTGAAAAAGACTGTATAGGGTTGTTGTTTTTTAAAGACAGGTAATTTTTTTTTCTCTTTAACTCCTTTGTGCTTTAAGCATAATGCAGTTAGATTGTCCAGCAGCTTGCTAGTAAGCCCTAAAATATAACTTTGCAATTAATCATTCTTAAAATGTGAGTCAATTTAACCTTATATCTTTATAGGAAATATTCTTTGAACATTGTCCAAAGTACTTATCATTACAGATGTACTCAAAATAAAAATTATATTGTTTTGAACTTGGAACAAAATGATCTCTTCAGAACATTCTATCACAATATTCAAAGCTGGGGACAGTTTGATTGCTTCATATTCCTCAGGGATTACACTTGAAGCATTGTTCTATTCCAGATGTCAAACCACATATACAGTTGGGAAAGATCAAGAAAACAAAATCTATTAGTAGCTAGTGTGCTTACAAAACAGAAACAAAAACCAGCCGGTTCTGTTCAGCTGTAGAAGTGAAATTCATTTCTCATTCTGTCTTAATCTCTCACAATAGTTGAATCAGATCAGGAAAAGATCTGTTCTTCCTGCTCTCCAGTGCTCCATGCCCATACCAAATCATCCTACTTACCCTCAGTCAATAGCAATAGTTCTAATAGTAATAGTTCTAATAGTAAGATGGTAAGATAATAATCAAATCACCAGGGAATGGGCATATTTTGGTCTGAATTCAGAACTAAACACCATGTATTGTTCTGTTCTCAAAATCTGCTATAGGTACACAGTTGTTTTGTTTCAAGATAAACCATTCAAAATGGCTTATGTTTGAATCATTCTAGATGCCTCTGATTTATAATATAGCCCTTCATACATGCTGACAAGTTTGTCCTTTCTGGCTGAAAGTCCTTCTCTGCTATCACTATAATGACATTTTCTGGATCATAGAGCAAAGTACATAAAGCTCTCTGTTAAAACAGACAGACACATTTTATTATTGTGTTAGCAATAGCCTAGCAGATATGAATTTAAAGGTTAGGAGCATATTTCCTAGGTTCCAAATCTGAGAGTGGTCTTTTAGACTTACAAAACAAGCATGCTAATATCACCATATTAGATTCTATTAACATTTTGACAATGATTATACTGTTTTAATGTATATTGAGGGGTTTTCGTTAGATTTTCAGATGATTTTATTGTTAAATTGACAAAATGAACCAATTATTAATCATATTCTGATTCCACTTTCAGAAAAATATGGATGTTTCTGCTATCTCCCTTAAAGTAATTTTCAGAAATATACATAGAACACAAGAAAAAAAAAGATACTAACACAACACTACTATTCTTGGTGATGACTTAGAGCAATAGGTTCTTTTAAAAATATAGATAGGAAACTTATACATAGCCTTCAGAATTTGCTGAATTAAAATATATTAATCAGCATGGCTGCAATGGAATGTATAGATTGCCTTGGGGAACTAATAGCTTAAAGGTCAGAGAAAGAAAATTAGGAAGGACTTCCCTTTAATTAGGACATTAAAAAGTAGTGGTGGTAAGTTTGTACCTTTCAGATGAGCAAAATTGTGTTAAGTAGAATAGAGTAGAATTAACTCATCTTATTACGTTTCTTGTCTCGGATAGTTAACAGAGGTCAATAGTAAAAGTTGAGCAACATTTGTAGGTTCACAAGTTTATTTCAAATTTTAAATACAAAATTATATTTAATGAATACATGAAAAGTTTAGAAGTCCAGCTCTTTAGTGCTTTCATATGATGGTAATATAAGGTTCTATGGATAAATAAAGACTTGAAGTAATCCAGAAAAGAACACAGCTTGCCATGAAAATTACATCATGGTGTTTTCATAATTATTTCATTTTCAGGAAACCCTTTGTGTTAATGGAAACACACTGAGAAATAATTCTTTCTAACGTTTACCCGTTTCAGCATCTAGTATCACATTACCCATTTTGTTCCACACATAATGAATGACATACTACTGTCATGATATTATATGTAATTGTCTATTTGTTTCTTTTCCTAAGCCACCTTCTTCTTCCTAGTGTATTCCCAGAAAGGCAGGGTCCGCTTTTGTTTATTTTCCTAAGCCTAATAAAATAGTAATATAATTAATGCAAGTTATCACCACAACCAACCAAATTAAATTATGTTCTGAGTGAAGTTTTTTTTAACCTGTCCTGATTTTTCATTATTGAGCTTCACTAACTGAATGGCTGTAGCATTATCAAAGAAACCATTTTGTTATCCTCAAATTTTTTCTTTAATCTGTACCCATATTTTACTTTAGAGAAGATCACAATAACTTCAATTACTTCTAATGAGGAACCTACATAGGGACATCATAAGAATTTGAAGATTGCTAGAAGTGGTGCAAAAGGACTAGATACATCTGTTTGCAGACCGGTCTGTTTATGACAGCTCTTTTTGGAATTCTGCTTTATTCAATTCTGTATCCAGTGAACCATTTGGCTCCATTCATTTCTATTTCTACTAATGAGTTATACAGACACAAGCTATAAAATCAATCCTTGCAGTGCTACTTAGCAAAGAAATATAGTAGTAGACGATTAAAGAGGTAACTATTTGGGGCTATGAAGAGCTTTTTATTTGTCCCAGAAGTCAAAAAGTATTACTGCTTCTTTTGTCAACATTCTTGTTTTAAACTTCAGACCGCACATGAAAAGAGACCCTAAGATAACAAGTATCGAAGTATAAGTATCAGCGAGTTTCAGCTCATTTGTTCCAGCTCCGCAGAAAAATGTGACAAAACAGTTATATGACCTGAGAAATAGAGTATTTGTCATTAAAAATATAGTACTACCCATAATGGCATTCTTGTACCAAAGAAAATATAGACATACGGCATATTTTCTTAAAATGGAATGGATCATTCACACAATTTACTTTTATGTTTGAAGATGTATAAGAAAAAAGGACCCAAAAATTAGGTGTGCAAATAGCAATGCAAGATAGGTGAAAGATGCTGCTTCCTGATAAGAGAAATGCCTTCAGAAAGAGCAATAAAAATAAAAAAGAACATTAATATGAAACAGATCTTGTAGAATGCAATGATGCTTCTGCTCTTTAGATATAAATATTTCAGGATAAAGTTGCCTAATATGTCCTACTCTGATATCCTCAATTTTGATTGGCTACAACTTTAAAACATAGCAATAAAAATTAGCATTATCAATAAATTGCCCACAATTTGTGCAAGTAATGCAGATAATACCCTAATTAGACTGAAAGCTCTATCAAACTTCTTCTGCTGCAAGACCTACAAAAGAAATTAAAAGCAGTAGAAAAAAAACCCAGGGCAGGTTAGGTTTATACAGCCACAGTATCACATTCATCCATGTTCCCATTACCTTCAACAGACATGTTCAATCAAAGCCTATTGGGATTCATTTAATTGGAATTTGTGCTAAATAGGAGAAGGGAAAGTAGAGCCTGGCTGTGTCCACATGATCCATTTAACCAGGTAAAGATATAATATGCACTTGCACAACATGAACTTGGTTTAGGTTACAGGAGGTCTTACTGTGTTGTGAGAAGCTGGTCTGTTTGTTTAGATTTTATGATTCAAGTATGGTACAACAATTGAAACCAATCTAAACAAATTAGATCCACAAAATCTATATGTTTTTAACAATGAGAGTCCCACCTACTCTCTATTAGAGAGTATGTTTGTGGCAAGGAAACCAAATACCTACAGCCAAATAACTTTCTTTTCCTCAACAGACCGCTAGAGGGGAAAAAACACCTCCTTTGCAAAAACAATTTTCTCAATATATGGCCTCCTTTGATCTCATTATTAAGAAAGCCATCCTGCCTTGACCTATGCTCTCAAAGCATATATTTGAACAGTTACAATAGAGAGTGTTGTGATTGGCTAAAACACGTTTTATATCGAAAGGAAGACATGATACGTCTCCAGCCTTCGTAAAATGATTTGTTCATCCAGCTGCCATTCATCTACTACAAGTAGCTCTAATGTGATTTGCTTCTAATTCTCTGGTCATCCACACCACCCATCCACCTTATGGAAACAAAAAGAGAGAGAATTCTTGTTTGTATGTAAACACACTTAATTTTCTTATCAATAATCTTTTTAACACTGCCAAGGATCTTATATGATTGTTTTACTTATGTGATAATCATTTGTAGTAAAATATTTTACTAAAGGAGGCAGTTCTCTTTATGTTTATATATGGTCATCTGAAAGCAAATACAATGGAACTCACTTTCAAGAAAACATATGTTGGATTACTATCATAGATGATGGCAAGGTGACGCAGCACATGATTTGCTGCCAGGAATAAGCTGATAGCTTTAATATCTCTATATATAGCAAGATGGAATAATAGTAGAGAAAAAAAGCTATTTCATATGTTTATAGGCTAACAAAATAATTAAACAAATATTTCTAACTTCTGAAAAAAAAATAAGAGAAGTAATTATAGGAAATAGAATCCATTTCTTACATAAATACATTTGAAATGTACACCTGTACCTTCACACATACACTTTAATAATACTACTTCCTTAGTGGTTTGCAGAGTCAGCATATTTCCTCCAACAATCTGGGTCATCATTTTATCCACTTTGAAAGGATGGAAGGCTGATTCAACCTTGAACCAGTCAGGATCAAACTTCTGGCAGTGAGCAGAATTTGCCTGCAATTCTGTATTCTAACCATTGTGCCATTGGGGCTCCATAATAACTTCTTGGATTTTCATATGATTGACTCTGCTGATACTTTTCTCCATATCACATAGTGAAATAAAACAAACAGACAAGAATATGCTGTGGCCATTGTTCAGGACTTTTGCCAGTGACTTTTGGCTCCCTTTTTTCAATATTATCCAGACATAAGAAATTAAGTAGGCAAAGAGGATCATTCTAGCAGGTCATAATCTTTTCCTCTAACGGTCAGAATAAACTTTCTGTTCTTTCATCCAGAGAGCCAGAATACATAGGTAGATGCTAAAACATTATAGATAGGGCAAAACAGAAATATACAACCATAATTTCCCATTTTTTCCCCCAATGTTTATTAAAAACATTCAAAATGGCACTTGAATCTTAACAGATAAAAAGTGAGATGGTGTTCCATTCAAGGTTCCCAAAATTTGCATCCCCTGGCAAAGAGGGAAAAAGTATCACATTAAAAAATAATAATAGTTGTCACTGCAAGGAAAATAGCCCTTGTTGGAAGAACAATATTGGGTCATACTCTTGGATAGCATGGCCTTCATAATGCTCCAAGCTATTTGTAAGATTCACAAAGAAGCAACTCTGTGATGAAGGCAAATGATCCATTACTTCCCCTTATTCTCCTTTGTGTAGTGTTTTAATTTATGAATAAAATTTGTCATAATCCTTTAAGTCATGAATAACATCTGTCATAAGGGCCTTATTTAAAACTAAACACAAGATAATCTGCCACAAATGTGCAGACCCAGACATTTATGAATAACTGTCTCTGAGCAGTTAACAAAAAGTTCTAGTACAGCTAAAGAAATTTACATATGAATGGAAGTACCTTTCAAATCATTCATTGGTGTGCCAAATCCATTCATCAAGGCAGCTATATTTAATAATGTTTTTAAAAACAGGTGGCAGGTTGGCATAATCTGATATCTTTATGGTTTAGCTGATAAAGAACTTATGGCAGACCTGGAAGTTGGACAACCTGACAAGACTTACTAGGGTCACAACCTTCATGATGCATTTCAGCTTTAGGAATGCACCATTCTCTCTGTTCTGCCAGTTACTCTGGGAAAATATTTCTTTTAGTTAGCAAAACATCATTGTTCTTAGAGTCATTTCCATTTAAGTGTGGAAGTATGTATTAGAATATTTCTGAGGGGTGGATAATGAGATGTTTTGATGTGAGCACCGAGGCCTGTCTTTCTTCTTTGAAGCATATATAGAATATGCCTGAAAGAATCGCATTGTATGATTGCATGTAATATATAGCTGTGATAAGACTTCAGAGATAGAAATTTTGATCATCCTCTATTTGATCAGAAGAGCTTAGATTGAGGTGTAAATTGTGTGATAAGGAAAAGACAGCATAATTTGATTCTTCATCTTTCTACGTGGAAGCAAAGACATCAAAAACTTCCTTTCAGCATGGATCATCACGTGCCAGCATACAAAATGAAAAATAAAGTTAATAATGACCTAAGTGTTATTGTGTGAAATAGTAGGTTTATGTTTTACAACAAAAGAAATATGAAAAGGGGAAAAAAAAGGTTGTTTATTTGTTTCAAAGGGGTTTATTTCCCAACACTGAAGTGGATGCAAAGGAACTCCTGTCTTTAGCAGAATTTACTTGTCTAAACAACTCACTGTTCCATTGAAGCCGTTTTTCCCATCTGCTTTGCTTCTCTGGGACCTGCCTCTTAAGAAACATGTCCTAGGGGCTGCCAGTCTCTATTCACTGAGATGTGCTAAAAATGACCCCTTTCCACTCACTGAACATCTTCTTTAATAAACATCAATTATATTTCTAAATGGGTCTTTTTTTACCATTTTTCTACATGGAAAGTACAATAAACATTGGAATTCTGTTGAATGTTATATTTTATAGACTATTTTACACAATAGATTCTTATTCCATGGGTAACTCCTAAGTCTGGTCATTCAAATTAAGACCTACAAAGGACACACACTCTATTTTTGTGTTGTTCTATATAAAAATAACAAAAATACAACACAATGCAAATGCAATGCAATAAAATACAATAGCGAAGATAGTTCTTCTCAGTTTAGCCACAACATTTTTTCATATTATAGATTTATATATCTGTCTGAAAATTTCAAAAGACTTACACAGCAAAATATTCTTTCTCCAGGTCAAGAAAACATTCTGAATGACTTAAAAAGCAGTATTCTGCAGTAGGTACACCTGAATTCTGCTTTGTATCTAGTGAAATTTGTTAGGCTGTGCCCGCATAAAAAAATAATTGGGACAAGGTGCATTAGAGTTCGTGTAAATGTGGAAGGACTGGCAGAGCCAAAAGAGGAATCAGTCTAGAGTCTACATTACCATAAGCGGACTATGCCAACCTCTCTAGAATTCAGTCTTATCTAGCACCAAATATTGTTAAATACTAGTTGACTAGATTCTTGTGCGTAGGTATCAACAATAAATCAGTTTAATTGGAACTGATCTTTGGCTCTGATCTTTGGACCTGACATTCATCTAATCAACTCATCTCTCAGACTGCAATGAAAATATAATGGCATCTGACCCTCAGGCTGGAGCAGCAGCTGACCCAAGCCACATTGGATGCTGTTCTGTGCCATGAGGATTGTTTGGAAACCAAGATGTGAGCACTATTTTTTCTAAATCATGAAAATATGCTTTTGATTTGAAACAGCTGGATTCCTTGGGTTACTGCATTTCCACAAAAAGGTGTCCAAATGGTTCCAAGGATGATTCAAGTGGGTGCTTGAGTGGCACACTCCCCACATAGCTAAAGATGTTCAGAGCTTGTTAGGCTTTGCAGACTTTATTCTATGTGCCATCCATAAAGTTAAATACTGTACTTACCCAGTTGTTAAAGAAAGGAGTTAAATTTGTTTGGACAGAAATCCAGCAAGCAGCACATGAAAAGTAAAATATCTTTCTCCATGCCAATATTTTCTTCAATATCCCAGGGGAAGACTATTTTTTGTTTGTCTTTTTTTGTTTTTCACATTTCTAAACCTCCCATTTTTTTTAGAAAGCATGCTATAGTCTGTAGAGATTGACACAGATCAAAAAACTAGAAATGTTGCAGCAACAAACCAAGCCGCTCTTTCCACAGGCAAGTAAGGTAAAGCAATTTTTTCTCCTAGTTTGATTATATATACAGTATGTCCCTGGCTTAAAGAACCTGATGCCAGCCGTGCTGTCCTGTAAACCAAAATTCTCTCAAATACCCCATGCAGCTATAACTATACATCTGGGATATTAGGAGCAACTCAATCATACCAGGACTTAATCACCAGAATCCAGGCACAGCAATTCTAGATCAATTCTCACCAGTCCTGGTGAATGCCCTCCAAGAAGTCCACCTGGTATTGTATCCCCATTTGTACTGGAGGGAGGACTTTTGAATTTTTTTTTGAAAAAGAACCTTTCACCTTTGAGAGAAAGGTTTTGTAGCTTTATACTACAATACCTGATACAGTTCTGGGTGCAGCTGATACAATTCTACAGAGGAATTATTGAGTCTGTGATCTGTACCTTTGTAACTGTCTGGTTTGGTTCTGCAACCCAACAAGACAGACAATAGGGTACAATAAGCAATCAAATCATACTAGGAAACAGTCAATATAAATCATAAGGATACAAGTGACAAAGTTACAGTCATACAATCACAAGTGGGAAGGGATGGGTGATAAGGAGTGATGAGAAGAGTAATAGTAATGCAGACTTTGTAAATACACTGCTCAAAAAAAATAAAGGGAACACTTAAATCACACTTCTGTGAAATCAAACTGTCCTCTTAGAGAGCAACACTGATTAACAATCAATTTCACATGCTGTTGTGCAAATGGAATAGACAAGAGGTGGAAAGCATAGGCAGTTAGCAAGACATCCCCAATGAAGGAGTGGTTCTGCAGATGGTGACCACAGACCACTTCTCAGTTCCTATGCTTTCTGGCTGATGGTTGGTCACTTTTGAATGCTGGCAGTGCTTTCACTCTAGTGGTAGCATGAGACGGAGTCTACAATCCACACAAGTGGCTCAGGTAGTGCAGCTCATTCAGAATGGCACATCAATGCGAGCTGTGGCAAGAAGGTTTGCTGTCAGCGTAGTGTCCAGAGCATGGAGGCGCTACCAGGAGACAGGCCAATATATCAGGAGACGTGGAGGAGGCCATAGGAGGGCAACAACCCAGCATCAGGACTGCTACCTCCGCCTTTGTGCAAGGAGGGACAGGAGGAGCACTGCCAGAGCCCTGCAAAATGACCTCCAGAAAGCCACAAATGTGCATGTGGCTGCTCAAACGATCAGAAACAGACTCCATGAGGGCCCGGCATCCACAGGTGGGGGTTGTGCTTACAGCCCAACACCGTGCAGGACGTTTGGCATTTGCCAGAGAACACCAAAATTGGCAAATTCGCCACTGGCGCCCTTTGCTCTTCACAGGTGAAAGCAGGTTCACACTGAGCACATGTGACAGATGTGACAGGGTCTGGAGACGCCATGGAGAACGTTCTGCTGCCTGCAACATCCTCCAGCATGACCGGTTTGGCAGTAAGTCAGTAATGGTGTGGAGTGGTATTTCTTTAGGGGGCCGCACAGCCCTCCATGTGCTCGCCAGACGTAGCCTGACCACCATTAAGTACCTCAGACCCCTTGTGAGACCATATGCTGGTGCGGTTGGCCCTGGGTTCCTCCTAATGCAAGACAATGCTAGACCTCATGTGGCTGGAGTGTGTCAGCAGTTCCTGCAAGACGAAGGCATTGATGCTAGGGACTGGCCCGCCCGTTCCCCAGACCTGAATCCAATTGAGCACATCTGGGACATCATGTCTCACTCCATCCACCAACACCATGTTGTACCACAGACTGTCCAGGAGTCGGGGGATGCTTTAGTCCAGGTGTGGGAGGAGATCCCTCAGGAGACCATCCTCCATCTCATCAGGAGCATGCCCAGGCATTGTAGGGAGGTCATACAGGCATGTGGGGGCCACACACACTACTGAGCCTCATTTTGACTTATTTTAAGGACATTACATCAAAGTTGGATCAGCCTATAGTGTTTTTTTTTTTCACTTTAATTTTGAGTGTAACTCCAAATCCAGACCTCCATGGGCTGCTAAATTTGATTTCCATTGATAATTTTTGTGTGATTTTGTTGTCAGCACATTCAACTATGTAATGAACAAAGTATTTAATAAGAATATTTCATTTATTCAGATCTAGGATGTCTTATTTTTGTGTTCCCTTTATTTTTTTGAGCAGTGTAGTTGGATAGTGCTGAGGGAATTATTTGTTTAGCAATTATGGTGCACCCTCAGAGAGTAATTAGGACTGCAGAAAAAACAATTACTACCAACCTGCTTTCCATTGAGGACCTGCATACTGCACGAGTCAAAAAGAGGGCTGTGAAAATATTCACAGACTCCTCACATCCTGGATGTAAACTGTTTCAACTTCTACCCTCAAAACAACAACTGCACACTAGAACAACTAGACCCAAGGACAGTTTTTTCCCCAAACACCATAATTGCTAAACAAATAGTTCCCTCAGCACTAATCCAACTATTTACAAAGTCTACATTACTATTACTCTTCTCATCACTCCTTATCACCCATCCCCTCCCACTTGTGACTGTATGACTGTAACTTTGTCACTTGTATCCTTATGATTTATATTGACTGTTTCCAAGTATGATTTGATTGCTTATTGTACCCTATGACTATCATTAAATGTTGTACCTGATGATTCTTGACTCTTGACGAATGTATCTTTTCTTTTATGTACACTGAGAGCATTTGCACCAAGACAAATTCCTTGTGTGTCCAATCACACTTGGCCAATAAAGAATTATATTCTATTCTATAACCAGATAGTGGGAGAAAGTGGTATATTCAAAATGCTGCATAGAACATTAAAAGACTTCTGGAGTCCTAAAATGACAATGGACATCAAGTGCTACATGGCATCTTGCCACATCTGCAGAAAGGCTTGATTCCACCCAACAGAAACTAATAGTGTTGTTACAAATACATCCCCTGTGCCATATTATTCATGGCATACAATCTCTCTGGATTTTATTACTGATTTATCCTCAGTCAGTGACTAAACATCCATATTAGTTGCAGTGGATCCTCTTTACTAAGATGGCTCACTTCATCCCTTGCAAGAGATGGAAACTGAACAAGGAGAGATTTAACCTGGAAATAAGGAGAAACTTTCTGACAGTTAGAACAATCAACCAATGGAAGAGCTTGCCCTCGGAAGCTGTGGGAGCGCCATCAGTTGAGACTTTCAAGAAGAGATTGGACGGCCATTTGTCAGAAATGGTGTAGGGTCTCCCGCTTGGGTGAGGGGGGTTGGACTAGATGACCTACAAGGTCCCTTCCAACTCTGATTATGTTAAATCTGTTTTGGTCAAATTATTTTGGCCCATGGTTTTCACTATAGAGACATGTTATCTAAACTAATTTTTGATAGGGGTAAATTTGCTTCCAGATTTTGAATGGTACTGTTCCAATTTTTGAATGTTCAGGTAAGCTTTTCTTCACCCCAACACAATCCAATAATGAGATAGAGAAGACTAACCAAATGCTGTAACAAATTCCTTAAGATATTTCTATACCTATTGCAAAGATACCTGGTCATTATTGTTGCCCTTGGCAGAATTTTCATATAACCACATTGATTACACATCACAAAACTGAAGAATTTTTATCAGAGAACCCTTGATTAGATTCCTGTCCATAGGCATGAACAATAAATGAATTTAACTGGAAATTTACATGTGACCCTGGCATGGGCCTGACAGTTATCTCTTTATCACTTTAATATTTATTAAAGAAGAAATTCTTTTTCTCTAGTATGAATTTGGCTCCTGCTGATTATGAGGCTTTCCATTACTTTCAGGTTGTTATTTTTTAAATACTCAAGCTAGTTTACAGCTCTGAATTCTTGAGTTTCCAACTGAATACTAACTAGCTCTAACTCTTTCAAGCCTTTCCCTGATATGAGCCAATGTTATAACAGTTTATTCCATCTGTTATGATACAAGGGATTATTAGATTAATAGATTTGAAAAGATCTTGTTCTTAATAAGCATCATCGCTGGTCTTACTTTTTTTTAAGACAGCCACACTTTTTAAAAATTCAGATCAAATCAAGCCCTTTTTGTGGTCAAAGACCAGCATAAGACGGGTGGAATACAAGAAACTAAAATAAAATTATATATAAAAAGCTAACTTCTAAAAAGGATCTTCTTAAAGACTGAGTGTAAAAGGATGGTTGGAGCAACTGATGTGCATAGTGGGACATGGCAAGATATTTTCCTTGCTAATGTTTGTTCTATAAGGATGAAAATACTCTCAAATAACCGGATACAGAAACAGGACTGCGCACGCGGAGAAAGGGAGAGATTAGAAACAGGTAGCCACACCCACATGCGACTTCTCCAGCTTCCGCGGGTGCTGAATAGGAAAGCGCATTTCCACTCAAAGAGCGCATGATCTCCTGAGCCAAAGACGGGCAAAACTTCGTGTTGGTACAGAGTGCCTGCGCGAAGCTTCTGCACATGCGTGTAGTAAAATCACCCAGCGGAAGCGGCCTGAGCGGGGTTTGGAGAGATGAGAACTGCATCCGGGGCACGATTTCGCCTATTGTCTGGGTTACGGAATTGGCCTAGGGGATCGCGCAGCCTCCCATTGAGCCCTAGCGCGATTGCGGTCTGAGGGGGGCGAAGCTCCCTGACGGGTACAGGCGGTTTTCTGCATGCCCGGGAGCAGCTGCTCGGATTCAGTGAGTAAGTCCAGCAGCAACCCTGCAGCGGCGACTCTTTATTCGCTCCCCTTCGCCCGAAAGAGCCGCCGTCCCTTCGTTGCTCTTGAAGCTCAGCCTTGCCATAACTGGCAGCAAAAGCGTCTCTCCCGCCGTTGATGCCCGCATCTATTTGGCATTTTCTTTCCGTACCGCATTAACTCCGGTAGTAGATCGCGGGCATCCCTTTTCCTTGTGCCCGTCATATGGGGGGCACTTTTATTGCGGTTTTGCCCCCACCCCCGCCCTAACATGCTTTCCCCAAAGGGACGAAGCCTTTCCTTCTACCCACTTTTTCCAGAGCATAAATTGCATTGCTTTAATGGATCTGGAGGATTTTCCCCCCCATGTTGTTTGTTCCCCGCTCCCCTTTAAAATAGCCCCCAATGATCACCCCCTCCAACCTCCCCAAAAAACCGTGCGTCTCTCCTTCTCTTTTTCTTCTTTTCTGCAGTGGATCGTAGCTCGAAGAGGCGGCAGGTGAAGCCTTTGGCAGCTTCCCTGCTGGAAGCTTTAGATTATGACAGTTCAGATGACAGTGACTTTAAGGTTGGAGATGCTTCAGGTAAATAAATGCTTCTCCTTCTCGTGTTTTAAAATAGTTTTAAATTGATTCTCACCCAATCAGTTTGCTTTTTTTTCTTTTTAAAATGTCTTTTTTTAATGTGCCTTAACTATTCCTGGGGAAGGGGGTCATGGTATCTAGATAATGCATAAAACTGTGGGTTCACACATGGCCCTGAATTATAATGTGCCTTGTTTGGTTTGGATTTAGCAGACTATGGCAACCAAGCCAGTTACAATTTATTCAGTAAATCATAGCTGAGTGCTGACTGGATTTACACATTGTACTGAGTCAGGACATTCAATAATGATTTGATGAATATGGCACTCTAGGTTCATATATGTACAATTTATAAATCAGGGTGACTGAGTTTATGTCATAGATTGAATCAAACCAAATAGGTCACAGTGAATGAATACAGAATAACTATCAAGGAATATGAAAATGACTATTGAAATAGGAAAGCAGTTCTGACACTTATGAAATTTGAGAATTGAGGCAAGTCAATTAATAAGACATAGAGAGAGCATCATGCTTTTATCTGTCTCCTTTATATATTAAAATATGAGATGTAGGAACCCTATTTTTCTTGCTATCAGTCTTTTTACAATGCTTTTCTAGCCCAATCCCTTTTCTTTTTCCTTTTTTTGACCTGTCTGGTTTCTTCTGCATCTTCTGCATCAGTTTCCATGATTACTCTTACTCTGTCAGAATATACCTGATATGTTCAACACATGAGCATTCTGGGTAATTTTCTCTTCTCAGTGATGCAGCTTTCATGATATTGGTTCCCTCCTTAATTTCATATACAGATACTCCTCGACTTAACGACTACAATTGAGCCCAAAATTTCTATTGCTAAATGAAACATTTAAATAATTTTTCTCCATTTTCTTGTCACAGATGTTGAGTGAATCACTACAGTTGTTAAGTTACTAACACAGTGGTTAAGTGAATCTGATTTCACCATTGACTTTGCTTGTCAGAAGGTTACAAAAGATGATTACATGACACTTGTCATGTGTGACACTGCAACTGTCATAAATATGAGTCAGTTTGAATTTTGATCATGTGACCATGGGGATGCTGTAATGATTGTAAGCATGAAAAATGGTCATAAGTCAGTTTTTTCAATGATGTTATAACTTCAAACGGTCACTAAATGAACTGTTGTAAGTCAAGGACTATATGTATAGTGCAGGAATTAAGGTGGAACTGTTATCCAGATTGCTTCATATTGCATAATAATGTAATAATGAAAATAACCCTTATTTTAATCTCAGCCATTTTCTTCCTTGAATAATTGATATTAGCCAATTTCTATTATATCCTCTAGTAGTCCAGTAAAAGATTTACATAATTTGATATTAAGACTATTTTTATCTAGAGACTTCAGAACTTTCTATCAATCTAGCCTTTTATTTTAAAAATATTTAGTTTAAATCTAAAAAAAAAAAAACAAGAAGGCAAGAAAAAATTTCTGATGGGAATATGCACATGGGCATACCTTGAAGTAATGGCATATAGAGTTATATATTGTGTATAGACCTCCAACTGAAGAATCCCAAAATCGAGTTGAACTAGAATTAAACATGAGAAATGAAATTTGGACTCTATATAATAATTGCTTTGCCTTGCACAGGTTAATATATCTTGTAAGTGCAGATTTGAATATACACTATGAATCACTTAAGAATTATTCACTGCACTTTATGTATAAATGTATACAAGGAAATATTTCCAACCATTTTTATAGTTGGTAATGGAACAACAGATTGCTCAAAATAATATTGTTGAATCCAATAAGCTTTTTATTGATCATTGGACAATTACAAAATCATTATAGTATGACAAATATAGGTAATTTAAAAATCACTGCAACTTTAGAAAATATAGTCTATTAATCAATTAACATAAATTTGGATTAGTTCTATGTGAAGTAGATATTTTGTTTATGTGTAATGTTATGAGCTTATATGTTTTTGAGTAGAAGTCACTATGATCATGTCACATTAAATAGGTTCTATTTATTATTTCTGTTAACATGGCAAACTTCATGTCATTATCATTAGTGAACAGTAGGAGTATAACCAAGGTAAGTAGGGTCAAAGAAACTGGGAGTTACAGTGTTGAATTACATTTTCAGCACACCATTTATTGAGTGCATTAGTATGGATGCTGGGTATTCTAGTTCTCTGGCATTTATAGGGGTAACGTTTTCTCATCTCTGATATGTAACATATAACAGCTGTAAAATTTATCAAAGTATGCTATATATCATTAAGCTAATTTAAATTTGATCAATATCTTGGTAAATAGTGTTTTTTCATGTTAGCATAAAGAAATAATTTCTAATTTTCTAATTTGAAATAGTTTGGTGACTGCATTCAAATTGATCGATCAGTACCATGACAATATTCAAATTATTTATAAATGAAAATTTATAAAATATTAATTTGATAATTCTTTTTTGTTGGGGTGAATCAAAGTTCATTTAGGCTATAACAAATCTAAATAGTGGCTATGTACCTTATATACATTTGTCATATATTTGGATTATGGAATGTAAGTTTTATCCTTTACATCAGATTTCTCCAAGTTGACATCCTCTGTATGTATTGTGACTGTGACTCTCAGAATTTATGACCAGTGTTAGAAACATGGTACTGCTCTAGGAAGTTTCTATCAAATATAATCTTAGGGGCATTCTGAGAATTATAATGATAGTACATTTAGGGGATGTCAGGCTTTATAGATAGATATACCATTGAATCAGTGCTATTATCTAATACATCTCCCAGATATCCTCCCCCAATAGGTAAAAACATTTTTATTGCCTAAAGTATAAATATTATTTTTATAAACACAAGAAGAATTGGAATATTGTCTGTATGACATTCAGATTGTTTACCACATTATTAATTTCATAAAAGTCATACTAGGTAAGCAGCTGAATTAGGAACTACTTAAATAGCTATTTATATATTTGGATATCTGTACATGATAAGCTATTGATTTTAAGGAAAATGCCTTGGGAGAAATCTATCCCATTGGAATATACATTTTCACTTAGGCAAGCCCATTTAAAGCTTATTCTATATCATATATGTAATATCAGAATTAATACAAGATATACACAATCATCCTTTATATCTTCACCGGTAAACACTGTAGCACTGCAACAATTTTATATTTGAAATTACTTTTTCAGTGCAACAGTTAAAAAGAAAATTATACACATGTCATATCACATGGCAGCTTTCCTATTCAGATGTTTTCTTAAGCCAAATGTCCATGATACTCTGATAAGATTCAAGTGGAGGTCACAAAGTTAGAAAAGGCAGTTATATTTTCATACATCTGTCAACAGATATGAAGTCTAAAATTCTTAATCTTGAAACTTGCTGCCTGACTTTGTATAAATCATTGCTAATTTAGTCTGTAACATTTTTGTGAGGTAAATCGCTAAACAATGCAACATTTTAATTTAAATTCTTGAAACCTGATGAGGACTTTTCCAACCTTGTGAACCCCAAATGCATTGGATTACAACTCCCAGAATTCAGTCTTAGAAGTCCTGGTTAGAAATTATAGGAATGCTAGTTAGAGATATTTGGAGATAACAGGTTAAAGTGGGTAAAAAACCTCCACTTCTCTTGTTTTTTTTAATACTTGACTAATCTACATTAGGTTTATTAAATGCTGTTATTTGAGTATGACTTTGTATTTTTTATAAAATGACTGAAATGTAGCATTCCTTTTTTCCCAAAGTTAGTTTGGACTGTCATTTTAATATGAACAAATAATGGTTATTGCAGATTGCCAGTGTTGATACATAACAATGTTAAAACTCATTCATCATTTTCAGTTCTTCAAAATTCTGAAGTTTATACCGTATATACTCGAGTATAAGCCGAGTTTTTCAGCCCATTTTTTTGTGCTGAAAAAATCCCCCTCGGCTTATACTCGAGTCAGATTCCCTCTGAAAAAAAAAAAATGGTGTGGAGCTCCGGAGCTGGGCAGGCGCTTCCCTGCTTCCGTGTTTCCTTTGCAACTTTTAAGCATGGGGGTAATCGGAAGCAGAAAAGTTCTTGCATGAGGATATATTTGTTCTTTTTAACTGTTTTTAGGGGGAAAGACCCACCGTCATGTGAGAATGCTCAGACACGAAATCTATCCGCCCGAAAATAAGTGTGTGTGTGTGTGTGTGGGGGATTTTAACAGAGGAAAGATGTAGGGAGAAGGCAAAAGCGACGGAAGATCCTTCAGGGGAAACTGAGGGGAGACTCACCCTTGGTCCAGATGAGCCCCTTCCCGCCCCTAAGGAAGCAGAGGCAGCCAGTAAGGGCAGGCAAGCCACACTTCACAGACTCTGTCCGTCCCTCACTCCCACCCAAAGCCACGAAGTCCCCCAATCGCGCAGCCCAGAATCGCCCTCCCCCTCAGGGGGCAGCAACGACGCCGGTTTTTCCCGAGACAAGAAGCTCTGCCGTGCAATGAAAGCGCCCTGGCTCTAGGCTCGCGGGCTCAGAAAACAACGTGAGCCGAGGTCGCTTCAGCTCCGCTCGGCTTCTCCAACATCCGGCACCGCCCTGTTCTATGTGCCGGGCCCGGCAAGTCCGAGCAGCCAGCACGTGGAGCAGGACGGCGCCGGACATCGTTGGCTGCCTCTTTCGCAGCACGGGAGGCCTCCCCCGGCTGGCCAGCTGCTCTCCTCCTTCTCTGCCTGTTTGTTCTGTGTGACCAAGGAGGAGGAGACCGGCCGGCTGGTTGGGGAGGCTTTCTGCGCCGAGGAGGCGGCTGCTGCTGTCCGGCTTTGCTCCGCTTCTCCGATGGTCTGGCGCGGCCCTGTTCTTTACTTGGGCAGCCGGGCGCCCGCAATGGCGCCCACGGCGGCAACAGGCAGTTCCGCCCGGGCTCTGCTCAGGTGTCCGGCTGGGGCTGTTGGGAGTTGCTGCCGCTGGTGCGGCCCCAGTCCCTGCGTCGCCTCGGGAAGGAAAGGCAAAGCGCTTTTTGCCTTTCCCTTCCCGGCTGGGGCTGTTGGGAGTCGCTGCCGCCGGGCGCGGCCCCAGTCCGCGTCGCTCGGGAAGGGAAAGGCAAAGCACTTTTGCCTTTCCCTTCCCGGCTGGGGCTGTTGGGAGTTGCTGCCGCCGGTGCGGCCCCAGTCGCGTCGCCTCGGGAAGGGTGGGGCAAAGCGCTTTTGCCTTTCCCTTCCCGGCTGGGGCTGTTGGGAGTCGCTGCCGCCGGCGCGGCCCCAGTCCCACGTCGCCTCGGGAAGGGAAAGGCAGCGCTTTGCCTTTCCCTTCCCGGCTGGGGCTGTTGGGAGTCGCTGCCGCTGGCGCAGCCCCAGTCCGCGGCCGCCTCGGGAAGGGTGGGGCAAAGCGCTTTTGCCTTTCCCTTCCCGGCTGGGGCTGTTGGGAGTCGCCGCCGGCGCGGCCCCAGTCCGCGTCGCCTCGGGAAGGGAAAGGCAAAGCGCTTTTGCCTTTCCCTTTCGGCTGGGGCTGTTGGGAGTCGCTGCCGCTGGCGCGCCCCAGTCCCGCGTCGCCTCGGAAGGGTGGGGCAAGCGCTTTTTGCCTTTCCCTTCCCGGCTGGGGCTGTTGGGAGTGCCGCCGCGCGGCCCAGTCCGCGTCGCTCGGGAAGGAAAGGAAAGCTCGCTTTGCCTTTCCCCTTCCGGCTGGGGCTGTTGGGAGTCGCTACCACCGGCGCGGCCCCAGTCCAGCGTCGCCTTGGGAAGGGAAAGGCAAAAAGGAAGAGCCGCGGCAGCGCTTTGCAACAGCAGCAGCGGCACCGGAGGCTCAGGCTCAGCGGCTCCTGATTTTGCCCCACCCTTCCCAAGGCAACGTGGGACTGGGGCCGCACCGGCGCAGCAACTCCCAACAGTCCCAGCCGGGAAGGGAAAGGCAAAAGCGCTTTGCCCCACCGTTCCCGAGGCGACGCGGGACTGGGGCCGCACCAGCGGCAGCAACTCCCAACAGCCCCAGCCGGGAAGGGAAAGGCAAAAGCGCTTTGCCTTTCCCTTCCCGAGGCGACGCAGGACTGGGGCCGCACCGGCGGCAGCAACTCCCAACAGCCCCAGCCGGGCACCTGAGCGGAGCCCGGGCGGAACTGCCTGTTGCCGCCGTGGGCGCCTTTGCGGGCGCCCGGCTGCCCAAGTAAAGAACAGGGCCACGCCGGACCATCGGAGAAGCGGAGCAAAGCCGGACACCAGCAGCTGCTTCTTGTCTCGGGAAAAACTGGGCGTCGTTGCTGCCCCTTGAGGGGAGGGCGATTCTGGGCTGCGCGATTGGGTGACTTCGTGGCTTTGGGTGGGTGGGAGTGAGGACGGAGGGAGTCTGTGAAGTGGGGCTTGCCTGCCCTTGCTGGCTGCCTCTGCTTCCTTAGGGGCGGGAAGGGGGCTCATCTGGACCAAGGGTGAGTCTCCCCTCAGTTTCCCCTGAAGGATCTTCCGTCGCTTTTGCCTTCTCCCTACATCTCCGCTCAGGTGTCCGGCTGGGGCTGTTGGGAGTTGCTGCCGCCAGTGCGGCTCCGGTCCCGCGTTGCCTTGGGAAGGTTGGGGCAAAACCAGGAGCCGCTGAGCCTGAGCCTCCGGTGCCGCTGCTGCTGTTGCAAAGCGCTGCTGCTGCTCTTCCTTTTTGCCTTTCCCTTCCCGAGGCGACGCCGGGACTGGGCTGCGCCCGCGGTAGCGACTCCTGACTCAGGGGGCCTCCGAGGAAGGGGAAGAGAGTGACTCCTGCCTCCCGCTGTCATCATCATCTTCTTTTGGGTTAGTGAATCAATTAAACCTTTCATGATAGTGAGATCGTTTCCCAAATTAATTATTTTTATTTTTGAAATTTACCAGTAGCTGCTGCATTTCCCACCCTCGGCTTATACTTGAGTCAATAAGTTTTCCCAGTTTTTTTGTGTAAAATTAGGTGCCTCGGCTTATATTCGGGTCGACTTATACTCGAGTATATACGGTAATATTGCAACAGTCTTCCTTGCAGTTCATGATGTGAAGCCTTGAGTTATATTTTACTGGAGACTTGACAGGAGATTAATTATAATATCAGTATTTCAGACTAATTTATGCAACTTTAGACAGGCAATCTAAATTAGAAATTTGTCCTGAATGAAAATTGTTTCTTATCATTTTTATATAGGAAACACTGTGCCTTATTACCTTTTTACATTAATATAATTTTGGTGTTGTTATTTATTTGTTTGTTTGTTTATTTGTTTGGTTAATTAATTAATAAGCTGCCCAAGTCCCAAAAATGTACTTAAATGTACAAAAACTTACAACCAAAAACCAACATACAACTAACCAGAAAAGTAAAATACAAAATAAAACAAGACAAAATAAAGATGGTATCAAAATCACTCTATCCTCAGGCTTGGGAGACTAACTAGGTCTTCAACCAAGAAGTCCAGGATTTTGCCATGCTTTTTCTCACCCATATTCTGGTTTACTTTGACATTTCAATTTGCCTCAAGAACAATAAATCCATTGTATTTATTACAGTGAATTTATAGTAATTGATAACTCCTCTTGAGACAATTCTGAGACAATAACTAAATATCATAATAAATAAGAATGTACAAACCAATTAGAAGTTAAATGAGTTAAATATCCCTTCCAAAGTTTTTAAAATAAGTTCAACAAACTATTGGAATTTTCCTTTTAAAAAATATGGAAATATTTTTTTTAATTTTTTTTTAAAACTCCTTTTTCCAGCTATAGTGATCTGAACGAGCAATCCAGTCAAAATCCAGTCAGCAATCCAGTTTTGTGTTAAGAGAGTGAATCTCTTACAGAGTCACTTTTTGTCTCACTGGAGAAAATGGTATGTGGTAGGAGAGGAACCACAACATGTACCATTCTATATGTAATACATCTGTATACATAAAATTAAATATTTTACTGATACTTGGTAATTAAATTATCCTGGTGAACATGTGAATATTATAGACATTACTTATTACTGAGTCAATATTAATATCAGTCACTCAAAAAAGTTGCATATTTTAATTACCTTTTTTCAGAAATCTTTTGAGAACCAATATATAAATTTATTACATAAATAATAGTACTACATTTTTCATTTAGCATACTAACATTGTATATGTTATAATGCATAGATTTTAGGTTTGTAAGGTTCCTTCACATGCCAAATTATTCTTTTTTAATTTGCAAAAAAGCAAGAATATTTGGTAATGATGAGTAATCAGGACTGACTTTAGCAAAAAAAAGTTACCATAAAAAATTATTTTTTTATCAAATTCATCAATTATAACATATCCTTCTAATTGAGTTCCATTACTGATTCTATGGACATATTGTATTACCTCCTTGGCAGCAATACTGTATGAAAGAGGTTTGCCACTATTTTCTATAATAATTAAAAAAAATCAGGAGTTGAGTTAGGAATACAGCCCTGATTTTTCCTAGTGGACTCTCATCCAAACACTAACCAAGTCTGCTACCTGCTGAGATTTTTTCAGCTATTTTGATGCACAAAAAAGTGTCAATACAATGCAAACATCTGTGAGCATGCATATAGATATATATTCTCATGCATGTGTGTGTGTATGTGTGTGTGTACTTTCCCCCTACATTTTAACAAGAATATTATCTTAGAAAATATATTTATACCTTATTTAATGTTATAGTTTTAGTTCCTCAGTTTATACTCACATTAGATGAAAACAAGACATTTAATATTTTCAGTAGCATTCAAGCTGGCTATCTAATTGTCCTGTCTCAATTTGCTTTTTGTTAATTGGTGCTTGTGATGGCTTTCTCTTCTACAACTTCTGTTCCTCGGCTTTCTTTTCTGCTGCTGGAAAATCAGGGAGAAGATTCCTCTATATTGCCTTGAATTTTGGAGCATTTAGAAGCTCTACTACTGTTTGTTGGTTGAGAATGATATGTGGCTCCATTTTTCTCCCAGATATTGCTAAATTTTGCCATATGTGTCAACAATTGAGTATATGAGGTTTCATATAAAATACTAATTATTATAATACTAATATAATACATATTCCAATTAAATATGGAACACTGGTAATTATCAAAATGTGTTATTGAATCCAGCAGTTATGTTCTGTTTTGTTTATTCATTAGTTAAAATGCTTTATTCCAAAGAATAATGGCATATGCATATTAGAATGAGGAAAAATCTAGAGGGTTTTTAAAGGAAGTTATTAAAAAAAAGATGGAGCATAGATGTGGACCACCGTCTTGTAGTTCCATGTTGTCTTTCAAGTGAGTGTTCCTGAAGCTATTTAGCTTTCGGTACTGTCATACTCTGGCCTTTGGAAAAATGAAGTCATTCAGATGACTCTCTATGTTGCTTTTTTGTTGCATGTTGCACAAGACCTTTTTGTATTTTTTTATAATTTTATCTATTCTGTATATCTGCATAAAAGATATACATCTAGTTACATTTGTATCCTTTTAGTATATTAGTATAACAATAGTATTGTTTTTTTCAACAAAAATATTCCCAAGTAGCCATAGCTAAGACACCTGTTTATGAGTTATGTTCTTTATATAAATTATAAAACATGATAACACAATTGTGTCTTATTTATTATTAAACAACAATTAAAGTTTCAAAGATTAGAGTAGTGGCTTAAGTATACCCAAATCAATTCTAACATTTTGCTTTATATGTTTTTCTTTCTCTTCATCCAAAAAGATCCTGATCGCATCTTTAGAGAAAACTCAATGTATATGTTGAATAAATTAGATTTCTTTTACAGTTAAATGCAGTTACACTATAATTTTTATATAGTAAAATGACAATGTAGAAAAAGTTTTATATGATTGTTTTAATAATTTCAAGAATTGTAATTGTTTTAGAAAGAATTATTGTATGAAATGGTTTATTGATCTGTTTAAATCACTTATTCAGTTAGTCAGTTAGTCTAGCAGAATTAAACAAAACAAGTTGGGTGCTGAGCTGTATAACTAAATTAGCCCATGTCATAAAATGGGACAGAAACACAGCTTCTTACTATTCTAGAAGGAAAAAATGCAATCTTCATAGATTTTTATTATAAAAATGCTATTTCAAGGGGAAAAAATTACCCAGATAAAAATAACTGGCTACTAAGAAAATAATATTTAATTTGACAAAGAAGATTGCCTCAATCTTTCTTTAAAAAAATCTTTTTTTCTTTTTAGTACATTTTATTTTGGAATTCCTTTTTTAAATTCTCATATGCTCAACAGATTCTGAAGGCAGTGGACATGGCAGTGAAGATGGATCAAAGGATAGCGGAGAAGGTTCCTGTAGTGAATCAGAAGAAAACATATTGGAGGAAGAGCTGGCAGAAGAAGATGAAGAAAGGAAAAAACCAGAGGAAAAACCTAAAAATTCAGGTGGAGAAGAACTGCCAGTAACAGAGAAAAGGACTATTAAAACTGAGAAAAAAGAAGAGGAGGATGAAGAAGAGGAAGATAGAGAAGCAGAAGAGAAGGGAAAAAAGAAAAAGGAGAAAGAAAAAGAGGGAGAGAAGCCCAATGAAGGAGATGCTGGTGTTGATGAGCACACAAATGAGCCAAAAAAGTGGAACCTGAGAAGAAATCGCCCTCTTTTAGATTTTGTATCTATGGAAGAACTAAATGATATAGATGACTATGACAGTGAAGATGACAATGATTGGCGCCCAACTGCAGGAAAAAAGAAGGGGAAAAACACACTGCGCAGAGAAGGAAGTGATGGTGACAATGAGGATGATGAAGATGATGGGAGTGGAAGTGATGAGGATGACAATGAAGAGGAAGCCAATGATGATGAAGATAGCAGTGCTGCTAGCGATGGGGAATCCAAGAAGAAAAAAAACAAAGCTCTTAGCAGAAATAGTGTTGATGAGGAGGAGCTGACAAATGATAGCCTGGCTCTTTCACAAAGCAAGAGCAACGAGGTAGAATAGCCAACTTTATATAATCTTCTGATGAAAAATGGAACCTACTCTGCAATGTGGTTCCTTTGAAATTATTCTTTAAAGCTATGCAAAGTTACCGAATAATGATTGTATTAAGAGGCTTTTAATTGTGCTGAGTGCTCATTAAGATATCTTTGCTTCAGCTTTATTGAAATCCCATTAGAATTTTGGATTTAGATTTTTGGTTTTTACAGTATGAAGTCTGGATTCAGATTTAAGTGCATTTCAGATTTAACTTTTAGTAAGAAAGAATTTGTTGCCTCTTTTACAGCAAATGCACGAAAGACCCATGAAAAGTAAGCATGCAAAAGAAATCAGTACATTCCCTGTCATACCAGGAGCTAGGGACTTATATTCAATATACACGAGTCTTTCTTTTGTATATTGAAACACAATAGTGTATTATATTGTGTAATTTTTTAAAATTACGAACTTTCACAAGAAAAAAGAGGTTTTCATTTATATTCTTATGGTGAGACATTAAGATGACTTGCTTTACCATTTTCTCGTTTTTAATGATCTTGTGTATAATTTCTTTTAGTAAGGTTGTATCAGCTTTTAAAAATGTTACAATTCAGTTGTACTTCTTGAGATTGGGCTTAGTTTTATTTTTATTTTTTTACCAAAGAAACTCTTCTTTATTGTTTCTGAAATTTTAAAATTGACCCATTTATTTAACCAAAGGGTCTAAAATTAATCCCATAACTGAATCCTGTAAGTGCATGTATTAATTCTATAAGTGCACATTATTAAGCACTAAATTCTGATAACCTAAATCTTTTCAAAGTTTAAAATATAAGATGTTAATGGAAACATTCTTGACTATATTAAAGTCATATCCCAATTGTTAATATCTGTTGTGTTCATAAGTAAATAAACAGCAGCCCTGCGTAACTTGGCTTGCAAATAATGGGACATCTCCTATTCTTCTTTAGAATTGTTACTTTAGTGTAACAGTGTACCATCAGATTTTCAATAGATTATGATAATCTGCTGATAATAAAAAAGACAGCAGACTGTTATCCTCCCAGTCATATTCATGAGATGAATGGCCATATAAATTTACTAAATAAATAAATAGAGAATGAATCCTATTTAAGCAATTCTTAGAAATTATCTGCAGCTAATAAAAGCTATTAGGATCTTGTTTAGGGGAAATGGGATTTTTTTTTTCAGATACGCATACCAAGCACTTTCATTTCTGGTTATGTTTACATATACCAGTGCATTATGTTTACAAATACCAATGCATATTGTTGAATTATTTGATCTTTTATCAGTATAGCTTTTCATAGGAGAGGTTTTTTATTGGGGAGGGCAGGTCCCCAGTTAAATTGCTCTATATATTTTACAAGTATTAATATTCTGAATATTTTAAAGTTTTTATTAATATTATGCCTATAATATCAAAAAGCAAAAGGAGGCAAAACCATGCTCAGCAAAATGACTGAAGTTTTTATTGTAGAATTTCTCACCATCATCCTTGGATGATGGTGTTTTTAAGAACTGAACATGCATCTTCACAATTTTATATTATTGGAAACTATTGCAATGAAATCTTCAAAGATTTTGTGGCTGAGTATAAAAGTTTTTTTCTCTCTCTCCCCCTCCCCCCCCCCTCTGTCACTCACACTCACCAACTCACATACACACACAGATTAGTTTTTCAGACTGAAAGCTGCATCTGTATTCTATTTTAAGGAATAAAAAAAACTGAGGGCCAGAGAGATTAATTGCTCTGAATCACATTGCTAAATGCTATGTGCAGTTTTGCTGATGATAATCATTGCTGTAGTTTGAAATTTCTCAGTGCAATGTGTATTATAGTTAATATTTCAATCTGGTTTTCTGAATTCTCAGCCTTGATCATTAATTATGTATCTACTTCTTTTGCTCCTTAAAACACGAAAAAAATGTGAAATATTGAAAAATTTAATAATTTTGATATCTCAGTCAAAGAACATATTAATCTTATATTTATGTAATATATTTGGTAATTCTTTTACCAAAGTTTAGTACAGTAGTCTATGTCTGATTAGGATATAAAAGAGCATCTGCCTGGCCAGGTCATGATTTATACTAATATATACTAATATACTACCTTTTGCAACATTTTATATTTTAAAAAATATAAGTAGTTACTTATAGTAACTACTTTGTCACTTAAAGTATGCTAAGCATTGCTTATTCCACTATTTTCATAGAAATGTTCTAATAACAACCATGTTAATTTGTTAAGTTTTCTAATCAATAGAAATTCACTGGGATTCAGATGCAGTTAATTTTCCCAGATTAGGATCTATTTTTCTTCTGTATTTTATGAAATACTACTTAATTAACAACTTTCATAGTACTTCCAGCACTTATAATTATAAAAGGTTTGTTAATTTACACTGATGTATAAAAATGCTTAAAAACAGTGTAAAGAAAATAGGATGTGCAAAAGATTGGATTTGAACTGTTTTATGCACAAAATGTCCTATTTGGGGGTCAAAACTGCTGTTTCAAATGAGAAATGAGTTGATGAGTATTTTAAGTCTATCAAGGTTGCAACTGAGCAATTCCTGTTCCAAATACAGCTGTTGTAAACTTGGAATACTTCAAAGAAATGCTCAGAGCAACTTCATATTTAAACAGTTGTTGAGTGCTAAGAACAAGAACTATTTCATATGTGGATCAACATTTTGACCCAGAATCATAGGGCTGGAGGTCTTCTAGTCAACCCCCCTGTTAATTTGTATAGAATTAAATAGGAATCCTAGAACATCAGTGAAAAATGCATCTTGCTTTTCCAAAACTTTTGAGACCTAAAATGTGAATATATGTTTAAAATAGACACATTAGAAAGATAATGACCTTAATTTAGCAGCAAAAAATTATATTACTTTAAAAGTCACTTTGAATTCTGTAACGCTTACTTGAAAGCAGGTATATATAAAACTAGAACCCTAATGTAGAAATTATAGTTTTAATTTACACAGTGTATATGACAAAAGCCAAACAATTGTTTTAAAGAAAAGAACAAGTTTTCACATTTTGTAAATATATGTACATATAACAGCATCATTTAGAAATTATTTTTCTGGATGATATTTTATCCAGAATGTTTGATTAGACAGTAAATATAAAATTAGTTCACATACTTGGAAATATTTTACATTAGAATTTTGTAAATAAATGGAAATTCTTCATAATACTAGAGTAGTTTTTGTAGTTTTTAGTAGTTTTTGCCATGTTCTAAAGTATCAATCAGAATAGAACTGGAAGGGACGTTGTAGGTCTTCTAATCCAATTCCTGCTCAAGCAGAAGATCCTATACCATTTCAGAAAGGTGGCTGTCCAGTCTTTTCTTAAAAACCTCCAGTGATGAAGCACCTACAACTTCTGAAGGCAAGCTGTTCCACTGGTTAATTGTCCTCACTGTTGGGAAGTTTCTCCTTAATTCCAGGATGCTTCTTTTCTTGATTAGTTTCCATCCATTACTTCTTGTCTTGCCTTTAGGTACTTTGGGAAATGTTGACACCCTATTCTTTGTTGCAGCCGTTCAAACACTGGAATACTGCAATCATGTCATCCCAATCCTTCTTTTTTCTAGATTAGCCATACCCAATCATCTTAGTTGTTCATCTTTGCTCTTTTTCCAAAGTCTCATCTTTTTTGTAATGTGGTGACCAAAACTGGATGCAATATTTTAGATGTGGATTTATAAAGCGGTACTAATACTTGACGTGATTTTGATTCTATCTCTCTGTTTATACAACCAAGAACTATATTACCTTTTTTGGCTGCTTCCCCTGCTGGCTCATGTTTAACTGATTGTCCTCTATTACTCAAAAGTCCCTCTCACAGTTACTGTTTCTGAGCCAGGTTTCGCCTAATCTGCTGTTGTGCCTTTGGTTTTTCCTGCCTAGGTGTAAAACTTTGCTTTTCTCCACATTAAATTTCACATTGTTGCAGAGGGCCAACATTTATCATTTATGAAGATATTGAAGAATGATGGGCCTAAGATGGAATCTTGTAGTACTGCTTACTTCCCTTCATGTAGCTATAGCACCATTAAGGACTACTTGCTGAATACAGTTTGTACAGTTACAAATCCATCCGGTGGTGATACTGTCTACCCCACGTTTTTCCAGCTTACTAAGTAATAGGTTGTGATCTACTTTGTCAAATGCCTTACCGAAGTCTAAGTATATTATGTCCACAGCATTTCACTGGTCTACTAATTTAATCACTGTCAAAGAATGAAATAAGATTGGTTTAACATGATCTGTTTTTAACAAATCCATGCTGGCTTCTAATTATAGCTTTATTTGTCTCTAGATGTCCATGGATCTTTATTATTATCTTTTCCAGTATCTTCCCAAGTATTGATGTTAGGCTTGTTGATCTGTAAATTCCTGGTTCTGTTCCCCCCCCCCCCCCAAACTTTATTGAAGATGGGAATAACATCAGCTGTTTTCCAGTCGTCAGGTAATTCCCCGATGCTCCAGGATTTTTGAAAGATATGGTACAATGGTTCTGAAATAACATCTACCAGCTCTTAACTCGGGGATGTAATCTATCAGATCCCAATGATTTATATTCATCAAGATCAGACAGATGTTCTCTTCCCATTTTCTTTATTATTTTAATCTTTATTCCTAGTCTATCTTTTACAGTTATGTTTTAGTAGGTTGGGCTATAATTTCTTTTTGTGTTAAGACTGAATTAAGCAGCTCTGCTTTCTCTCTACTGCCTGTTACTTCCTTGCCATCTTCTCTATTTAGTAGATTGACTGTTTCCTTCACTTTTTTCTTGTTATTTATATGTTGAAAGAAACTTTTTTTAAATTATCTTTGACTTTTGTTGCAAATCTTTCTTCATTCTGAGCCTTTGCTTTCTAGTCTTCGTCTTTGCAGATTTGGGCTATCTGCTGATATCCTGCCTTAATTATGTGTGTCTCTTTCAATTTTTTGTACTTATTCTTTTTGTCTTTCAGTTTATTAGAGAGATCTTTGTGCAACTATGTTAGTTTCTTTTTAGATTTCTTGTTTTTCTTTTTCAGTGACATTGTGCAAGACTAGACTTCAATTATCATATTTTTCAGAGTTTCCGAAGCTTCTTGAGTTGTTCTCCCCTTTAGGATTTTCATCTATGAATTTTTTTTGGCTCTCTCTGAGTTTGTTAATTAGAACTTTTAAAGTTTAAACTTTATAATCCAAACACTGTTGGATTATATGATATTGCTTGTGTTTGCCTTATATTCTTGCCTGAATTCCAATATGATGTGGTCACTCTTGCACAAGGTTCCAGAGACTTCAACTTTCTCTATCACTTCTTTTGTATTATTAAGTATTAAATGCAGTATAGCTTTTCCTCTAGTTCTCTCCTTTACTTTTTGTCAGCTAAGTTGGTTAGGAATTTGTTCAAACTCTGACTTGCTGCAGAGGTGTCTCCCAATTAATACTGTGGTATGTTTCCTATGATTAGAGAACTGGAGGCTAAAACACATAAAGAACAGGTATTGTCTAGTTTGATGAAAAGAAGGTGACATGATAGCAGCGTTCCAATATCTTAGGCTGCCGCAAAGAGGGAGTCAAGTTGTTCTTCAGAGCACCTGAAGGCAGGATGAGAAGCAATGGGTAGAAACTAATCAAGGAGAGAAACAACTTAGAACTAAGGAGAAATTTCCTGAAAGTTAAAATAATCTGTGGAACAACTTGCCTCCAGAAGTTGTACACTGGAAGTTTTTAACCATTTGTCTGAAGTGGTGTCTGAAGTGGTGTTTCCTGCCTAAGCAGGGAGTTGGACTAGAAGATCTCCAAGGTCCTTTCCAATTCTATTTATTCTATTCTGTTCCGTTCTGTTCTATTCTACAAATATTTGTTGATTAGCCAAGAGTTTATTTCTCCTTGATTGGAAGGCCTGTAGTATACACTTATAGCAAAGTCATTCTTTTTTTTTTCCTTTTATTTTGAGCCATATGGATTCGAGGAGGTTTCTTGGTTTTGTGCATTTCTGTAGAGAGGTAGTGATCTTTTATAACCCCGCCTCCTTTTAGGTCTATTTATTTTGAATAGTTTGTATCCTTCTATCAGTACATTCCAGCCATGAGTTTTATTCCACCAAGTTTCAGTAATGGCATCTATATAATATTTACCTCTGAGTACTAATACTTCAGGTTCACCCTGTTGTTCCCTAAACATTGAGCATTAGTACAAATGCATTTGAATCCTTTATGTGTCGGGTATGTTTCTTATATCTCCTACTTTGTGACTGGGATTTCTTTCCTTCACATCACTTTCTACTTCATTATGGTTTTTTTTCTTTCTTCTTTCTATTTACTCCCTACCTCTTCATATCACTGGTTTCTAGTCATTTTTTCTTAGAATTAGGTTCTAAAGGTCATGAAGATTGCCCCCCCTTTCCCCTAAATTTTAGTTTAAAGCTCTTGATATGATGAGCCAGTCATTTTCCAAATATATTCTTTCTAGTTCTTGTGAGGTGCAATCCATCCCTTGCCAAAAGCCCCTCATGCAGATAATGCAGACCATGGTCTATGAAGCCAAAGTTCCTTTGATAATACCAGTTTTAAGTTAGTGCTGCCTCGTTGAATGTTGCCCTTTTGTTGGAAATATAGTTGAAAACACCAGTTGTTCTCCTAATTCTTTAATTTTCTTCCCTAGCTATTGTGTTCTTGTTTTCAGATTCATTGTTGTGTCATTGGTCCCACATTGTTGTGTCATTGGTCCCCTCTCTTGTAGAAGAAGAAAGGGGTAGTAATCCATGGAGTTGATTATTTCAGTAAGCTACTCAGTTACATCTTTGATTTTTACTCTGTATCTCCCTAGACCAGGGGTGGGCAAACTTTTTGGCTCGGGGCCGCATTGACTTTTAAAATTTGACAGACGGGCCGGGTCAGCACAAGATTTTTGGAAATCGCCCCCACCCTTCCCCCCTCTTCTCCTCCTTCCCCCCCTCGGAGGCTCCCTCCCTCGGAGGCCCCCTGAGTCAGGAGTTGCTACCGCCGGCATGGCTCCGCGGCTCCAGTCCGCGTTGCCTCGGGAAGGGAAAGGCAAAAAGGAAGAGCCGCGGCGGTGCTTTGCAACGGGAGCAGCGGCACCGGAGGCTCAGGCTCAGCGGCTCCTGGTTTTGCCTTTTCCTTCCCAAGGCAACGCGGGACTGGAGCCGCACGGAGCTGCGCCGGCGGTAGCAACTCCTGACAGCCCCAGCCGGACACCTGAGCGGAGCCCGGGCGAAACTGCCTGTTGCTGCTGCCGGAGCACCGCCGGTCGCCTCCACCAAGCAGCCTGCCCGCCCACCGGGCTTCCCTCTGCCGCGCGGCTCGGGGCCAGGCGCAGCGCCCACGAGTTAAAAGGAAGCTGAAAGTTGCTGGGAAGTTGCTTGGGTGCTGGAAGCAGGGTTTTAAAGTGCCGCCCGAGCAAAGTTTAAGCAGCCCGCCCACCCGCTGGGCGGAACCCTTCCTGCTGCTTGGCGGGAAGACGCTCCAGCCTGCAAACTTTGCCTTTGCAAAGTTTAAGCCTGGAAGCCCCGGAAACCCAAGCAACTTCCCAGCAACTTTCGGCTTCCTTTTAACTTGCAGGCACTCGTGCCTGGTGGAGGGGAAGCCCGGAGCCTCCTCCAAGCAGTCCGCCCGCCCGCCCGCCGGGCTTCCCCTCCGCCACGCGGCTTAGGGCCAGGCGCGAGCGCCCGCGAGTTAAAAGGAAGCCGAAAGTTGCTGGGAAGTTGCTCGGGTGCTGGGAGCAGGCTTTAAAGTGCCCCCGAGCAAAGTTTAAGCCTGGAAGCCCTCGAAATCTGAGCAACTTCCCAGCAACTTTTGGCTTCGTTTTAACTTGCGGGCGCCGCGCCGCCCGAGCAGCCCACCCCACCTGCCGGGCGGAACCCTTCCCGCTCCTCGGCGGGAAGACGCTCCAGCCTGCAAACTTTGCCTTTGCAAAGTTTAAGCCTGGAAGCCCCGGAAACCCAAGCAACTTCCCAGCAACTTTGGCTTCCTTTAACTCGCGGGCGCTGCGCTCGCCCCGAGCCGCACGGGCGGAGGGAAGCCCGGAGTGCCGCCGGGTCGCCTCCTCCAAGCAGCCCGCCTGCCCGCCCGCCCGCCAGGCTTCCCCTCTGCGCGCGGCTCGGGGCCAGGCACGAGCGCCCGCGAGTTAAAACGAAGCGGGAAGTTGCTCAGGTGCTGGGAGCAGGCTTTTAAAGTGCCGCCCGAGCAGGACCACCGAGCCGGGAAACAGGGCACCAAGGCAGGGCAAGGCTCCACCAGCAGTGGCCTAGCTTTAGGTGGCTCCAAGCAGCCTGCCCCGCCCGCCGGGTGGAACCCTTCCCGCTCCTCGGCGGGAAGACGCTCCAGCCTGCAAGCTTTGCCTTTGCAAAGTTTAAGCCTGGAAGCCCTGGAAAAAAGGGGGATCGGGCGGGGACTCACCTTGGAGAGGTCGCACTCGAAGGTGATTTGAACTCCCAGCCGAGGCCTTTGCAAATTTCTTTTCTTTCCTACCCCTAGATCGCTCCGCACTGTTTTGCAGCTTTGGGGACCACGCGGCACAGGGCAATACGTCATGCCCAGCGATTTTTTTTCAGGGGAGGGCCGCATTGGACAGACCAACGGGCCGGATGTGGCCCGCGGGCCGTAGTTTGCCCACCCCTGCCCTAGACTGACTACCCAGTCTACAGGCTATAGTTTCTGTTTCCTTAAGAATTGAATATCCTATCACCAACATTCACCTTTTCTTCTTGACTAAGTCTGGGATACTTTTTTCCTGTTGCAGGAATGCTGGCTTACACCTCTTTTTTAAGAAACTATTGATGAATGCTCTTTTATGAGTGTCTGCATATTTTCTTCCAGTGGGAGGAAAGCTATTGTTAGTTCCAGAGTGGCTTCATTGGAGTAGCTAGGGTAGATAGTGGGGACTTTGTACTTGGTTGTTGTTTTCTTCTAAAAGTGACATGTTTCCATCACTCTTACTCTTTAGGTTCATATATACAATCATTTTTTATGGGAACTGTATGTTCTTTATTGTATTCAATTTGGATATGTCAGTTTTCTTTTCTTTTTTCTTTTAATAGATTTGTCAATCACTTACAAGATAATAGGTATAAGAATAAACATAGTTATGAATACATGAAATGGATACACATAAGAAAAATAAAAGAAACAATAGAACAGGGACGGTAGGCACGTTGGTGCGCTTATGCATGCCCCCTACAGACCTCTTAGGAAAGGGGTGAGGTCAATAGTAGACAGTCTAAGGTTAAAGTTTTTGGGGTTTGGGGAAGAAACCACATAGTCAGGTAGCGTGTTCCAGACATTGACCACTCTGTTGCTGAAGTCATTTTTCCTTTAATCAAATTTGGTGCGGTTAACCTTGAGTTTGTATCTATTGTGTGCTATTGTATTGTTATGGTTGAAGCTGAAGTATTCATTGACAGGTAGGACATTGCAATGTATGATTTTATATACTATACACCGAAGACAGCGTAGTTCTAGGCTTTCTAGGTCTAGAATTTCAAGCCTGGTGGCATAAGGTATTCTGCAACAAGTAGAGGAGTGTAGAACTCTCCTTGTGAAATATTTCTGGACTTTCTCAACAGTATTAATATCGGATACGTAATGTGGGTTCCAGACTGATGAGCTGTATTCGACTATTGGTCTAGCAAATGTTTTGTATGCTGTAGTTAGTAGTGTGATATTACCAGAGATAAAGCTATGTAGGATTAGGTTAACAACTCTTAATGCTTTTTTGGCTATGTAGTTACGGTGGGCTCTAGCACTTAGATCATTTGAAATGAGAATTCTGAGATCCTTGACAGTTTGGATCATCAACAAGGTCTTGACTATTCAGCTTGTATTTTATTTTCTGATTTTTTTTTGCCAATATGTAAGACAGAGCATTTATTTGTTGAGATTTAAAGTTGCCATTTGTTTGACCATTCTGATACATAGTCAAGGTCTTTTTGAAAGGTAGCAGTATTGTCTGTGGTGTTGAATAGCTTTACATCATCAGCGAAGAGAACGCAGTTGCTCTTAATATGATCACAGTGGTCATTTATGTAGAGTATGAAGAGAATTGGTCCTAGAACACTGCCTTGGGGGACACCACTGTTGACAGGTACAGAATTTGATAAGACGCTCCCAATTTTGACCATTTGTTGTCTGTTTGACAGGAATGCTTCTATCCAGTTATGCAGGAATGCTTCTATCCAGTTAGGCAGATACCATAGGATTTTAGTTTGAGTAGTAGTTTGTCGTGTACCACTGAGTCAAAGGCTTTACAGAAGTCTATGCAGATTGTGTCTATTACTTTCCCTTGATCGAGTTGTACTGTAGTCCATGTGTTTTTGCAGTGTAAGAGTTACAGATTACAGGATAGTTTTTTCCTAAAACCAAATTGTTTATTAGAGAGTAGGTTGTTTGTCTCTAAGTGGAGGATAATGGATTGGTTAATAATTGATTCCATGACTTTACAGGTAATGCAGCATAAAGAGATTGGTCAGTACAATTGTTGTAGACATAGAATAAGCTATGTAAAAGTCAATAGTGGTTACATAACAATCACTTTCTGTAGCACAGTGCATTGAATTTCTTAACTTTAATTCTGAATCTCAGAAAAGAACATTTAATCACTAGAACTTTAGTTTGGTAGAGTGTGGCAGTTTAAAGTTGAAAAAATTGAAAAAATTCAGTGTTGTTTTGGAAATGGCTTTCCCATGATCTTAGCAGAATCATTTCAAAGCAAATTATCAGTTAATTGTCTGTTTAGAGGACATTATTTATTGAAAACCTGTGAGGTTAATATAGACTTTTGAAAAAATAACAGATCCTAAGGACTTTTCACTAGCATATTCAGCTACTTTTTCCTTCAGGGAGAAAAAAGAACCATAGCAAGAAATGCTTTGATAACATTTTCTCCATAGCTCCTAATTCCAACCTGAAATAAACCGAGATGCCTAAAAGGAAAGTTTGATTAAAACATCTGTGGCTTATCACATTAGAATGCACAGTTATAAAACTAATTATCAAAAGTGGATATTTTGTTTTTCACAATTCCAAAATAAGTAGTTAACCCACTGAAATCTACTAGGTCCCTGCAATTAATATTAAGTTTTTCCATAGAAAGTAAAATCTGTAGCCAGATTAAGAATTCATTTACGTAAAACTGACTTTAATGTCTTCATGCTTCAAAATAATAAAACCAATAATTTAAAGGCTTTCATATGAAACTCCCTAATAATTCCAGTCCCAAATATTACAGATTTAGATTGAAATAGGTCCAATTAATTTGGAAGTACTTCTGTTCCAGTCCTAGCCTTTTCAGCAATTATATTGATTTGGATTTGAGGAAGCTTCAGTGTTAGTAGAATGCTTGTGCCCATTTTCTATAGTGTTGAAATCTTGATTACTGATATTTTGTTAATATGACATAAGAAATGACTTACTCAAAAATTGAAATAACTTTGGCCTATATTTGTCTACCTTCATTCAATTTGTTGAATCTTCTTTTCTTCTGCCATTACTTTTTTTATTAGTCTGCCAATATTCTGCACCATTATATTTCTGCAAATCTCTTATATTTTGTTATGGTCTGATATTTTTTGTATGTTTGTGATTTTAGTTAAATTTGCATAGATTTTTCAAAAAGTTGATAAAGATTTTAAGAAGTATTTAATTAGAAGTAGTTTTGTTTTGTTTTAATTTCTAAATAAATCTTTATTATTTTGCTATCTTTTGAAAGTAAGAAATGTCAGTATATCATAGAAGAATAATTATTTCTGATGTAATTAAATTATATGCTCTCAAAATTTTGTGAAAGAGAAAAACAATACAAATTCTTAATACTCTCATTTGGCAATTGTAGAATATTTTTGGGTGATTCTGTGATGGGGCAAATCCTAAATAATATAGTAAGAAGTTAACTATGACTGAAACTGATAATATCTTATTTAGGAGTAAGCTTCACTGAAATTGTGGAGTTTTCTTGGTGTAAATGTATATGTACAGTGACTAATGTTGCTTAAAATTTTCTAGGAACCATATGTTTCAAATATAAAAGATGGGCCTACTACAGTTTTAAAATTAATTATATTAGCCATGGGATTTTGTTCATTGTTTGCAAATGGTGACAATGATATTTTCCATGAATATGACCCAACTATGACAATGATCTTTTACTGATGTTAGTGAGAAAGTCGAGCAGCTTAGGAAGATATTACTGAATATTAGAGAAGAATGTTACTAGTACAAATTGTAGAATTGCTGTGAATTGGAAAATAAAGAACAATCATAGAAAAACACTGGATACTTTAAGGATAGAAATAATATTATGGTAGAACCTGAGTGAATCACAATTATAATTGATATCCTAATATCAAGTTAGTTATGATTAATGAGAATTTATTCTTAGGTAAGTTTTTGTCACTGTATAATTTATTAATTTGAATTTAAATAGTAGGGAATTTTATGCCTTTTTTCTTCGGACGCTTGGCTTTTCTATGGTATTGCAAATTTCACAATGTCCTAAGTTTTAAAAGTAGTCTACTATATGGCTGCCATTTGGGGAAAAAATACAACAAGCAAAATCTAAAGATTGCTTTAGGTTAGAGATCTTTTTATGTGGTTCTTGGAATCCTGACTACATTGCTTGAAATCATTCTATTGCTATAAAGCAGTTAACTTTTAGCACTGTGTAACTTTATATGCTTCTAAATTTCAACAACTGTTTTAAAACCTTAATACTTCTCATACTTCAATACTCTAATACTTTCCACAAAATATATTCTTTGCTTCACCTATGATAGTAAAGTTCATTGAAGTAATATGGGCTCAGAATTGAATATAATATAATACTTTATTGGCCAAGTGTGATTGGACACACAAGGTGTAAATACTCTCAGTATACATAAAAGAAAAGATACATTCATTAAGAATCAAGAATCATAACATACAATACTTAATGATAGTCATAGAGTACAATCAAATCATACTAGGAAATGGTCACTATAAATCGTAAGGATACAAGCGACAAAGTTACAGTCCTACAATCACAAATGGGAGGGGATGGATGATAAGGAGTGATGAGAAGGTTAATAGTAATAGTAGTGCACACTCAGAGATAGATAGCCTAGCTCTGTTTACATGAAACTTCAGGAAAAAAAGGAAGGAAGGAAGGGAAAAGAGAAAAGAAAAGGAAAAGAAACATTGGCAAAAAAGCAGAGAAAAAAGTAATTTGATATCCAACTCTAATACCAACTAAAAAGGTAGCTGAATTATTTGTTGTAGATCTATTGGTTCTGTGTTGAATATATGACTAATAATGGAAGAACATATTGCTAGGAATAAGAATGAAGTTAATAGAGTCATGGAGTTGAAAGAGACATCCAGTTCAATCTACTGCTCAGTGTGGGAATTCAAACTCAAGCACCCCCAACAAATGGTTATTTAACTTGCATCCAAAGCCAACCATTAATATTTTATGTAATTCAGGAGTGTCAAACTCAAGGTCTGTTGGGCCGGCCTGGAAATATCAAAGGACTGGCCCACGGTGTCTCTAGTGGCTAAAATGGGCCAAGTGTAACCCCACTGGCACCTTATTTTCTCCCTCCATGGCCTCCTGCAGCACTCTGCCAGCTGAAAATGGGACAAAAACTGGGACAAAAACGGCAAAAAATGGGATGAAAACAGGCTAAAAACTGGCTGTGCAGCCCATTTTCAGCTGGCAGAATGCTGGAGGGCAAAAATGAGGCACAGAAGGGGCTACATGTGGACCCCCAGTGCCCTGTTTTAGCTGGAAGGATGCAGCAGGAGGCATCCGTTCTGCCCACCGCCGCCCCCTTGCCTCTCCTGCTGCAGAGAACTATAATGCTGATCCGGCTCTCGAAGAAATCCAGTTTGACACCCATGATGTAATTGGTGTCATTGTCATATTGTTTTTATTTTCAGGAGCTGCTTTCTAACATTACTTGAAATGACATGCTCTAGATCCCTTGCATGTAATCTTTCTGTATCTCTCTATTTCATTTTAAAGCTAAGGGCATCATTTCCTGACTTCAAACATTTAAAATAGTTTTCAAGGATTTCTCAAAAAATAATACCCCGTTTCTCCAACAATATGGCCTCCCCCAATAGGAAGTCCCAGCATGTTTTATAGGCATGAAATGAAATTAAGCCCCCCCCCCCAAATTAAGGCCTATATTAAAACATGCAAAATGGGGGGGAATGGTGGGGGGGCTTGCTGTTAGGAAGTACTTTTGTTGCACACCCGGATATGGTGCTGCCTGCGTTGACCCCGATATGAAGTGCCCCACCAATGCCGAAGTCAACATCCAAGCCATCGCTGCCCGCCCGCCCAAAGATGCAAGGGGGGCGGGAATTAAGTCACCCCCGAAAAGATGGCCTAGCTATTTTTTCGGGGCTCAAAAAAAAATAAGACCCGGCCTTATTATATGAGAAACACGGTACATATAGATTTAGGCGGTATTTTTAGTTCTTAATCAGTACTTTTGATACAGCTTATCTGGCTTAGGAAGTTGAAAACCATTCAGAGTAAATAACTGTTCTTTGATGTTATTTCTGTCAGTCTTAACCTTCAACCCAGGCCCCTAGGTCTGTTTTTTCACAAGATCACATATGGTGGAACACATGGTCTTTTCAGACCGCACCAAAACAAGAATTAAGGAGCTGTGTTTTTTCAGTTTCCTGTTAGCTATCTACATTCTTTTTATTTGAATTGTTTGGGGGGGAAACTTAAATGTGAGCATTTTTTGTAATCTCATCTTTGTGTAAGTAATGAAGAATATGCAGTTTGTGAGCCAATATTATTTATAGATTTGTTAATCAAGTTAAGTTACTTAGATCCTTTTACAGTCATATTCCCACCTTATCCTATAGTGCCCAAGATTGAATTTAGGTATTTATATAAAAGGAATTTACTTTGTGGTTTTCATTTTTGTCATTTTTTCAGATGGAGGAAGTATGCCATCTTTGTCATGGCCCCTGTCCTCTGGAATAGCACTCCTCGGAGATATGGATGATGTCTACTCTCCTAGAATTCCCCAAATAAATAATCTCCCTCCCTCCCTCCCTCTCTCTTACACACACACACACACTCACACACACACACTCATACACACACACACACACACACACACACACACACACACACACACACACCAGATTCAGTTTAAAGCTCTTCTGTGACTAGACAAAGTGAACACATTTTACCAATCTTGTGAATTGCAAACTATCTTGTGCCCTTTAATGATTCATACATAATAACTCACTCCAAATATCAGAAATGCACGCCCACTTGTCTATAACCCTTGCAAGCCAGCATCTCTATAGTACTTGTCTTTCTCTTCCTATTCTACTCTATCATAGTAATAACAATGGATGTAAAGTACCATCTGAGACACTAAGTTGTGAGTACTAACAAAAAGGGATAATTGTCAGTGGACATGATAAGTCTTGGAATTTTTCTTGTCCCATTTATAATCTATATTCCTGACAAACAATACATTTAGTGAATCATCACTTTGATTATCACACCTTTATTTCTGTTTATAATAATGAGTTAACCAGTAACATGGTTATTTTTTCTAAGTCCTCTTGCAGTGGCATTTCTGCCTTTAGGAAACCACTTTGTGTCTTCTGTTCAACAGTGCCTCTTTTCTTTCTATGAAGGCTGATGCTCTTTTTTTTCCCTCTGAAGGATTCAAACTATTGCTGAATTCAAGTGGCACAGAACAGGATCTCTATGTTTTTTTTATAATTGTCACTCTCTTGGGCTTCTTTCATTTTAATATTCTTTCTTAGGTAGAATCAATTCATTTCTCAGCAACTTTTGCAACATCCCATTTATTTGATCTAATACATTTTCATTCTCTCTTATGAGATGAAGTGTGGACACTATTATTATTATTATTATTTGCAAATACCTCTACAAACTTGCCATTGTTGCAGAAAAATACCAGGTAATTTCAGTTCAGAACACAAATCTTGCAAGCATTGTAGTTCACAACTACAGAGCTATACATATCTTCTGTTTCTTAAGCCATCATGAAAAAGATTTTTATTCAGTCCTCAAACTATTAAATTAGTTGAGTACATAATTTTAATTTTAACAAGTACATTTATTGGGAAGTATCCCTTAAATTCTGTTACCGAATTGCTACCTCTCTTTTTTATTCATGCAGTTGGTTTAGTTCCTGGAAACTGTCTGCCTTTATTACTTTAAGGGTATCTGTAAAAGTCTCTGCTTACCCAATCACACTATCACTTAGAACAGACAATTTCCTATCAGCACAGAATGTATTGTCAAGCCTATTAATTCTTCTATCTTCTCGAGTGAGCTGTTCCGGGAATCCAGGCCACGGTAATGTTTCCATCTTGCTGTTCGATAGGCTGAGCAAAGTTCTGTGGACCCGTCTCCTTGACACTTGTCCCCAGTTTTTGCTATTGTTCGATTAGATGTATTTCTTGACCGGGAGTTCTTTGGAATGGATGTTTTCGTGTGACAAAATTAGCCATGGTGTTTCCAGAATAGACTTGTTTACTGTTTTGAGTGGTGAGGTCTGAATCAATCACCACTCGTCTCGGAGAGAAGTGTGGTAGCACAATCCCACTGAAAGCTCCTTTTTGACAGCTGGTGCTAATTGCAGCGAGTGCCATTTTTAACGGACGATATTCGATCAGCTTAGCCTGCCTTGAAGAGTCAGCGAGAAGATCTGGAGCTCAATTCCACTAATAGGCAGGCTTTGGAAAGCTTAACCAACAAACATTGAAGGCAAGCTGTCCAAGGTTTGAGAAGATCATTTTTGAGCCACAGTCGGCTGCCATTTTCGGATGGACCGGCTGTATTTAGACAGCTGGCTTTTTGACAGCCGAAGCACAGTTGAGGTAAAAAAAATCCTTTTGTGGCTTCGGCTAGGTAGTTAATTTGAATGATCTGTGCAAGAAGCACATTAATGCGATTCGGCTGGTGGCTGACTCTTGTGACAGCAGTTAGGCCTGGGCACCAGAACTTTGACAGATGCCATTTTGAGCCTTGACATTGGTGCCAGGGCCCTTTTTGACAACAGGCACCATTTTGGACAGTTGACAGTACACGCCTGGCCCATTCGGACAGCACAGCAACCTGACAGATCAGCTAGCAAGGAGTTGAAATAACTAAGTATTTCCTGCTTGCAGAGGACTTCTTCTTCTTCTTTTTTTTTGAAAAAGACAGCTGGCTGAAGATTTAAATTGCCTCTCAGTTGCTCCACAGGCAGCAGTAATTTGGCTCTGATTAAAGGCATTATGAGTCACTGCTCACACTCTGGAGCAGACTCCCAGGTGGTTGGCAACCACAGCCTCAACAGCTGTTTTTTACCTGCTTGCAGGCCTGAAATGGAAGAAGGGGGATCTGTGGGCTACAGTGAAAGTGCCAGGGCACCACCCAGAGGGGCGATGTCCAAAACAAAAAACAAGACTCCTTTCAGGAAACCATCTAAAGCGGAGAAGAAGGATACAAAAAGATACTAAAAAGTGCTGAAAAAACAACTTGAGAAGAATCTGTGGGAGGCCGAAAAACACAGATATCTGCCCTTCCCAGCTGCTGTGACATCTGCTTCCCACCCCCTTTCGGCCCCATCCTTACACCTGTCATCCTCCAACAGGGGAGCTGACAGCTTGAGGTCTCATCTTTGGTCACCAGCTAGATCTGCTGACCCTTCTCTTCAGCACAGTCCAGTAACTGCAGTGACCAGCAAACCTGGTCCTAATCCCATGATCCCTCTGCAGTTAACAATGGGATCAATAGACCAAGAGACCCAGGCTGGCACCTGAAGCTGCATTCATTCCAACTGCGGTGGGAATCCACCCAGAGAAATTCTTTCCTCCTGAAATGCCTCCATCAATGAGGTTTTGGATGTCAGAGACAATTAAACATGGCATAGCCACTGGGGTACAACAGACCTGCCTGGTGAGGTCCCAAATGCAAGCACCTTTCCATATCAGGTACAACCTCAATCTGTGTATCATAGGGCAGATCTCCCTGAATTTCAAGGTCCACCGCAGGCCATGCACCAGTTGTTATCCAGAATTTCAAATACCTCTCCATCCCATGCAGCACATGGGAGGCATCCCAGAGATACAAGGGTCTTATTCTCCAGTTTCATCCAGAGAAAGTGAGTCTTCCCTTTTGGAAGAAGATGTAAATTGGACAAGGACATATCAGAGGATAAGGGGCTTGCTCCAGTCACCTTCACGGGACTGTTCCGATCTCTTCTTTTTAAGTTGCTGTTGTTCAAGGCCAAAAATAAGCTCACCTTGGCAATACCTCAGTCGCACCAGATCCGGCAGTGAACCCAGTGGAGTCAGATGACTTAATCTTTTCAGAACCAATTATGGAGGCGGATGTCATACCAGTTCCTAAGATGTTTGTGGACATAGTCCAATGACAGTGGTCATCCACAAGCACCTATTCCAGTCCTATTGGTTATGATAGGAAGTTTTATAATTTAGCTCCTGACCTGGCAGGGGCGCTTCAGCAACCAGAAGTTGATGAACCAGTGGTGGCCCTAGCAGCTTCTTCTGTGCCCCCAGTGAGGTGGAAGATGAATTAAGACAGGAGGATAAGGGAGCAGAACTAGCACTGTAGGGTGCACTAGGCAGATGCCTGGGCCATTAAGATAGATACAGCTGCATCATTTTTCACCCAAACCTCCCTACAGTGGTAACACAATCTGCAGGAATCCATCCCTGCCTCAAACATCAGGGCGCAACAGGACATTGCCAAACTAGTGACGGCTACAGAATTTTCTGATGATGCAACTCTGAATGCAGTTAAATTCTCTTCCAGAGCCATAGCTTCTCAGGTTATAGCCTGCCATCTACTATGGCTTCGCCATTGACAGGCAGATACCAAGCATAAATGGAAATTCCCCCTCCCCCCAATGGCACTAAATTGTTTGGGGCCGCCTTGGATCCCGTCCTGTTAGAGGCACAGGGCAGAAGGAAAATCTTGCTTTCCATTTCTTGGTGGTTTGAATACCGTCCCGCTCAGTCCTTTCAGAGGGCTTCCTTTCGACCCTCCTACCAGGGAAAAATTTTTCAAAGATTCCAAAGGTCCTTTGGCTTTTGTCAGGACCAACAATCTGATAAGGCAGGTTTCCGAGATAGGAGCAGGTGAGATCCCAAGCTAAGCAGTCCTTTCGTGGCACAGGGAGCAAATCCTTTCGTCACCCCAAATGTCTGCCAACCTGACCCTCCCATTGGAGGTTGGCTGGCCCTTTTTGCCAACCAGTGGGACATAACCACCTCAGACGCTTGGGTCCAAGAGACCATAAGATCTAGTCTCTCTCTAGAGTTTCTCTCCACACCCCTGAACTCTTTTTTGCAATGTCCCATCTCAAGGGATCCCACAAGGAGGGCTCAAGACCACAATTCAGCACTTGTTGGAGAACCATGCCATTCATCCGGTCCCAGTGGATCAATGCGGGCAGGGATTCTATTTCCTCCTCTTTGTGGTTCTGAAGAATTCGGGGTGGGTGGGGTGGAGGGCAATTCTAGACCTAAAGCGTCTGAACCACTTTCTAGTACAAGAGGTTCAAGATGAGCTCCCCGCAATCTCTTCTCTGTGTATCAGGCAGGGAGATATCTTGACCTCCATGGATCTGACCGAAGCATACCTGCATATTCCTATAAGACCTACGCACAGAAGCTTCCTGTGGTTTTGCTACGCCAACCGCCATTATGAGTACAGGGCCCTACTATTCGGCCTGGGCCCTACTATTTTGCCCCCCCTCCCATAACTTTTACGAAGGCTCTGACAGTCTTAGCGGCATATCTCAGGAGCATGCCGGTTCCCTTGCAATGTTACTTAGTTGACATTTTGATACAATCCTTGTCTCCTTTGCAGGCAGAGATAGATCTATGAACCACATTCCAGGTCCTTCGGGACCATGGCTTTTCAGTCAATCTAGGCAAAAGCCATTTAACACCTACAACTCATCTTCTGCACCTGGGTGCCATGATAGACACAGTGACAGGTGAGATTTTACTCTTGCCAGACAGACAAATCAGCATCAGGAACTTGTTCAATCACATTCGGACTCTTAAAAAAGTACCCCTGGCCCAGTTATCTCAACTTCTGGGAAAAATGATTCCCTGTATTGCAATTGTCCCTTGGGTGCGCCTCCACACCGGGGACTTTGCAGTGGTTTTTGCTCCCATTCCAGAGACCTGGCAGGAGCAACTCCATGGTCAATGTCTTGGTCCCTCCAAAGGTTCCAATGGTGGGCATCCAGGAACATCATCAGGGAGTGCCTCTTCAGAGAGCCATGTTGATTGACAATTAGTACCAATGCCAGTTTCTTTGGCTGGAGGGCTCACTGCCAATCCCTAGTGGCCCAGGGTCGTTGGTCTCCAGCAGACCTAACTCACAATATCAATTGGCTGGAACTCAGGACAGCTCATGTGGCCCTCCACAAGTTCCAGCACGAGATCCAGGCACAGCATGTCCTCCTTCTGACAAGACAATGTGGCCACCAAGGGCCACATAAATCAGCAGGGGGGCATACATTCAAAGTCCCTCATGAGGGAGGCAGAAAGGCTTTGCTGCTGGGCAGAGAGTCATCTCCACTCCATCAAAGCAGAGAATATCTCAGGACTGACCAACATTCAAGCAGACTGATTGAGCAGGGCCACTGTCAATCATTCTGAGTGGCTCCTGCACTTGAGATTCTTTCAGGAGATATTGGATCATTTCAGCCAACCGATCCTGGACCTCTTTGCCTTGCCATTCAACACCCAACTGCAAAGATTTTACTCAAACTTCCTGGCTCAGGGAGCAGAGGGAGTCAATGCTCTCTGCTGTCCCTGGCCCAGGGGCCTCCTATATGCCTCCCCTCCCCTTCCTGTGATACCCAAGGTAATCAGGAAACTACTAGAGGGTGGATGTTCTTCTTGCACCATACTGTACGAGATGCCTGCGGTTTGCGGACCTCATGGACCTCTTGATTGTTGACCCCCGGAGAATTCCGCTGGACCGGGTCTCCCTCAGCCAGGGCCCCATAGAACATCTGGAGCCACTGTGGCTCTACCTGGTCATCTGGCACTTGAGTGGAGACTTCTGAAATGCGAGGAATTATTCAACAAGGTTATCAAGACTATCCAGGCCGCTAAATGTCTGTCCACTAATTGCATTTATAATGCCACTTGGAAGAACTTCTACAAGTGGTGTGACAAGACAAAGATAGACCCCACCTCTGCATCAGTAGCAAACATACTAGACTTTCTCCAGAAGGGATTGGACAAGGGGCTGTCCCTGAATATTCTACATAGGCAGGTGGCGGCTAGTTTCAGTACTCTCCTGCGGGGATTTACAGTGTAGAGTATGTAGTTTTCTCCGAGGGGCCACTAATATAAAACTTCCATAGATACCCCACGAAGGATCTAAACAAGGTTCTCAAAGCATTCACCAAACCACCATTTGAACCCTTGAGAACTGCCAGCCTCCACCTTCTCACATACAGGGTAATCTTCCTGGTGGCTATCACCTCCGCAAGGAGAGGTGAGAGAGAACCTGTGTGTCTTTCACTCTGATAGGGTGGTTCTCTGTTTAGGCCTGGCTTTCATCCCCAAAGTCAATCCCATTGTGTGCAGGAGTTGATTCTCCCCAACTTCTGTCCAAGGCCGGTTCACGCCTTAGAGAGACAATGGCATTCCTCAGACATGCGAAGGGTCCTTGCAATTATCGCAACAGAACTGTTTCCAACAGAACAGCCGGAGGCCCTCTTTGTTTCATTTCAGCCATCCACACTAAGGAGGAAAGTCACAGTGTTGACAGTGAGTAGATGGCTTCAGGCTACGATTGCAAAGTCATATTAACCGCACACCTTATAAGTGCCCGGAGGAATCACAGCACACTCCACCAGGAATGCGGCCACATCATCAGCTTGGGCAACACAAGCCTCTATAGAAGAAATTTGTAGGGCAGTGACATGGTTATCATTGTTACCCTTCATAAGACATTACAGACTAGATGTCTTTGCCTCGGCAGAGGCTGCCTTTGGTAGGCGTATCATACAGGGAATTCACATAGTGACAGAGACTCCAAACCAGACGGAGACCCTCCCGTAGGACATGCCAGTTTGGCTTTGTCCCTGGCTTACATACTCAGAACAGCTCACTGGAGAAGGAGTATTGGTTCTTACCTGATACACCCATTTTCTGGGAGCTGTGATGAGCATCCAGCCCCACCCAGATGACCGTTTGGTTCTGGTCCTGGTCCTGGTCCTGGTCAAGAACTAAGAGAGCAATGGTACAGGAAGAACAATGGTGTATCCTGCCACTTTGACTTCGCCAAAACTGGAGACAAGTGTCAAGGAGGTGGGTCCTCAGAATTTTGCTCAGCCTATCGAACAGTGAGACGGAAGCATTACCCTGGCCTGGATGTTCATCACAGCTCCCAGAAAATGGGCGTATCAGGTAAGAACCAACACCCCTTCTCTTAGTCCAAGGAGAAGGGTGAGCATGAAAATTACAAGGCTAAGGGTTGTTTAGGACCAAAGTAATTGTAATTGGTATATTGTTCACTTATTTACCACATTCCCATATAACATTACACAACAGTGAAATAAAAGGATTGAACAATAACATTGGTCAATTACAGTATAATTATAAAGATAATTTAAATTTAAACAAGTATGAGTCCCCTTAATACCTTTTCTAATGTAACTAAAGTATTTACATTTTTTTATTGATAGGACTCGCTGATTCTTGAAAAATCTCAAAATTGGAGTTCCCAGAAAATGGACCATATTATGATTTGTTGCGTTTGCCTTGGAGATAATAGTGAAGATGCTGATGAAATAATTCAGTGTGATAATTGTGGAATAACAGTACATGAAGGTAATTTATCATGTCTTCAACTTACTGTGAGTAATGAAGCATTACTATTCTTTTAGTAAAATTGAGTGAATTTGTTCATGAGTAGGTTAAATAAATGGATTTTATAATTGTCTGATAATGTAATTAACAAAACTCATGGGTATGTATATCCTTATTAATAGCGTATTAAAATAATATTGCTAAAGGTTTATAATAAATGCTTGAGGTTTGAAAATAACTTTTTTTTTAATTCAGATGACGAGTGTTTCTTTAATTATTTGTTTCTTGCTTCTTTATATACAGAAATAAAGGACTCATCAGAAATTCATGTGTTTCCAACTGATTATTGATTGTATTGATTGTTGTGTAATACAGGTTGTCCTAGCTTAATTATCACTTATTCAGCAACCATTTGAAGTTTCAGTGGGACTGAATAAAATGTTTCATGACTGGTCTTTGTGGTTGCAGCCTTCACAGCATCCCAATAGTCATGATATTACAATTCTGGCGTGTTTCAACAGTTCACAAATATGATCACAATGTCCCATGATCATGTGATCACCATTTGTAACCTTCCGTTCTGCCTTCCAACAAGCAAAATCAATGGAGAGGTCACACAAATGGTGATAGTGTGATGTTGCGCTTAATGACACTGTGAGATTCACTTGACGACAGTATCCGGAACTGCTGCTAATGCTAACATAAATTGGTGCACTCATGTATCATTGTATGCCACAATCATGTTGCTTAGTGATAGCATTGCCAGTCCCGATTACTGTTGCTAAACAAAGTATAACTGTATTCTTTCTATATATGCTTCTTTCCACCCCAACTTTTTGAGTTTTGAATAGAAATAATAAAAAAAAATGAGCAGGAGCCTTTGTTTCAAAAAAACAACAACCAGTTTTGTTGAAATTAAATATTATTACATAGGTATTAAATGTTGGTAGTAGTTTGCCTGTGTATTATTTTTCAGTTGAGGAGCTCTGATTTGCAGGTATGTATTCTTACTGAAATTAATGGAAAGATACCATAAACTGTCATGAAATTCCATCAGAATGATTGATTGAGAAGAAGAGTAGTATTCCTGTTGTATATATATTTAATTGCATTGAATATAGTTGAAATTAAGATTTAACTATTCAATCCACCTCAATATTAGTTTGACTCAAATAATAAACTATGTTTGAAATAAGATTCATTTAAATGGATTAGGATAAATTTCTTTTGGACCAGAAATAGGCATGGTAAGAAAGTGGCAATCAAGTTATAGTCTAAGAGCCTGGTTTCTTCTTTTTGTGAAATATAATTAGCCCAACATTCCATCCTTTCATAGCCCCAGCTACATAATAATTCCTAACTTTTGGGGTTAGCAGTAGTGGCAATGTCTGATGCTGGTTTATTCTCCATTTATAGGTACCATTTACTCCAACAGTTATGTATTAATTTGTTAATAATAGACGAATAAGAATGGAAGATTAAAGCATGTCTTATATTAAAAGCATCTTTATAAAAAGGTTGGGCATGGTTTCCGCTATATATAGATTCTTCTTTTGTTCATAAAAGAGTTTTTTTCTTATTAGATCTCAATGTGAAAAATTACTAAGGATTTGACTAGCAATATATTAATAATGCTTTTAGAAAGTATTTCTTAGTCCTAGTGAAAAAATGTAATCATTTTAAAGTGCTTTTTTATAAGTGTTCTTTTGTAAAATTCCATTTTTAAAAATGAAATCCCATAAATGTTTTCATGGCTGTCTTTAAAAAAAAATTCACCAAGCTAAATTGTGATACTGGAAAGAGCACTCCCACCTGTATCCATTTTCCTGACCACAAAAGGTGTTAAGAAAAATATCTGGTACTTACTAGATTTTGACTTAGAGATGTAGCTGATTCATTTATTTTCAATTGAATGGAACACACACACACACACACACACACACACACACACACACACACTTTGTTTATTGTAAGACTGTTATTTACATACAGTAAAACAGCAGTGTTAAACTCAAGGCCCGCGAGCCACATACGGCCTGCAGGGTATTTAGATGTGGCCCGTGGGGCCATCCTGGAAACAGCAAAGGACTGGTCCACACTGCCTCTGGCAATGAAAATGGAGCTCTGGATAGACAAATGCAGCCCTCCCAAACTCTGTTTTTGGCTGCAACGGCCTCCTGCAGCCTTCTGCCAGCAAGAATGGAGCTTGAGATAGTCCCTCCTGGGCTCTGTTTTCACTGGCAGAGGGCTGCAGGATGTCAAACTGGACATGCCTACCCTGGCCATGCCCACCTGGCCCACCCACTCAGCTCCCCAAGGTCAACCATAATCCTCATGCGGCCCTTAATGAAATTGCGTTTGACATCCCTGCTGTAAAATATCCTGAATATTAATTTATTTTGCAAGCATTATTCAAAAGTCATCCTTGTTTCTATTATAAAACTTTTGCTTTTTCTTCAGGATTCTCTATTTATTGTTATATTATTATTAAGCAGTGCTTAATATATTATTTAACCATTCTTATAATGGTTTGAAATACTCCTTGTTTTAAAATATTGTTATTCTGAATTTTTTTTCTGTTGATAGGTAATTTATACAGAACAATCAAATGTACAAGTCAAAAATAGTGTTTTCTTTTTCTTGGAGTCAGCATAATTGTAGAAAATTTTAAAATGTATAAGGGCTTTGGCAGACTAAAAATATCCTTTTTTTTTTTCTTGTAAAAGACAAAAAATATAGACTTTTCCCAGTAGAAATATGAATTCTTTGAGATAACCTGTCATTCTGACATGTATTACTTATTTATTACATATGTATTGACATATTTATTGTTTCCTTTATTATGTATGAAATCAATATAATCCATAGTAAAATAGACAAATTAAATGTTTTTACTTCGTGTACATTACCAAGTCTCTTGAAAGTGTACCATGACATTCTGGATACAATGTAAGATTATTTTTTTCTTTCTGAGAGTTTGATCTACTTTGTGTTTAAGACAGACACTTCTTGAAAAGAAATTGTGAGAAAATATGAACATGTCCTCCTGTTCCTTGTTTTTTCTGCTTCTTAAATTTACTACTTGGCCACTTGATAATATCTTTTGTTCTTTAATATCTGTATGTTTTCTTTGTTTGCAGGTTGTTATGGTGTTGATGGTGAAAGTGATTCCATTATGAGCTCTGCTTCAGAAAATTCCACTGAACCATGGTTTTGTGATGCTTGCAAATGTGGTGTCTCTCCAAGCTGTGAACTTTGTCCCAATCAAGATGGAATCTTCAAGGAGACAGATGCTGGCAGGTTAGTTGCAATAACATATAAGTAGGTCTCTGTGGTTTTTATGCTTTTATAAATAAGTTGATTTGGTATATACAAAGAAATGAAAAAGACACAAGACAAACAATAAACAGAAAGAAACAAAAACAAAAGCATATTTTAAAAGTTCACTTTTGAAACATTCTTTAAAATTTTATTATATAGAGTAATATTGATTAGTCTGCCAATTCATTAGGACAGAGTAAATGCATTTTAATTCATTATTGTAAATATTTTTTAATGTAGAATAGTAATCTTTTTTGCCACATGTCTGGTAAAACTATAGGAGCTCAAATATTAATCCTAACTTCTTGTATTAATTCAAAAGCAGATTGAAATCTTTAAATTATATTACTGTTCTCAAAAGCATAGAAATGTATGTATATTAAACCAAAAGCAATGAAGTTACAACCAGCCCTTTTATGTTTTTTTCCCCTTAATTCCTGCACCATGCTATTAAGTTTTGGTATAGATCATTCATAATTATCAATAAGGTATGACAACTATTCATCATTATGCCTAATTTGGAAAATCTATTAACTTTTTTCTTTCTAATGTTTAAACAACAGCTTAGAACAGGGATGTCAAACTCAATTTCATTGAGGGCCATATCAGAGTTATTTTTGACCTCAGGGAGGGCCGAGTAGGCATGGACAGGGTAGGCGTGGTCAGCTTGATGTCACTCATGTGAGGGGTGCCTGTTGTGGCCTTAGCACTCTGCCAGCAAAAACAGGCTCCTGAGCTCCATTTTTGGCCTTCTGCAGCCCTCTGCCAGCAAAAACGGAGCCCAGGTGAGCTTCATGCAGCCCCCCGAGCTCTGTTTTTGCTGGCAGAGGGCTGCAAGAGCCGAAAACCAAGCCTTGGAGGGGTCTCAAGCTCTGTTTTTGCTGGCATTGGTTCAGTGGGCGGTCCTTTGCTGTTTCCAGGATGGTCCCCCAGGCCAGATTTAAGCATCCCACGGGCTGGATCCAGCCCGTGGGCCTTGAGTTTGACACCCCTGGCTTAGAAAATGATCAGATTCCTTTAGAAGATCTTCAAAATCAAGGGCTTCCCAAAATAAAACTTTATTTATGGATTTCCCATGGAATATATAACATTCCTAAAATCATAATACTCTATAAGATAATTCGGGCCATGAAGTTTAAGTCCATAGTCCCTACAGGAATTTATTGTATCGGGCTTGAAATTACTCAATAATATATGCAGGGTCCATGGTGCTCTGTGAGCTTGTTTTTTATTTTTTTGTTTGCAGATGTTTCATTACCAAAGTAGGCAACACCAATGCTAGAAGGAATTGGGGTTTATTCTCTATTTATATATTATATACTGCCCTGTCAATGTTGGTGGGCATGGTCTTGGTAAAACATTTAAATTTAACCTTTAATCTCAATGAACATTAAATTTAACTTAATAATGCAGAATGGGAAAAATATTTTTTTTAACAAATTTTATTCAGTTTTTCACATTAAAAACAAAAATCTCTTTTTAGTGGACAACTTATTTCTGGATCATCACCTTTACATACAAATATGACAGCAATTATACATTCATATATGCATACTTAATTCTATTATTACCTTTTCCATTCCAAATTTTCAGTAAGGAGAGAAACAAACACATTAATTCTAGCCTCTTTCATTAATCTCAATCTAAACATCTTTTTGTTTCATTTCAATTATTTCAAATATAATCCTTTAATATTTATTTTAAAAATAAAGATAAACAATATGTGTTTGCCTAATAATAGTAATAATAATAATAATAATAATAATAATAATGATAATAATAAAAAAGTTACCAATGTCTCTTCTTGCTTTTAATAGTCTATATTAATTTATTAATTTAGTTGGTTCTTTAGTCTGTCATATTCCCTTTCCATTACACATTCTTTTTATAAATTCTAGATTAATACAAATTTTAACACTTAAAAAAAAAAAACAAGTATAGGTTTCCCCCCCTTTTACTGTTTTGAGTGTGACACCTCAATTATTAAAATATACCTTTATTCCCTGATCTTGATTCCCAATAAACCATTATTTTTAAGAAGTTACAATAATAATCATTACATCTATTTCTTTATTTCATGCACCTGTTTCTTACTGCTTCTCCTCCCCCTCTTTCCCCATATCTTTTCTCATTCCGTTTATATCCCTCTCTTTCTTAATATATTCCTTTCCCCTTTTCTGCTGGGTCTTTCTGCCTTTCCTGACTTCACAGGTATTCCCCCTTTTGATTGCCTTCTTTTTTTTTTAAAATAAAGTTTTATTTGGGTTTTCACACACAAAATACAAGTAAAACATCTTTTTTGAAAATAGCATGGTCCCGGGCTGAACTTCTTTATACAGACACAAAACTCAATTTCATGCTCCTTTTTGTGTTCTATTCCATATCTTATATTATTCTACATTTTCTATATAGTTTCCCCCCCTCTTTTAATTTTCTCGATTTTATTTTGATTATCTCATCTCAATTCAAATCATTATATTTATACTTTTGTCTGTTCTGTTTCAATTTCATATTATCTTTTCTCATTAAACAGATTTTCTCCTGTAATTACTAATTGGAGTATGACACCTTTATATCTTTTAATTACATCCATTCAACTCTTATTTAAACTTCAATATATACCTTAAGGTTATGACCTTCAATATAATACATAATATATAACTTCCAATCGAATTCTGCTTGGTACATTCTTATAATACACACTATATTCTTTAAAAAAAAAGGATTATAAATATATGTAATTATAAACCCTCATTCCATTCCAATTCAGTTCTATCATTAATAATCATTAAAATCTTAACATCTTTAACACTTCTTTTCAATTAAATATCATACTTCCTTAAAGACACACATAATCTCCATAATTAATTTTTCCCTTATTTCTCTTCACATATGTTTTGTAAATCATTAAATATTCATTTTGTTACATTTATTTATTGACAAGCATTCCACTGAATTACGATAGCTATTTTATCAAACATTTTAATCATACATTGTTTCATATTTTCTAAAATTATTTCTGTTTCTAATATAACAATACTATTTTATGTACCTTTGCAAAATCCCTTTTTCCATTAAATTTTCACCCATTACCTCTAAATAGGCCCTGTTTCTCTATATTTTGTTTCTGTCCTTTATAACTTCTTTTCCTTTCTTTCTTCCCATTCATCTTCTCCCTCCCCTTTTTACCCCCTTGTCTCTCTACTTCTAATTCTCTCTTCTGCATTTCCTTCTTCTGTTGCTTTCTGATTTTATACTTATTTTTCACTCTATTTTTTTTTTGGAGTTGTTTTTCCCAATCTTAAATTTTCCATTCTCTTTCCCCCCTTTCCTTTTTCCCCCCCACCTAAGATTACTTGTTCATTAAAGATGGCTTCTTCTTTGTGGCAATCTTCTTGTTCTGCAGGCATTTCTTGTTGTTTCTCATAATTCCAAATCTCCATTTCTAAAAACTGAAATATGAAGCCAAAAGAGCCTCTCCTTTCTTGCGCATCTTCTTTGTACTTTTAAGTTCCATTTTCAGTTCTTCTAAAAGTGGAGCCATTTTAAACAGTTTTAAACAACCACCTGATTGATTTTAGTCATTCAAATACAATAACCAAAAATCCAGAAATCATCAAGTAATCCAAATAGTCCCGAGTTATATCTTCTTATTTCTTTTTCCACTTTCTCTTCCTGGGGTTTTGTTGTGATATTTCAGTTAGAATGTATCTTTTGGAAAAAATTTTTTTTAATATTGTATACATTGAAGGGTATTTTTGAACAGTGAAAGCAGAAGTTAATTTTAATATTGTCTGCCATTGAAGACAAACTATCTTAAAAAGGACAAGAGGATCTATCTTTACCAGTCAAAACTGAGACTGATCTAAAAGTGGATTTAAAATGACAAGTAATGAGAATGACATGTAAAAAGATGTAATATCTGTCATACACATGGAACCAGCTGATAACTTAATAACTAAACAGAATATAAAATGGCTATCCAAAAGACTGAGTTCGATAACTTTTTTATATTGGATTTAAGAAGCGATCTGAAAGATTTTGTGAGAAGAAAGAAAAAAGTTTTAGGACATTATTTAAAAGTAGATTAAAATTATTAAAATTAAAAGGAAAAAATATAAGGCAGGTTTATTTTAAAATATGGCTATTTCTGGTAATCCTTAATGGGATTTTTATTGACTAGGACTAAGTGATAAGATTTTAAAAATCAGTTTTTGATAAGAAAAGAAATAAGAAATGAAAAAGTAGATTGTTATATTTTAAGAGGTGATAAATTATTCAAAATGTTTATACTTGTGACAGAGAAGTCACTTCTTAAAATATTTATTTTCTTTTTCTTTGCTATACTTGTTGAGGTATTCCCCGTTATGAGAATGAGTGCACTCAGGGAAACATAGTGAGAGTGGTGATGAATAACACACAACCAGCACACAGATACACTGAATAGTAAAATGTAAGTTTTACTTCCTGTAAACGGGTAAACAAAGTACAACAAACAGTCCAAATCATATGCGGTTAAAGCAGTTAATATTCAAAATAATCAGTCTAGGGATAATCCAAAAACGAAGTCTTTTTCTTTACAAGTATCTGAAATAAAGTTCAGTAAGCGGAGTTTGCGAATAGTTGCAAGACTCACAGCAATTCAAGCAGAATGACGATCAGGCAAAAGGCAAAAGGAAATGCAAAAAAGAACAAATCAGGTTTCTGGCTCCATCTTATGGCCGTTGGAGGAACCTCAGCCAATCACAACATTCTCTTAAAGATTCAACAGTATTAAATGACTATCCTGGTTTATATATTGTCAACCCAACTGTTAGGTGACTATCATTCCTAACAATATTATTATTTTTTCTTTAACTTTTCTTTCTATACTAGTTTTAAATTTTCTACTTTCTTCCTTTTATTTTTTTGTAGTTTCAACTATAACGTTCAACTATAATGTTTAATAAAAGCATTGTTAAAAAATCATCCCTCCCAAAGAAGATGGATCTTGGGAAAAGCTTAGAAATGAAAGCGATGCTCAGCATCAAATAAGTTTTTCACAGTTTTTAGCCTTAAAATAAATTAAAAATACTACTTCAGTAGTAAAAGCTGTTGAACGAACTATAGATTGCCATCCATCTATTCAAGGTGCAAGAACATTTGGCTGGGCTGGGCATTAACAACTTGCCAAATACTATTCTGTTGCTTTCAGTCTTAATCAGTTTTATTACTTCTGCTACAAAGAAAGCCTCTGAAACTCAGCCACATTTTCTAACAATGAAATAACACATAGTTCCATTTCTCCATTTGTATTCAGAGACACCTAAATATATTAAATCAAGAGTCTCAGAAATACAAAGTAATTCACAAATTTACTATGATGTTGTTTTAAAGTAACCTTTTTGAATTTGAATATTTAATTTGATGGAACTGCATTAAAAATGGTTTTACCACCGGAAACCAGTCCATAGACTGCAATTTCAATGATGGGGTTGAAAGACTAATTTTATAATTTTGACGTATGCAGCTTACTTAATTATCATTTTTTTTCTTTTGAAAAAGTATGGAAGTATGTATGCAGATATTTAAAAAAAACTATTTTGTAAGCCACTTTACAGTCATTTAAAGCTTTTCTGATATAAATAATCTTTTTAAAATGATCTGAAAGCAGTATGAATATTCAGGAACTTATCCAGTTAATTTGATATCATTGTTTCATCAGGAAGAAGCTCAGTGATATGTGTTTGGCAGTCTGAAGTTGAAATGATACTATGGAGAAAGATACCAGTAGCACAGAGTTAACATTTTGGGAATGCTAAGAGCTAGACCTCATTGTCTGAATTCTTGTAGCCCAGATATTGTAACTCTATAGAGAAAACCTATATTTGCACAACTATATGTTAAAAAAATCCCAAATTTTAAACAAGGAAACAATTTGCAATAAATGATGCAAACATCTTCCAAAGGCATCATCTATGTTGAATGCAAGCGGGGACAGAAAAATTAGAGGGGTAGTATCTTGCTGAATTGTGTAATAAAATATTATTTTCAATTAAAATACTAAAAGGGCAGATTCAAATTAAGATTTTGTATGCCAATAGAGAAGAAAATCAACTCCCCTATTTGTAAAATATATTAATTTATAAATTAAAATATAATAAACACAATTTCTCTTCAGTGGACTTAATTCACTATAGAATGACTTTTCAATTGGGTGAATAAATAGAATGGATTGATGACCCATAATAAAGGTTTGTCTTGATTTGATTGGATATGAGTGGGATGTGAGATTGAAACACTTTCCTTTGGATATATAAATGGAGGTTTCAATATGGGGGAAAGGAAAAAGAACGTTTTGCTTTTAAAAAAACAATCTGTCAACAACCATTAAGTAGTGATGAAAGTACAGATTTTGATCTGAAGCAGTGGAGAAGATCGCAGGAAGATGGAAAGGAAAAAGAAAGAAAAAATTTCCCCCTACATTATTGAGCATTGAATAGGTTGTAAAAACATGCTCTTCAAAGTTGAAAAGGGTACCCACAATAGACAATACTATTAAATAATGGGAACCCACAAGATTACCCACTTAAAATGTACTTGAGCCTATGATGTCAAAAGTTGGTTGTATGATAAATTGTACATTTTTTTCTGACTTAAATTTGTGTGATTATAAAACTATTTCTTTTACAATTCTCTTTTTAATATGAAGTTATATTCTATTAAATAGTTAACATTAAACACATCTCTTTTTAAATCTATTCCTTAATTTTATGAATGGTTGGGACAGGATGAACTCTTCTATTTTGCTATCACCAAAATAAGACTATTGTTTATATTTTGTTTGTTTCTTTTTTCTTTCCAATCACCAACATCTGTCATCTTTGCTCTGAGCAAAATAGATGAGGAAGTAACACGAAAGATTATTCTTATTTGATTACCCAATTTGCCTTAATTACAAGGTTCTCAAACATGTGCAGCTAAATAAATGAGCAGGAAAACATTTAGGCAATAGTATTAAAAGCAGCTGAAGCTGCCTCAGCTGTGAACTTGACTGACTTCTGTGTATTTTAATAAAGATTTAGGATGGAGTTCACAGATAGATGGTTGAGGAAGTGAGACACTTGTGTGCCAATCATTCTGAAATGGCAGCTTAAATCTGTAATACTACAGTACTTGTGTGACATGTACTAAAACATTTTGAGAAGGTCACTATGAAGCAAGCAGCCAGCTGTTGGGTTTATCATAGATAAACTCCTACAAAGTGCAGCAGCATTTAATACACCAGTGGAGCATGAAAAAACTGTGCAAATTAAATTGAGAAGCAGCTGTGGTTGAAGATGTGTATCTTTATATTGAACTCCACAGGGTACAATAGTGAGGTTGCATCAAAAATCTCCAGCAAAAACCTTTCCTTTAAAACAAAAATAATTGAAGATAATGTGAAGGTGGCCTATTATTTCTCTCTATTTTCTAACAACTGGTTTTCCTTTGTAATACTTCAGTGGAGATTTTAAAAAAAGAAAGAAAAGTCCTTGTGATCTTCAAAAAATATCTATTTAATGAGTTAACATTTTGTTTTTGCATGAATGTTTTCTGTAAAGAATTGCTCTATATTTCCACATTTTTCCTTTTTTCATAGAAAACACATTAAAATGGCAAGTTGTCACATGGCAAAAATAGTTGGGGATGTAAGAAATTTTGTGCAGATTGAAATTCTTTTCAATTCTGCTTACAGCATATTAACAAAATCTGATTTAAAACATACACAAACTTGCATAGAGTGTCCTTGGATATAATTGTTGCATGATTTTACAATATATCTATTTTTCAGATGAAGTTAACAGATCACACATATTAGGCACAAAGGATAATCCTCTTGATGGGTTGCAGTCCTAACCCTAACCCTCTGTTAATGCAATTTAGGATTGCATTGGCTTTTTTGGCTGCCACCAGGGGTGGGATTCAGGTTTTTTAACAACCAGTTCTATGGGCATGGCTTAGTTCCTGGGTGTGGCTTGGTAGTCATGTGACTGGGTGGGCATGGCCAACTCGACATCACTTATGTCAAGGGGCACTTCTCCTCGCCTGGCCTCTCATGACAGTGGGGATGCTGCAATTGTCATAAGTGTGAAAAATGGTCATAAGTCACTTTTTTCAGTGCCATTGTAACTTTGAATGGTCACTAAATGAACTGTTGTAAGTCAAGGATTACCTGTACCAAAATACAAAAAGCTTATTTGCTTGCAAAAAGCTGCCCTTAATACCAATCATTAGATTAAAAATACTTGCAAGCCAGAGTTACAAATCAGGCAGAGTGCCAGAGCACCTTGAAGAATGAAAATATTTAAAATGCAGTGATAACTATCAAGCAACCAACTCTTGCTCATAAAGTGAAACCCTTTAGCAGAGAGATCATTTAAGCTCTTCAGAAAAAGCACACCCAGGAAAATCAATACTTGGATCCATTTGGACACTTAAAAATACCAGCTGGTCTCACTCACCTCACAAGATATCCTAAGGAAATCACCCAGATTTAAGGAAAAGTCACATGCCCCCCCCAAAAAAAAGGCAGTAAAAAAAATCAGTGCCAAGCTTGCATCCTGCCTTTTGGAAGTATACCCCAAAAGGATAGTGCCTTTAATACTATCGTATTAAAGCGGTGAAGGAAGACCCCCTCCCCAAATAGAAAAAGAAACCATGAGGCAAGAAAAAAATTCAAACACAATACAAATAATTCAATCACAACAGTAGATGTTGCTTGTTGAATGTGAATAGGGAAAATTATCCCATCAATTAACACAGGATTAAACTTCACCAAGCACAGAATTAACCTTCACCAAAAACCAGTTTTAGATCAAAACTCAGAAAGAGTATGTAAACTCACGTTTGATTGAATGTCAATCCTTCTAGCTAGCCAGGAAGCCTTGCTGAATGTCAGTCTTGGTTCCCTGTCACTAAAAGCTTTGCTTCATTATTCAATTATTTCTTCAAAGTGCTGATTGTCCAGGGAAGTATTTCCTCCCAACAGCAGTGTAAAATTTTTAAAACAACTCTTCCCCTTTATGAAAGTTTCAGAAGCTCCAGAGACAGTAAGTCTAGGCTGTCTGCCAAGAATGTAATAAGAGTGGAAAAAAACAAAAGGAGATTGCTTCTAACTACCGGTTCTCCAAACTGCTAAGAAAGTTAACAAGGGGTTCTATAGAACCAGATAGAATCGGTAGAATCCTACCCCTGGCTGCCACTGCACACTGCTGGCTCATATTTAACTGGCTGTCCACTAAGACTCCCTCTCACAGTAACGGCTATTAAGCCTGATTTCATTCAGTCTATATATGTACTTTTGGTTTTCTTGCATAAGTGTAAGGCTTTACTTTTCTCTACGTTGAGTTTCATTTTGTAGATAGGGCCCAGTGTTCAAGTCTGTCAAGATCCTTCTGGATCTTGAGCCTATCTTCTAGGATGTTAACTATTCCTGCCAGCTTAGTATTATCTGCAATGATGAAAGATCTTCTTTTAGAGATACAACAGCATTGCCATTGGTTATTTACTTAAGCCATTATTTGTACTGATTATAGGTTAATTATATTCTGCTTATTAGATTATTAATGTGCTTCTATAGTTCTAATACATGGATGAATTGCAAGTTATTTTTTATGCTAAGATCTGTTTTTGGAGGATAAGAGAAATATTTTGTTTCATAAATAGAAATTAATCTGTGAATTTTTATCTGCACATATTCCAGTTATCTATACAGAAGCTTGCAATATAGGGTGTTCAAAGGCATGCAGAAAATATTATTTTTTATTTTAACCTAAGAAATTCAAGAAGGATATGTAAAATGCTTCAACCTTATTAATTGTAATTTAAAACATATTCTTATGTTAATACTCCAGATTTGTAGAAGATACAATTATCAATTGGATCAATGCAACATTTTATTTTCTATATTTTATTGTTCAGAGGTAAAGAAACTAGATATATATTGTCTCACTCCTTTTTTTTCTATTGTAAACAAATGTAACAAAATGCACAATATCCTTTTTTGTTATAGATGGGTTCATATTGTTTGTGCATTATATGTCCCCGGAGTGGCATTTGGAGATATTGACAAATTGCGACCAGTAACTCTTACAGAAATGAACTATTCCAAGTACGGTGCAAAGGTAACCTGAAAAGAGATATATTTTCCTAATATATAGATTGCTATTATGTATTTATTTTGTTTGCTTCTGTTCATTGCAACTAAGTATTCAAAATGTACTATAGATCAATATAATATTTTTCCTATTATTATGAACCATATTTATTTATGGAGATTAGAAGCAATGTAATCATTGTTCATTGTTATTATGATCTTGCATATTGTTATATAGAATACAAATAGAAATGGAATAGAACAGAACAGAACAGTTAGGAAGTTTCTCTTTAATTCCAGGTTGCTTCTCTCTTTGGTTAGTTTACAACCATTGTTTCTTGTGCCCTCTGGTTCTTTGGAGAATAATTTGACCCCCTTTTCTTTGTGGCAGCCCCTCAAATACAGAAATACTGCTATCATGTTACTTCTAATTCTTCTTTTCTTTAGACTAGCCAAACCCAAATCCTGCAGCCATTCTTCTTCATATGTTTTAGTCTCTGGGCCTTTGATTATCTTAGTTGCTCTTTAAACTTTTTCAAGGTCTCAACATCTTTTTTGTAGTATGGTAATCCAAATTGGTTGTAGTATTCCAGGTGTGGTCTTACTAGGGTTTTACAGAATGGTACTAGTACTTCATGTGATCTTGATTCTATGTTTATTTACTTCATACGGATTATATTATCTTTGTGGGAATTGTAATTAAAAGTGAGGCAAAAAAAAACAAATACCCAATTCTAATTCAATTTTATTTCAGAAATTTAGAATAATTTATGTGATTTTTTCTGTTGAAAGTAGAGGGGGAGAAATCTATTTTAATTTGTCCCATCATTTGTATTGTATGCTTATTTCTCCATTTTATTTTTTAAAAGTACATTTTGAAAGCAGTCAAGATACTTTAAAGCATACTCCATATATAAGTGGCCTTGTTTGACAACCATTCACTGTACAGCTTCCCTGTACTTATAACCATAGGGATGCTTCAGCTATACCAACTTCTATCCATTTGGCTGCCCTGAAAAGCAAAATTCTTCAATATTGGTGATGTTGGGGCTAAAGTAGAGGCACCAGATATTCTTCCTCAGGCTTCTCATGCCTTTCCCCAATTCAGGTACGCTGGCCTCATGTTTTGGAAAGCTTTAGAGCAGGGCTGTCAAACTTGTGGGCTGGATGCATCACAAACTGGCCATGCCCACACCCAATTTAATGAAGGAGAAAAAGTTGTGATATGTCACATGACAATGCGAGTTTGACACCTCTGCTTTAGGGGCTTTTGCATAAAGGCCTTATCAGCAGCAGGACAAAGACAAGTGAGGGTGATTGTGCGCAGCAGGCAGCAGATGGTTATGGTTTTACTCTGTGTACTAGGATGGTTTGCAGTAGGCTTGAGGCTCACTCCTTGGCAGCAGCAGAGCTTTGCTGAAGTAGAAGCCCAGGGGCAGTGGCATCTGGTGAGACTACTGAAGATCCTAGACCTCTTTTTTGGGCCCCAGTGCTGCCTGTATTGCCAAGGAGTGTCGTTTTGCAGGATGTAATGGTATGTGAAAATAACTCTGAAAGAGGCAGGGGAGAGATGTTCCCGGAACAATCAGATAAGGGAAGACATAGCCCGTAACTGCATAATAGAATAATAAAGATACTCAGAAAGAATTCTTCCTAACTTTTCAGATTGTAAAAGAGACAGCAAGAGATGCATACTGTCGGACTTGCAAGATTCTGTTATAATAAATTAGAATTAGCTCATCTGCTCATATTTCCTGTCTGGTCTACCTGGGAAGCCTGACAAGGTAGCTAAAGTAGCAGATATGGAAAGAGAGATAGTCTGCCTAAGAGACAAATAAAAAATAATACGAGGATAATATTGAACACACTGGAATACTATGAAACACATCCAGAGAAATAAATGGCATTGGTTTTTCTACATGCTCAGAAAGCCTTTTTGCAATTGGAAAAGATGTGCTTTGGAGATCGATTTATTAAGGCAATGCAGGCAATATACTGTATAACAAGCAAACAACAAGAATAATGATAAACGGAGAATTGACAGATAACATTAACATTAAAAAAGGAACTAGACAAGGTCACTGTCGCCACTGTTATTTGTATTGACTTTGGAAGTATTGAATAGAAATATTAGGAAAAATAAAGAAGCAAAGGGAATGAAAATATAAAAGAATGAGTATAAACTACAAGCATTTGCAGATGATCTAGTTTTCATATTGGAAGAACCTTTGGAAACAGGTCCCAAGCTGATTGAAGAGATAGAATAATATGGAGAGGTTGCAGGACTGAAAATAAACAAAGAAAAAACAAAAAATCTAGTGAAAAACATGACAGGAAAACAAAGAAAACATTAATGGACAAACTACATATCCAGATCACAAAAAAAGTAAAAAATTTAGGGATACAAATGATATGAAACTAGATATGAAACTCTTAAAGAGGACGATTATGACAGATTGAAACAACAGATTGCGACAGACTTGGAAAAACTATCCTTAACAGGGAGAATAGTGACAATCAAAATAAATATATTGCCAAAATTACTATACTTATTCCAGACAATCCCAATAAGATTGAGGAAAAAATATTTTGAGGACTTAAATAAAATGATGCTGAAATTCATTCGGCAAGGGAAAAAGACAAGAATTAAGATAAAATTGCTGCAGGATGCAAGAGTGAGAAGAGGTTTTGGTCTACCCAATTGGGAACTATATTATCAGGCAGCAGTATTGATGTGGATGAAAGAATGGATTGTACTGAAAAATGCCAGATTGTTAACATTGGAAGGACATGATTTGCAATTGGGGTGGCACCATTCCTATGGTACAATGAAAGTAAGGCTCATGGTTATTTTAGGAGACATTATGTCAGGGTCGCTTTAATAACAATATGGGAGAAAGTAAGAGAATATCACTGTATGAAAATACCAGTCTGGTTATCAACAATAGAGGCATTTGCATATCCAAGTGTTTTTAAAAGGGAACATATTAGACATGAGGAAATTTTAAGTGAAAAGGGTAAACTCAAAACAAAGCAAGAATTAGAGGAACAAGGGATAAATATAGATTGGTATTCATATTTGCAAATACATGCAAGGTTTGAAAAAAGATACTAAGATGGCTGGGCTTTACAAAGAATCAACTAAATTAAATAAACTTTTAACAGGCACTGAAGAGAAGATGATTAAAAAACAATATGGTTATTTACTATGAGTGAAACTAGAAGAAGAGCAAGTTAAAGAAACAATGATTGCATGGGGAAATTTTTTTGGATATGGGATAGATTTAGATAAATGGCAGACACTATGGACTAGAAATTATAAATTAACTATGTCAACTGCCTATGAAGAGAACTGGTATAAGATGTTTTACAGATGGCACCTACCCCCAGCGAGAATAGCAAAAATGTTCAAAAACAAGTCAGGGAAGTGTTGGAAATGTCATCAGACGCCTGGATCATATTGCCATATGTGGTGGACATGCATTGATGCTAAAAGATATTGGACTAAAATACACATGTGGTTGGAAAAAATGTTAAAACAACATATAGATTTAAAACCAGAGATATTTTAATTGGGAATTTTGCCTGAAGGTTATAATAGAGAGATAACATATGTGATTATCAATGTATTAACAGCAGCTAGAATTGTGTTTGCACAAAATTGGAAAAATGAGAAAATTCCGACAGAGGAGGAAACAATTAAGAAAACAATGGAATGTGCAGAAATGAGTAGATTAACAGTGGCAATTAGAGAACAGGAAGAAAAAGAGTATTATAAGATTTGGAATTTATTTTTGAATGGTTAGACAGAAGAGTAAGAAACTGAAATATATGGGAATAGTAATAACATATTACAACTGATTGAATGAGTAAAAAAAATGAATATAATTTAATAAGGATGAAATATATTCTTGAAAAATGATAAGGTTAATGATAAAAGAATAATTGAACAAAATGATATAAAATGTTGATTAGAATGGTTATAAATGTAAGCAAGTAAGAAATGTATAATATTATTATGTGCACAAGATATATGTACACAACCAACACACTATTGAACTGAAAGATGGTTTTATTTGTTGTTGTTTTTGTTATAAAAAAGAGGAAAGAGAGATAGTTGGGTGAGAGAGTTAAAGAGGAGACAGTCCCTCACCTTACTTTACTCAGGGCTGGGAAGTACCTAGCTGGGAATGACTTGGATCAGGGTAAGTCTTTGCCTAATGACTGGTGGGATTTTATTAACAATGGCAGTGGGGATTGCCATAATTGTATCTCTAAGCAATGAAGTCATGTGACACTACACTCAGTTACCATGGTTAAACAATTACCTATGGTAGTATTCTGTTTTTCTAATATTTATTCAATTGCTTTCTCTCACTGATCTGCGGCAGGAATGTAGCTTCTGTGAAGATCCTCGTTTTGCAAGAACTGGTGTTTGTATTAGCTGTGATGCTGGAATGTGTAGAGCTTATTTCCATGTGACTTGTGCTCAGAAAGAAGGTCTATTATCAGAAGCGGCAGCAGAGGAGGTAAGTAAACTTGAATATTCTAATGATTTAGTTTGAGATGGCATTTGTTACCATTAAAAATTCAGGTGAACATATTAAAATATCATACATAACAGCATTTATATTTTGGTATCCTGAAGCCCTACTTAGATTTAAGTGCAAGTAGTCGATGAAAAAATATTTAGGGGACAATAGCATACTTTATTTTAAAGTTGGTTTTTTTTTTCTTACATCATAATATAGGCATTGTCTGCCTTCCTCTTTTCCTTCTGTTTTCTATAGAGAGATTATTTGTTTTTGATAGAAAGAATTTCTTCTGCAATTGTTTTATACTAAAAACAACTGTGAATAGGTTGATTATGACCTTCAGCTCTATTACAGTTGAGTGCTTCTCTAATCAAATAACAAAGTGTTCAGATGCCCCATGCCATCCATCATTTTGGTCTGATATTTTCTCAGATAATAATCTATTGCTTTTAAAAAGCTGCATTTGGTTGTAAAATACTTACTATCAATTGTGTTATCTGTGTAATGACAGAAATAAAAATATACTTGTTTATGTGTACATAAAACCAATAATTCTTTAAGCCTATAGTTTTTCAGAAGTTGATAAGGTTTTTCAATTTGACTTGCCTTCATTAAAAAAATGCCAAACTTGAATTGTGAATGAAGGGAAATATACGTGTCTCAGGATAATGTTGCGCGATCCAATCTGAGTCAGTCACCAGGATCAGAGATTTATTCTCCCAAGCCTTCGGATTCATGCTGGAACCTATCCTCAGGGAATTTCTCATACTTCTGAATGTTGGGTTATTCTGAACTGCACTGTGGATTTAGTTTCACAGCCATTAAGATGGTTGATCAAGCAGGGACAAAAATAGCCAAAAGACAAAAATTGAAATGATTGAAGCCTGGTGTTCAGATTGAAGCCCCTTGTCAATCAACAGGAGTATTGAGTTACTATCAGCTTACCAAGTACTTAGGAGCTGAGGGCAGGGCAGCACAAGGAAACAACAATCAATGATTTAATAGCTAGCTATCAACACCCAGATTAATAATTAAAAGCCGCACACAATCAAGCACCAAATAAAAACTATGTATAAACAGCCCAGTGCACACATTCTGGAAAATGAGAAGTTTCCTGAGAATGAGTTCTAGCATGAGTAAATAAACTTCTGATTCCATGACCTACTCAGAGTGGATCCTGCAACATGAGTTGCTTATACCATGATTGAAAAAAACTGTTTTAGAAGCTTTAATGTTCTTTTCTGGATCATGATGTCCTGCACTCAGTCACTCATGCCCAGCTAATTTTCAGCTTGGATTATTGCAACTCTCTCACACCGAGCTACCCTTGGAGAGTGTTCAGAAGCTACAATTGGTCCAGAATGCAGCAGAGTGAATAGTTTTGGACACCCCTAAGCGTAGCACATGTAACAATCTGCAATCTGTTTCCAGATGCAATTCAAGATTTTGGTTATTACCTTTAAAACTTCTGTGGTATGGGTCCAGGGGGTAACCATTTTTCCACAAGGGAATCAGCCTGTCCACTTGTAACAGGAGAAAGAGCTTACTATAGATGCTGTCAGCCAAGGAATTCCAGAATTCCTTGACAGAAATCTGTCCAGAATGCCTGGACAGAAATCCAGGCATTTCTGCCATGACTTCCCTCTTTTGGAACATCTTGCCACAGAAGGTAAGATCTGCCCCTCTCTTTTAACCTTCAGGAAAAGTCTTAAAACCTGGGTATACAAACTGACATGGGGTCCTGATAGAAAAGCTGTTGGCTGAAAATAGTTGGTGCACTAACAGAGAAGGCACCTCCACCTGTCCCCTCCAAAATTAGGTTTATTAGTTGTTCTAATATAATGTTTAATCTGTTGTCATATTTATAATTGTTTTCATATTTGTACATATTTCTTTTATTGTAAGCCACTTAGAATCACTTCTGTAAGATGAGTGGCAAATAAATTTGATAAAAATATTATTTGTTTTTGCTTCATTGCCTTAGGATATTGCAGATCCTTTCTTTGCTTACTGTAAACAACATGCTGACAGAATGGATAGAAAATGGAAGCGCAAGAACTATTTGGCTTTACAGTCCTACTGTAAAATGTCTTTGCAAGAAAGAGAAAAACAACTTTCACCTGAAGCTCAGGTATTATTATTGTTTGTTTGTATTTGGTACAAGCTTCTGAATAAGAATTATACAGCAAAATTAAATGAAGCAAGCATTTCTGGAAACACTGATTCTCAAATATTTTGTTTACCTGTTTGCAAACAGTGTAATATTTTTGTTGTCTTAAATTAGCATCCTGTTTCTCAGCTTTTTGGTTTCCATGAATCCACATCTTTATTCTATTGAAGTTGAAATAATCGAAACCATGATATGACCAAATTAATTAATGAAATCATAGCATTTAAGATTATGTTCAAAATGACGTTATAGAGTATTGCACACCAGAACAACTAGACACAAGGATAGTTTTTCCCCACATGCCATCACTCTGCTAAACAACTAATTCCCACAACATTGTCAAACTTTTTATTAAGACTGTATTATTATTCTCATCCTTCCTATTACCTATATTACCTACAAATTCCTTGTGTAGCCTATAACACTTGGCCAATATAGAATTCTATTCTGTTCTGTTCTGTTCTATTCAAAGAATTCCCAAGAAATGACTTCCTTTTTGCAGAAATGGATAAAAAAGAGAATTATAATTCAGATAAATAAGTGATTTGCATTGGCACATGTGCTCTAATTTTTCATATATGCTGATAATATTTAACCTGGTTATGATTGATGAGAGACACATCTTGTGGTTATACAGGTAGTTCTTAACTTATGACCATTTGTTAAGCAGCCTTTTGAAGTTGCAACACTGAAAAATGTGACTTACTATTGGTTCTTGCATTTTTGCCTGTCAGTTTCTCCATGATCACATGATCAAAATTAAGGTCTTTGGTAACTGATTTACATTAGAACAGTTGAAGCATTCCAATATCATATGATCAGTATTTGTGACCTTCCCAGTTGGCTTCTCACAAAATCAGTGGGTAAGATGGCAGGAAAGGTTGCAAGTTGCAGTGATACTACTTAACAATATCTACTACTTAACAAAAATTGTTTTGTGCCATGAGTTGGAAAATTCCAAACTGCTTTTGAAGAAAAACAGATTATGAAGAAAATAGATTCCATTATCAGACTTTTTAAGTTTCTGGATTGCATGATAGGATAACATGCTCTTGAATAATGCAGGATCACTGTATACAGAGTAGAGTCCATAATAGACTCTCTTGATAATTCATTTAGCATGTATTAAGCACAATTTGTCTTTGCTGCAATATAAATGTATAGTTTTTAAAATAAGATGAAATTTCTTTCTTTCCCTTGATTTTGTACATTACAATGTTTGATTTTGTGACATAGGCTCGAATTAATGCCAGACTTCAGCAGTACCGTGCTAAAGCAGAATTAGCACGCACCACAAGACCACAAGCCTGGGTTCCAAGAGAAAAATTGCCACGGCCACTCACTAGCAGTGCTTCAGCAATACGTAAGCTCATGCGTAAAGCTGAATTAATGGGCATTAGTACAGATATCTTTCCTGTTGACACTTCAGATACCAGTTCCAGTGTGGATGGAAGACGAAAGCATAAACAACCAGCGTTGACTGCTGATTTTGTGAATTATTATCTTGGTAAGTCTGAAATACTCAAATTCAAAATTTGAAGTTATTTTTTACTTCAAATAGTTCTTGGTTAGAGGTAAAGCAGATTGCAATGGCTGGACTGATAAGTAATGTCTTCTGTTGCAGTTCACTTAGCCTAGTTTTGTTTTCAGAAAATGCTAGATTTCTGTATGACTCCTGCCTCTCTGAAGCAACCAAGAAGAAAAAACTTAACTTTGATCAGAAGAAATACCTTTTCCCTTCACTTTGCCCTTTGTAATATATTTTAAATTGAATTTTCTTTCATTTCTGATTAAAGGGATTGAGATTTTTCAAGGTTTTTCCCCCCTTCCTCTCCCCCCCGCCCCACTTCCTGGCACAATTATTGTAGTACTCAGGAGCAGCTTTTATCACCTTGATGATGAGCTCCATTGTTTGATAGACAGTCGGATAATATCAATCTGCTATGATTCAAAGTGGGTTTCAGGAGGCCTTAGTGTAGTTCAAATCCATGATTTTAAGTTTCTCAAAATATGGTATCCACTAAAAATGAAGTGAAAATAATATGTTAAGGTTTATTTTTTCAATAAAGGGTAGAAAAGTTTATCCCTTGAAGAAGAGTTTTGATATCATTGACGATTGAGTACTATTGGTTATCGTCTGAAATGACTCTGGGATTGGGAGTGAGGGTCACTGTATTGTCCTGGTTTACTTCCTTTATCTGAGGCCATTTTCATTCAGTGTTGATTGGGAATGAGACAGCCATCCCTCGCCTTCTTCTCCACTTCTCTTTGACATCTACAAGAAGCTTAGTGAGATCATTGTCTGCTGAGTATGCTGTTGATACTCAGTTTTACATCTTTGCCCATAGTGAGTTAAGTCAGGGATCCCCAACCTTTTCGACGCCGCGGCCCGGTTCCGGCGTCAGCTGGGCGCCGCCATCTTTTTGACGAAAAATCACTTCCGGTGACGCCACCGAAGTGATTTTTCGTCAAAATGGCATAGCGCTCGGTGAGCTTTTTCGGGTAGAAATGGCTTTCTACCCGAAAAGCTCATCGAAAGGCTAGCGCCGCCATTTGACGAAAAATCACTTCCGGTGACGCCACCGGAAGTGATTTTCGTCAAAAAAGATGGCGCGGCGCCAGCAACCAGCGCCCGGTAAGTTGGGGACCCCTGAGTTAAGTGATGCCACAAGAATCCTTTCTTGGTGCCTGGAGACTGTTGTGGTTTGGGCAATAGGTTAAAACTGAGCCCTGTAAAATGGAGCATGTGTCAGTTGCACCCATTCCAGTACCATAATATACTTTTCACACTCGCCCATTCTGTAGTAATCTCCTTTTCGCTATTGTAATGTGCTTTCCATAGAGATGCCCTTGAAAAGTATCTGGAAGCTTCAATTGATTCAGATATAGCAGCCCACAGAGTTTTGTGAAAACCCTAGTTTACACATGTGCCACCTGTTGCAGGAGCTGCATTGGCTTGTGATTTGCTTCCAGGTTCAATTCAAGGTGCTGGCTATTACCTTTAAAAGCCTACATGGGCTTGAAGATTTTCACTTTTAGTCACTATGAATGATGTATATGTGGTAATGTGGCACAATTAATTGGTTTTTCAGTATCACCACATTGCTTAACGATGGAGTTCCATGAAAATGGAACATTTTTAAAATACTTTAAAATACTTCTAGAATTCAGAAATTCTTTAGGTTCTTTTCATTTATCTGTTTGCTCTCCAACTGTGCTACTTGTTCTGAATTGTTTTCTAACTATGGTTATTGCCATAGGTATTTTTATAACTTAGACATTTATACTCTTGGGAAGTATATGAAATACGTATATATTATCACTGCTTTGCTGTCAGATCAGGTTTACTGGAATTTTGTTTCAAATACTTCAGTATTTGAATACAGTATACTTCAGAATTAGAATGTCATTGAATTGTCTTATGCTTTATGAAATAAAAACTGCATATTATCATAGTTATATTCTGCTTTGGTTTAGGGATTCAGTATGAGAGATTCAATTATTTGATTCTAACCACAGTCTCCTATACAAATGTAGATAAGTAAGGTGCTTATTTTTATTTTAGAGAGAAACATGCGCATGATCCAGATTCAGGAGAATATGGCAGAACAGAAGACAATTAAGGATAAGCTGGAGAATGAACAAGAAAAACTTCATGTAGAATACAACAAGGTAAGAAATATTCTTAAAGCCCTGTAAAATTTATATGAGGTAGTTAATTAATTCTTAAAATGTAGCAGAAATTAAATTCAACACTTTGATCCATGATTGAATATCCCCCCCCCCCCAAAAAAAAACCTGAAGTTAAGTTCAATGTTTCAGTGATCTTTATTCACAGTTCAGTAACTTATTGAAAAGTATTTCTCATGTATTGGATTTGTGTACTTATCTTTGATTATTTTCAATGTCTGCAACTGAGATCAGGCATTGAGACAGGCACTGTCAAATAACATAAGGTAATTTCAGGAGCATTTTTATTCCTTATTTGTAACTACTACAGTAGAATTCAGGACCCACAGAGTCAGTATTTGTCCGTCAGACTCTATGTTGGCAGTAACTACCCACGCTTCTATGAAACAATAGTGACTTAGCAGTTTATGAGACTTACCGTATTTATCGGCGTATAACACGCACAGGCGTATAACACGCATCTTCATTTTAAGAGGGAAATTTCAGGAAAGCGCCCGTTTCACCCCCACTCCCACCCCCCGCGCGCGCTTCAATCCACAGTGTCCCGTTCTGCCTGCCTGCCTGCCTGCCTTAGTTTCTGGTTGTTTGGGAGCAGCTTCGGCTGAGAATAATAACTATTCGCCTCTTTTACTCAGCCGAAGCTGTTCCGATTCAACCATTAACGAAGGCAGGCAGGCAGGCAGAACGGAGCACTGCGGGCGGGCGGGCGGGCGGGCGGGGGTGGGGGAGAAACGGGCGCTTCAGGAAGCTCCCGCTTCTTTGAAGCAGTTTCTTCCTGTGCTGGTGGAGGAGCGAGAGAGCGACTGACAGAGCTGACCCAGAGAGAAGGACAGGCTTCGGTTGCTTCCTCCCTCCCCTTCTTTCATTTGTGTCCTTGATCCCCGATCCCAGCAGCATTCACCGAAGGCTTTCTAACATATATCGGCGTATAACACGCATACATCATTTGCCCCTATTTTCAGGGGGAAAAAGTGCGTGTTATACGCCGATAAATACGGTACATTTGCATTATAATATCCAAGCCTCTGCTACAGTCTTGAAGGAGCATGTAACATAAAATTTAAATAAGTAATTGTTTAAATACAAGATTGTTTAAATGTATATTCAAATATAGAATTTACCCATAATAGATAAAGGTAACTGTTTACTCCGGCTTTTAACATGGCCATGACTGTATGAATATGTCCCTATTTGTTAGAATTGTCTAAAAATAAGGACTAGTCAGGACCGGAAAATGTTGTTTCAAGTTAAACTTTTAGAGGACTTAATCTGATTTTATATGTTCTTACCTCAAGTGTGTAGATTTGTTATACTGAAGTTTTCATTCCCAGTATAGAATTACTTGGCGCTTTTTTACATATGGAAATAACAGAGTGGAACTGTTGTGAGGTTTCTTACTGCCATTATAATTTTATTGTCAGATAAAATTATTTATGTTCTTTTTTTACTAAGCAGATGGATGCCCATGTTTTCTTTCTGGAGTTATGAATGGTTGATTAACTTTCACTTGCATTGACATAAAATAGCAATTTTATTATTTAAATATTTATGTAGAAAAGTATTGTAAGTAAAGAATGCCTCTTCCTGGAGAAGAGATGCTAAATAATTTCTGCATTTTTTGTGCAATTTTAATTTTTAGTTGTGTGAATCTTTAGAAGACCTTCAGAATATGAATTCAAAGTTGCGAAATGAAGGGCAAGGAATGTGGGCTCTCCTAGGAAGAATTATTGGACAGGTTGGTCTCTCCACTCTTTCCCCCCCTTTTTTATGTTTTTTAGATCACGTGATTCATAAAAATATGTTTTTTTGTTTTTTACTGTCAGTTTTGGTGGGTGGAAAGATACATTTGATAAAGTCTTGGCCTTTCTCCTGGAGGTAATGATTTCTGATTGAAATATATCTTGGGCTCCACAAAGTACTTACTAGGAACCTGTACTTTAATTTTGTTTTTGTTTTAGCTATCTTGTTTGCAAAATTCTTTCATTTGCTATAACTGATTGACCTGTCATTTGTGATGAAGCTAAACCTGAAGCATGAGTTAATCTAACTGCTCTTGCTGTCTTTTGTTTTTGTTTTTGACTCATAGCAATTGAAGCTTCCAGACAAGCAGTTTTTGTTGGGAGTAGATTGTTTTCTAGAGCTGCTTTTTGTGAATATACTACACCAACAATATTTTTAAATTATGTATATATAAAAATTCCTTTTCTTTTTAAGGAAACAGTATTCTAAAGCACTAGTGGCTTTTTATAGTAGTAACAGCTGATTGTCTCAATCCATCATTTTTATATTAACTGTGTTATAACGCATTTTAACTAGATGGTTTCAATATTTAATTTTATTGTATGTTGAGTAACATTTAAAGAGGCAAAAATCTTCTTTCCCAGTTATCTACCTATTCTCCTAATTTCCACTTTTTATTTCTAAACATTAGAATTTATACTTCTATGGAATTAGCTATATTTACAAACACTAATTTTTGTGGTTTACTGTTTAGTATTTCTCATCTTAGCATTCATAAAATTGAAAGTATTGAATGAGTTAACAGTTCTTAAGAAAGTAAACACAAATACAATTGTGTGATTTTCAACATGAAAAGGTCTTGGGGTTTTTTAAATACAGGTCATTATTACTGTTATTTTTTTAATAAAATAATGACTAAAAAAATTAGACAACTGGTCAGGAATGGTATTATAAATAGCCTAAGGATTTAATAGTGTACAGTTAAATGTTTATATAGATCTGCTAAGCTGGCTGGTATTTTTACTCTAATATGATTTACTAGAAATCTATTACCATAGGTGTAAGTTTCTTAATAAATTTTGCCACTTTAAAAATAAAAAAAATTACAAATGTGTTTCCTAGTGCAATTATTTAATAATGATAAAAGTAGTAGTTTCATTTGCATAGCTTGCATGACACCTTTTTCCAGTTGGTTGAACAGATGCAGCCCCTCAGGGCCCCTGAGAAATGACTTTGATAGATGGTTGCTGTCTGTGAAGCTAGCATACTGCAGATTAGTGGAAACCCGAAGAGAATCTCTGCTGCTTTGTGGAGAGTTTGGTCCAATAAGATAATTTTTCTAATTAACCTATGGAGCACCACAGTAGCAGAGATGCTGAGGAAAATAAACTGCTTCAGTATTCTTTTGTGAAGTGTAGTAGATTTTTCTTTTTCCTTTTAACCTTCTAAACCAGCTTGTCCTTGCCTATTTCTTTTAAAGCTTTCTCTGTTAAAGGGGAGGAAAGTTAAAAAGGCAAAGCTTTAATGTCTCTGGCTTCTTTTTTCTATTGCATTGAGAAATATGTGAATGCAGTTTCAATTCTCAAAAGAAATTTAGAGTCGGAAAATATAACATAGTCACATTTGTGACTTGACAGTTTTTCAGACATTTCTTCCAGTCAAACTGCTGACTAGGAAATACAAGGATATGTTCGTTATATATTTGTCTTACCAATATTCCTATATTTCCTCAAACCCCACAGAAACTAAATATACCAGCAATTTTGCGAGCACCCAAGGAGAGAAAACCCAGTAAAAAGGAAGGTGGAACTCATAAGACTACAACCCTTCCAGCAGTACTTTATAGGCAAGTAGCAGAATACCTCTCTTGTGCTCATTAGAAGAGCAAACTGCATAATTGAAAAATCATAAATTTGAGGTTGAAAAAAGAAAATTTGTTCTGTTCTCTCCTCTTCACTTCTTTCCTAACAACTTGGTAGAAAATAAAAGAATTACAAGTATTAGTGCCTTGGGTTAATAATTCATCTCAGGCTGATATGGCCAATATTGCTTTTAACAAATTTCAATTTCAGTCAACTGAATATATTTTTTCTTCCATTGCTTTCCATTTCTAGATGCTACAATTTGCTATCTAACTTGACTGTTCGTTTTTGGGTTTTTTTATTTATAGTTAAAGCTTGGCTATAAACTACTGATAGATTCCACTTTGAAAGAAAATGTATTTTATACCTAAATTATTCAAATCCATGTTTATTTTTTTTAAAAAAGTAAACAAACTAGCATAGAAAAGACAGAATTGCTGTAGACTATATCTAATCTTTATATATATTATTAATCTAGATATTTATTGTTACACTGATATAATTCATTTTATTATCTGGTTCCCTAATTAGAATTTAAGTGGCACTCTTAGGGAAGCCTAAGACTGAAGATGAGAAATGGAAGAAAACAATCTTTCTGTATTGTTACTAAGAAAATGATGTAAAAGCCACTATAAGTTAAGCTTTACATAGAGAGTTTATTTTATATGTATATACTTAACTATGTAAGAATAAATGTTCAACACTTACGAACAAGTATTAAGACTATAATACATGTCTTGTTTTATAGATTCCTTTCTACAAACTGGGGTCTGTCAGTAGTTTGCTTGATATTTTTAGAAAGTAGTCACCATCTGCTCCTGGCTGTTTTCAACATTTTATAATAAAACGATTTAACTACTAAATCTCTAAATAGATAGTTTTTATGCTAATAGCTATTAATATAGTTATCCTCCTAAATTATGTATTTATTAATGTACTCACTCATTGACTTACTTTCTTAGAAATGTGTCTTAGTGAATCTATGTTGATTCACTTATTTCCTGGCAATATGACTAAAATTAAAAACAGTCCAAAGTTAGCTTGGATTTGAAATTAGTCTTATATTTTTAAAATTTCAAGAATTTCAAGATAGTAACTAATCTTTAAAATGCCCTGGTAAATAAGAATATTTTAATTATCTGCTTAAGATCTTCTGCTTATGCATAAGGATCTCGGGATTCTACCCCATATTAATTTTGAGACAGCTTAGCAAAGTATTTGCATTTTCTCAAATGAAACCTTTTCCTGCATTTCCAAGTTGTGGGATTTGCAAGAAGAACCATGATCAGCACCTCCTTTTGCTGTGTGATACTTGTAAACTCCATTATCACCTTGGATGTCTGGACCCTCCACTTTCAAGGATGCCAAGGAAGACTAAAAACAGTTACTGGTAAGAATATTATAAATATATCCTCCTATTTCCTTTGGGATTAAGAAATAAGATCATGCACCTACTATATAGGAATCTGAAGGTTTTTCATGCAAAGTTTTTAATTTAGATCTTACTGGAAAGTTTTTCAAATGTTCTTATATGCTTTTTGTTCCCATGGTGGTGCTGATGCTTGAAATTTTGCAAAACAGAGGTCCCTTCTTTCATAACTTCATTGTGCTGAGGAGGGTTTTTTTTAAAAAATATATGCTGAGCTAATGTAAACAAATCACTGATTTATTTTCATAGAAGTTAATTTTTATAACTTTTTAAATGATTAGGTTTATTGAAGTTTACATACAAAAATAAAAAGTGATACAAACTAAGAATATTGATAAAAAACAATACAAACTTAGAAGAATATAAAAAGTAAAAAAAGTACAGAGAAAATAAATAAAAGTAATAAAGATATATAAAGAAATTATTTTTCCTTCATCAAAGCAAGTATGAACAATTTAAATAATGTATTTGCTTTACTTTCATGTAAATATGGGAAGACAAAATCATCTCATATCTCATCTCTTATTTATAAACATATATACAATATGTATGAGTCCTTGATAAGGATGCGTTGTTACCTGAGGATTGGCCCCTACTGCCCTATCAAAAGTTTCCATTTCTAACTTTTGCTACAGAGGGAAAATGTTAAATGTATAAAAGTAGTCATAATAAAATATTTTGTAATAGATCTATTACATTTTGGAATACAAAGACTTGCATACCACATGTAGTTCTGAATGCAGAGAACAGAACAGAGTTATTTCATTGGTGTTCATGATAAGTTTCATTTTAAGTATTTAATAATGCATATTTTCAGCAACTGCTTTTGTTAGTGTTGCTGTTACCTGTTACTGAAAAACTATAGGAAAGTTCAAAGGTAACAAAACAAACAAAAAAGCCTCTATGCTGAGTCTTAGCACCTAGATAACGCATTTTGAGGCCCTTAGTTGTAATTTTTAAAAGCAGTTTTTAAATCCACATACGTTAATGATATTTTGATACTAATTTCTATTGATTTGGTTTTTGTTATTATGTTCTGGCTAATCTGTTTCCAGAAGAAATCTTAACTTAAAGCAGTATCAGCCTTCTTGCTGTATTTTAGAGAGGGCAGTGTTTGAAGGGTGGGTTTGCATTGTAGATTCCTGATATAATGGAAAACTCCATCAGGCCATTCATTGATGTGGTATTTTCAATAGGTATGGCAGGGATAATTATATATTTATGTCTATTTTTTTCTTTCTTTGGAGATTTTGTGGATGGAAATAGCGACAGAAAATCTTTTGGAAATAAGCCCTGAAAAATAGGCTGAAATAATGAGGTAGAGCGTTGCATAAAGTTCCAGAGGTGTCTTCCATTTTAAAGTTATTCATCTTTTAATGCAGAAGTTACAAATAAGAACCACTGACTTGAAGATCATACTCATTTAGACTAACTCCATTAATGGTACTGTTTTTTGCTGTCATTGAATTTAAAGACCCCTCCTTATATTATTTTATTGGGAGATAGGTGGATAGTGATAATAAAAATTAGTAGTAAATAATAAATAAATAGATAACTGATAGATACCATATTGAATTATTCCTAATATATTGTAGGATTGAATGTATACATATAGAACTATTGTATACCATCTAGAATTTGTTTAAATGTTTGGTTCAGGCATAAAGAATATTGAAGTTAACTTTCAGTGACCAGATTAAATTGAATTGTAATTCACTGGTTATTCTGTCTTTTAGTCATACTGAAAAAAAATATTTTAAAAGCCATATTATCAAGAAGAAATAAACTAATATCCCAATAATAAAAAGTCAAAGATGTAGAAGGCTTTTATTTCCAAAATATATGTAGTTGCTACAATTTCATGCTTCAGCTACATTTGTGATCACAAGCTTGGCTTTCACTTTTAATTTAACTAAGGTATATTCAGTGTGATGGGATTATAACTGAGAAATTGAGACTTATTGATTGCATCCGTTTCATCTTTAAATGTGCCTTTATTAATTCTTTTCAAAATCAAAAGAAATAGTATAGAAAGTTCTGTTGAAGTTTTGCATTAGAAATTTGAAGTTCCATAAAACAATATCCCTGCTACTTACAATGTTGTTTCTATTTCATATGTCCTTTTTTTTACTTTTGGAAGGTCATATTTCTGTGACAAAGAAAAAGTACATAATTCTGATTTATTTTTTATTGCTAGAATTGTATTAAAATGTACAATAATAATATTTATTGGATAATAATACTACTTATATTGGAAAGCCCTTTTTATTATCTGTTGTAAAATCTTGACTTTGGAAAGGTAATAGTTTTCTAATGGATTGTCTAGAATATTTTTACAGCTTAAAGAATTATGGAGTATGCATGGGAAGGATATAGCCAGCAACTCACATAAGTTTGGATTTCAAGTGACAGAATTTCTCAGCCTGCATTCCACTGCCAGTCAGGTCTTGATATTGAAATCCACTGATCCATGTTGGGAATCTAGTTTACTTTACCTATTCAGAATCTAAACTTAGTTAAACTTGTATAAGGTTTGGATGGAATATTGCTAAGGAATACTAATGAGATAGATTGACTGGGAAGTTGAAAAATATCTTGAAAGAGGAAAATAGCAAAGTACTTTAGTATTGCTGCCAAGAAAACTGTATAAACATATTCATAAAACTACCAAAAATTAAATTTTGCCTGAAAAGACTTTTATCTTATCTTATTCCTTAAGATATTTGATGTGAAGTTACCTGTTAAAAAAGTGATGAATATTGGATGCATTTGTGTCAATGCTTTACATTTTGTACTTTGGGCTTTTAAAACACTTGATATAGAAAAGAAAATTATAGACATAATATTGGAGTTATGATAGTTTCTCCTAAGATTCTGCATTTTTTTTTTAAAAAAATAGTACATTAAAATAAAGATTTCATTTAAATAAAGGCATTTTGTATGGGCAGCCATCTTAATGTCAGAACCTTTTAGCTTTGCAGCTATATTTGTACTATAAAAATATTTTCCAACTAATAACGTTCAAGTAATTTATTTTATGTAAATACACAAGAAATGTTTGTGTTAACTTTCTGTTAATTGCTATCTCAGCTTTCTTTCAGGAGACTCTATATTTATAGTAAACTTCCTTTCCTCCTTTTGTAAAATGTTTGTTTTACATTTGGGATTCTTGCCATCTTTAATTTGAAGTGATTAATTGACATCCGAAAGACACCCAAAGTGATTCAGCTCATCTTTCTCCAAGAGATCAAATTCATTATGGGAATTTGTAAAGAAGAACTTATAGTAATGAAAAAAGAGATCATATACCTGTGTTCTATATCAGGGGCATCAAACTCACATCGTCATGGCAGGGTCACCTGACATATTAGGACACTTTTCCCCTTTGCTAAACTGTGCATGGCGTGGCCAGCAATGTAATGCGTCTGGCCCACAGGCCAGGAGTTGGACAACCCTGCTCTATATAAATAAAGAAAGCCTGATAAGGATGGGGATGAAACATTTTGCCCATGTGTTTTTCTCATATGCATTAAAATCTGTACATGTGAAAAATATACCACTGTTCCCTTTCCCTCTGTATGTGAGATTTTTGCTTTCTAAACATAATCTTTTTAAAAAAACATTTTTCCCAGCCTGTATGTTTTTGTTTTGGAAGCTGCTGGATTCAGTTTGAATTTCTATATATGTTGTCTTTCCAGGCAATGTTCAGAATGCGACCAAGCAGGTAGCAGTGACATGGAAGCAGACATTGCCATGGAAACTTTACCAGATGGAACTAAGCGATCAAGGAGGCAGATTAAGGAGCCAGTAAAATTTGTTCCACAGGATGTACCCCCAGAACCAAAGAAGATTCCTGTCAGAAACACGGTAATTGATAGCCAAAGCAAAATACACATATATAAGCCTTTTAGTTTTAAGTGCCAAGTATCTCACTATGAAAAATTATAGCTGCTTAAAAATAATAATTTATTCTAGGTTTTAGTATAAAATGTGAAGCATTTTGGGATCACAAACTGATTTAACCATGAAAAGTAAAATAAATTTTGATTTTTTTCTTACATTTAGTTCATATTATTATATATTCTGCAGATAGTTTTCCTTTTTGAATATATAAGTATATTGGAATTTAAAACATTAAGTAGACAAAAATGATCCTTATTAATTCATGCAATGTAATAAATAATCTTATTTTATGTTTGAATGTGTAACTTTCATCCTTCATGTGAATGTAGATTTTGATGTGACAGTGCTATAGAACAAAAATTTTCTCATTGTGCATTTGGAAATGTCACATATTCAAACTATGCTATGTGAATAGCTGCAATTCAAATACAGTGAAAAACTTTCAAGTCTCCTTGGCTGACAGAATATTTCTGTATTTTTTTAAGTTAGCTTAGTTGAGTCATTAGCATAAACCTTTGCTAGTGAATGAAATCATTTCAGAATGAATAAGTGGATGTGTTTATGAAATGGTTCCTCACCTATTTACTAATATGAACATATTTTACTTGATCTATGCAGTTCATGGAACAAACAATTGTCTTTCTTTATGCAATGCTGCTGAATTGCTTGATGCTACATATAAATAACATTTAATGATTGTACTTTTTCTTATTTTAAATAAACTAAATGAAATATAATATACAATAAAATATACAAAACCATTATAGAAGGAATTTTTATAATTAGCCAGAGATTTTTGTCCCATAGCAACCTATTTTATATACTGCAACCTATTTTTAATGAGGTCTTGCCTTATTTGCTTGTCAGAGTTAGACAATAAACTCAAGTCACTTAAATCCCTCATTCTGGGATATTTCTCTGGTTTGCTGCCTTGACAAGATTAACTTTCTTTGTGTAGTCTGTGACTATGGGTGATTAAGTACTGTGTTATAGAAATTTTCTCTGTACAGTACTATCTTATACTGCCTTCATTATAGTAACATTCTGTGTTACAATTTAAAATGGAATATTGTTCAAGAAATAAGCACGTATCTATTTTTTTCTGGCTCCTATTTAAAAAATCAAATAATTAATTTTGTCCAGGTTTAATAATAAATATTATCCCAAATATTGTTATTGGACAGAGGTATGGTTCAACTGCAGTTTCCCTAGAATTATTGCCATCTGGTTAATAACTGTATTGCCAGAATGTGGAATATGAATAACTTGTTTGGGTTCATTCATTATTATAACACAGATCATATTATGAGTATTACTCCTGGTTACTGAATTATAATACTGATGCTGCCTCAGTATTACCAAATATATTAGTTTGAATTCAAGCCAAATATAACTTTCATTGGCATCCCTTTTCTTTTCTAGACCTATATGTTCTAAAGAAGAGCAGTTAAGATATGGAGAACTTTGCAAACAAAGACTTATTCTATAGGTTGTATAGTCTATGTGTTGCTTTATTACGGTGTTCCACTCTGATATAAAATATGTAATAAGTGATAATGTTTGTGAATGAGATGTAAAGACATATTAAATTAGCTACATTCACATATTATATATGCTTGGCTGCTTTTAACCATGGGCTACTAAGGCAAAAACAAACCAAAACCAGTTATACCATTTATTTTCCTTTAATTTGTAACTGTGTTTAGTTCCTCCTGTGGATTCATTAGAGGTCTAACATAACATATAAAACATAAAAACACAAGAGTAAACCAAACAACTCTGATTCTCATTTGTGCATATACCAGGGCACAATCACAATTAGGGCATCAACAAGAAATCATGCTTTCAGACTGGTTTATTATCTTAGCCTATTTGCAGTTCACATAAAATTGCAAACAAGCAAACTGTTTTATGGTTTTATTGTATGGTATATCCATCTCTCTTTCAGAGACTTATTTCAATTCACATTTACTTCTATAGCAAAGAAAACTTCTCCCACCTACTGGTAGTAGTGGAAAGGAAAATAAATTTTTTAAGATAAGAAGCAAATTATTTGTTTTCTCTACTGTGATTTCAAATGGAACATTCTTTTTCCACTCCCATATAGAGATCACTACAGATACAATATAAATAAGGCAGAGAAAGGGTATGCAGCATATTGCTGACGAGATTTTAAAATATAGGTTTGTAAGTTGTCTGTATGAATGCTTTGGTATTAATAGCATTAACAAGAAATATGTAGTAAGAGAACTAATCCAAGATAAATTCTCCAGATTTGTATTGGTAGTTGCGTCTTGGTTTTGCATTTATAATGTATTACATATATTTGAAAAAAATGAATAATGTGGATAGGTACATAAACTAAAACACTCAGTGATCCTACTCAAAATACTGAGATCCACATTATCCTTTCTGATCCTTTCTTCGGAGACTCTGTGCTAATAGAAAAATATTAAACAAAATTATATATAATTTAGATGTACAGAGATGCTCTGCAGTGAATCACTTATTTAGCTCATTACTAAATAATGTTTTTGAATTATTTACATCTTTTAACAATAATTGCTTTTGTCTGGAGAGTCTGCCTATATTGATTTTGTATGTTTTATTAGATATTATATATCATTCAAAGTTTATTTAAAATAGGAAAAAGTATAACCATTAAATGTTTACCTGTAGTTATAATAAAGATTAATGACAGATATAATCACAGATTCAAAAAAAATTAAAAAAAATTTTTTTTACAATTGGTTATTCACATTTATATGCTGATGAAGATTGTGCTAGGAGAAAATATATTTCAATTTACTTGAAAAATTGCCATGTGTCAATTTTTTAAAAATACTTTGTCCTTTTATATTTTATACTTATGTACTATATATTAGGAAATTCTAAATACTATTTTTCCTCCCATTATCTCTCCCAATTGAAAGAGAAATAGGAACTATTTTCCTGAATTTTTCTCAGCATTCTTACTTCCCCTTGTCCGTAAGCAGGGGTGGGATTCTACCAGTTCGCACCTATTCGCAAGAACTGGTTGTTAACATTCTAAGCAGTTCGGAGAACCGGTTGTAAGAAGAAATTACTGGCCTAATCCTGTAAGGAAGGTAGGAAGGAAACATTCTGGTGTTGCTTACAGAAACTGCCTCTCTGTTAACCCTTATTACATTCTTGGCAGGACTAGACTTCCTGTCTCAGGAATGTCTCTGGAGTTTTTTCCCCCTCCTATGCTGGTACTTTGCTTGTGTGGAGTGACCATTCAAAGTTACAGTGGCACTGAAAAAAGTGACTTATGACCAGGGGTGGGATTCAGATTTCTGGTTCTGTGGGCATGGCCTATTCTCCACTGAGCCGAAGGGAGAGTCCAGGATGGGTAGTCGCTAGTCTCTTAGCTCTGCAGACCGAGTTGAAAAACTGAGGACACACCCCCTGGTAACGGTCCCCAGTTCTTCACTCGGTCTCAGCGTGTTCAGGCCACCCTTTAAGGGCTCTGAATAGTTCATATGGTAGAAGAATTTTCACCCCCTGGATTAAGCTTTTTGTCTTAGAGAGGCTTAGATCAGGTTTGATAGCTAGCCGGCTTGCTGGTTTAGCACTTTCATTTTTTCGCACCTTTTTTTCCGGTTTGCATTTTTTTGCTTATTATTTAATTTTTAAACTTTCCTTGCTGGTGAACTGGTTTTTTCCCCCTTTCTGGTTGGAATTTGGGTGGAGGTGTCCCTGAGAGCTCATGTGGCCCAGGCTGGGGGCGGGAGGAGGCATCTTATTTAACTCGCCTTCTCCCGATCCACTTTCCCTTGACTTGGGCTAGCCGCATCTGCTGCTAAACACCCCTTTTTTTCGGTGGCGGCGGCCATTTCTCACCTTTGGGGATAATCTTGCAGTTCGTCTCCAGGATTGTCCTTTCGGTGGGGGGGGTTGGCCATCAGGATTGAATCCTGACCATCTATCCAGTCCCCAGAGCACTGTGGCAGCTGCAAGACGCTTGAGTCTGCCAGATAATTGCGGTGCAGCCAGCGCCAGGCTTGCAAGCCTCTGACCTGTCAGGGCTTGCTTCAATTCAAAGAGTCAGCCGTTTTTCACCTTTTTTTTCTTTGACTCGATTTTTGAATTGCTGAGCTGGGCTGAGCTCACCACTTTGGGTCGCACTAGCCTCCTGAAGTGGTGGACAGCTACTGTGGCTGTAGCAGACAGCATTAGGCTAAATAATTTTTTTCTTCTTTTTCCCTTTCCCTTTCCCTCCCTATCAAGTGACAGTTAATTTTGGCGGGCTCAAAATGGCCACCAGGGGAGCTGATCAAGAACTGTCAGTTCCTCAGCAGGGTAGAGAGAAGCTGTAAAGGGATCTCCCAAGCCCAGGTCTGCTGGACTGGAGGCAGCAGCTAGGATTGAGCCAGGGCTCTAGCCCCTAAAAGACCCTCTAGGGCTGAGGATAGGCAGGCCAGGCTCAGACAAAAAGCCATAGATAAACAGTTTGACAATGCAATGAGAGATTCCAGGATGGCTGAAAACAGGGCCACCTCTCCTCTGCCTCCACAAGATGACAGGCAGCTAGACCAACAGGCAGATAGGCAGTATTTGACTGCCTGGTCTCCTGGTGGCTCAAGTATTCAGGATTTGCAGGGAAACCTCCAAATCAGGGCAGAGAACTCTCACAATTTTGCTGAGCCACCTCAGGGGATCCTGATTGCAGCACCTGCAAGCCAAGTCTCCAGCGGAGCCAGACCTGTGTCTGCAGCCACCTTTACACCTACAGCAGCTGGCTTATGGCTTGAGGAGACCCAGATGCAAGAAATGCCATCCTTCATGAGAGCCTGGATCTCCCAAACAATAAGACAGCAATTGCAGGCAGAGGTCAACCAGCTGCGCCAGCTGTCTTATTTGGACACTAACAGAGGTGTCCTTTAGGGGCAGGGGCAGGCTTCTGCAGAACAGCTGATCCACTTCAGAGAGTGCTCGGTCTCCTCTTCAGAAAGCAACCAATTTTATGGCTCCGAGAGGGACCTCCTTCCAGAAAGGGATTTTTTCGGCTGAGGATTTGGAGGTAGCAGGTCCTTTAAGGGCCTTTTCCAGCCAGCTCTCTTCAAGACTCTGCTGGTTAAGGCTAAGAGCACGGCTCATCTTAAAAAGGACATGGTCACTTGGGACCTTCCCACAGAAGGAGAGGATCAGGAAGATTACCTGTTCACTGAGAAAGCATCTGTGGTGGACATTGTACCGGTGCCCCAGATGTTTTTGAAACTGATAAAAAAGCAGTGGGAGTCCCCTGGGATGTACACTTGCCCCAGTGGGTCTGAGTCTACCTTATTTAATGTGGACAAGGACATTTTGGACATTATGGAAGTGCCAAAGGTAGATGACCCATGGGTGGCCCTAGCTTCCTCATCTGTCATCCCACCTGATGCGGGGGATGTTTTAAAGGCGGAGGACCGGAAGGAGGAGATGGCACTCCAGAGAGGTCATCAAGCCGACGCCTGGGCCATCAGAGCATTGACGACCACGTTTTTTTTTACTCAGGCCTCTTTGCGGTGGCTGAGGTAGTTACAGGGCAGAATCCCACCTGTCAGGGTGCATCAGGACCTGAATAAGATTATAGCTGCAGCTCAATTGACTGCTGATGCCACCCTCATGTCAGTCAGATTTTCTTCCAGAGCCATGGCCTCTTCCATAACAGCACGTAGGCTTCTCTGGCTAAGAAATTGGCAGATGGACATCAGAACTAAATGGAAGCTGGCCTCAGCTCCGTTTAAGGGAGAGAGGCTTTTCGGGGAGGCCCTGGATCCTTTTATGACAGAAACCAGTGACAAGCGAAAGGTTCTGCCCTCCCAGGGGAGGCGCTTCGATTACAGGTCTCCTCCCTACTACAGGAAGCCCTCCTTGAAACGGGGAAGCTGGGGCAGGCTTTCCCTGTCAAAGTAGGCCCTTCTTCCAAAGATCCTCATCTCAGGCCAATAGATAGGCCTTTGCCGCCAGAGGGCATCAGAGGCAAGAGGGCAGAAGCTCCTTTAGGGCTCCAAAAGAACCTTTTGGCGCAACAAGTGATGCCTGAGCCTCATCTCCCATAAGGGGGCCGTCTGGGACTGTTCTGGCAGAGGTGGGAACAGACCATGACGGACGCTTGGATCCTGTCAACCTTACGATCGGGTCTCTCTCTCTGGAGTTTCTTTCCTCCCTCCCCCAAGAGCCTTTGTGTGCTGTCCCATCTCCAGGGACTCCTCAAAGAGGGATCTCATGGAATCGGCAATCCACCATCTGCTGGACATTCGGGCCATCCAGACGGTTCCGGAAGATCAGGAGAGACAGAGTTTCTATTCAATGTTGTTTGTGATTCCAAAGGCCTCAGGGGGGTGGCGAGCAATCCTCAACCTGAAAGGGCTCAACAGACATCTGGTATTGGTGGTGATGGTGATCCTCTGGGGCTCCGAAGGTTCAAGATGCACTCCCCCCACTCCATCCTAGAGGGACTGCGGGAGGGAGATTTTTTTGGCCTGCATGTGCCCATACATCCCAACCACCGTCAGTTCCTGAGGTTTTGCTATGGCAGCCGCCATTTTCAATACAGGGGTCTCCCGTTCGGCCTAACATCAGCCCCACGGACTTTTACCAAGCTCCTGGGAGCTGTACTGGCACACCTCAGAGCCTTACCAATAAGGATCCAATGCTATTTGGACGACATCCTGAAAGCATCCTCTTCCCGAACCCAGGCAGAGGAGGATCTGATGTTGACAATCAGGATTCTTCGAGAGCACGGGCTCTCAATAAACCTGGACAAATGTCACCTAGTACCATCGACTTGGCTCTTGCATTTGGGGGCTATCATAGACACCTTGGCCAGCCAAGTTTTTCTTTCACAGGAGCGTCGAAACAGTATCAGGGATCCTGTCTTCCAGAGAGGCGCCTATCATCTTGCTGTCTCAACTTCTCGGTTCCATTCCCAAACCCTCCAATGGTTCCTGCTCCCTTACCAGAGGGAGTGCAGGGACGACTCACCAAGGAGGGTTCACATCCCCTTGCCAGTTCTTCGTTCTCTCCATTGGTGGAAGTCCCAAGCCATGGATCAGGGATGCTTCTACAGGGAGCCCCAGAGGATTACCATCACCACCAACGCCAGTCTGTATGGTTGGGGGGCCCACTTGGGAGTACAGGTCACCCAGGGGAGGTGGTCACGAGAGGAGCTTGCCCACAACATAAATTGGCTAGAGCTCAGGGCTGCCCGCTTAGTGCTCAAGGATCTAAGGCAGGAGGTGGTGGGGAGACATGTTATTTTCCTCACAGACAATGTGGCTACTAAGGCCCACATAAACCGGCAGGAGGGCACTCGCTCCAGATCTCTAATGCAGGAAGTGACTCAATTATACAGGAGGGCGGAGAGACACCTGTTGTCCCTATGAGCAGAACACATCTCAGGAGTGTCCAACGTGCAGGCAGACTGGTTGAACAGGGCCACGGTCGACCAGTCAGAATGGCGACTGCATCCCATTCTGTTCCAGGAGATGATGGAACGCTTTGGCTGCCCAATTCTGGATCTCTTTGCATCACCAGAGAACACGCAGCTCCCGAGGTTCTTTGCTCAATTCCCTGCACGGGGAGCAGAAGTGGTCAACACTCTCCAGAGCAGGTGGCCCCAGGGACTATTGTATGTCTTCCCCCCTTCCCCTGATTCCGGGGGCAATCAGGAAGGTACTGTTGGTAGCCCCTTACTGGCCCAGGCGCCCTTGGTTTGCCGACCTGGGCCTGTCAGTCGCCAGACCCTGGAGAATTCCCCTGCACAAGATCTCCCTCAGCCAGGGCTCAGTCGAACACCCAGATCCAGCCTGGTTTTGGTTGACCGTCTGGTAATTGAGCGGGGGATCCTGAAGCAGGAGAAGTTTTCCACAAGAATCATTCAGACCATCCAGGCAACCAGAAGACCTTCTACGACCAGGATATATAACGCAACGTGGAAGATTTTCTGCGGTTGGTGTGCTTCTACCAATTGGAACCCACTGTTGTGTCTTTTTGCAAAGGTGTTAGAGTTCCTGCAGGACGGGTTGGATAGAGATCTCGCCCCCAATACCTTGAAGAAACAGATGGCTGCTTTGGCGTCTGTGATTTTGGTCAAGGACTCTACTTCTCTGGCCCAACACCGTAGGGTGAAAGCCTTTCTTAGGGGAGCCATGAATTTGAAGCTACCGGTGGTCCACCGCTACCCCACCTAGGATTTGCAGGCACTGACTTCTCCCCCATTTGAACCCTTGCATAAAATCAGCCTTCGCTTACTCACATGCAAGGTATCATTCTTGGTGGCCATTACCTCGGCCAGGCGTATCTCAGAGTTGGTGGCCTTATCCATCAGGAAAGATCTGTGCATATTCCATGCAGACAGGGTGGTTCTGCGATTGGACCCTACCTTTATGCCCAAGGTGAACTTCTTATTCCTTAATTACAGGAGTTGATTTTGCCTAACTTCTGTCCAGAGCCTAGCCATGCACTGTACAGAAAGTGGCACACCTTGGACGTGGGCCCTCCGTATTTACATTAATAGAACTTCTTCCATTAGGAGGATGGAAGCCCTGTTTATTTCCTTTCAGCCGTCAACTTTGGGTTGCAGGGTAACACCTTCCACAATGGGTCACTGGCTCAGAGCCTGCATTGCAAAGGCCTATGAGTTACAGAGGCTTCCTGTACCCAGGAGAATCACTGCACACTCAACCAGAAGTGCAGCGACCACCGCAACCTGGGCAACACAGGCATCGATTCTGGACATTTGTAGAGCTGAGACCTGGTCATTGGTGATCCCATTCATAAGACATTACAAAATTGACTCCTTTGCCTCAGCAGAGGCGGCCTTTGGAAGATGAGTCCTGCAGGGTGTTCATGTAGAAGTGGGGACCTCTGACCAATCCAGTTCCCACCCATAGAACAGCCATCAGCCAGCTTTGGTATGTCCCATCCTGGACTCTCCCTTCGGCTCAGTGGAGAAGGAGCGTTGGTCCTACCTGAACACTTCTTCTCGGGGAGCCAAAGGGAAAGTCCAGTCCCACCCTGTATTCTGTCAGGTCGGAGTAGGAAGAAATGTCCCTTTTTTCGCAGTGTCAACTAAGGTATCAGTTTGAGGACGAAGAGCAGCTGAATTCGCTTCAACGTCGTTCAGAACTTGGGACCGTTACCAGGGGGTGTGTCCTCAGTTTTTCAACTCAGTCTGCAGAGCTAGGAGACTAGATACTACCCATCCTGGACTCTTCCTTCAGCTCCCCAAGAAGAAGCGTTCAGGTAGGACCAACGCCCCATTTGTGGGTGGGGCTTGGTGGTCATGTGACTGGGTAAATGTGGCTTGCTAACTGGGGGTGGCTTGGTCATGTGACTGGCTGGGCATGGCTTGTATGTAAATATTTATGTAAACATTGAATTTTTATTTTTAAAAAAGAGCAACTTTTACTCAAAATCAGACAAAGCAGACTGAGTTGCTTGCAAAATCACAGATTTACTCATAGATCTACCTTTCCGCAATCTGCTGCCTGAGTCTACACTGAAAAATAGAAGCTTCAGTCCTAAGGAAGGTTCAGATCTGCTCTCAGGCCACTTCTCCCCCACCCCCCATCCCCCACCCCCTGAATACCACCCCTGACTGGGCCTCAGGGAAGCCTCCTGGGTGAAGGCAAAGCAGTACAACAACAATTTAGATTATCTAGAAAGCAAGAAATCCAACAGGATGGGAGGGGAGAGGCCAGCCAGTGGCACAATTTGCCAGTTCTCCGAACTGCACAGAATCGTGACAACCGGTTCTATAGAACTGGTCCGAACTGGTAGAATCCCACCCCTGCTTATGACCATTTTTCACACTTACGACTGTTGCAGCATCCTCACAGTCATGAGACGCCAGGCGAGGAGATGCGTGCCTCGATGTGAGTGATATTGAGTTGGCCACACCCATCCAATAACATGACCACCCAGTCACATGACCACCAAGCCATGCCCACCACCTAAGCCACATCCACAGAAGTTGTTAAAAATTTGAATCCCACCCCTGTCCGTAAGCTTTTAAAAATCAAAGTATTGTTACATTTCTTTCAAAGAATTTGAGCCACTTGTCAGTTCTTTTATGAATGTGTATAAATCAGAAAGTTTTCTATCTTGAAGTATCCCATTCTTACCTCTTTCAATCCAAAACGGCAATTTTAGTGCCTATTCGATAGCTGAAGTAAGCTGTTTCTAAACTGACAATAAAATAGAAAGAACCTTCTGAATAGCCTTTCCAAGTTAGAACTAGATGTTTCTGGGCCAGAGTGCTTTGACCTTGAAATATGTTCCAGACCTCCCGTTCAAATATTAAGATGAATATTGAATTAAAATGGAGAGTTTCAGATATATATTTATATACCCATCGTTCTTTTTAGGTCATGCTTATTATGCAGTATGGAGTAGTAGTTTAAATGCTACACTAGGGACCCCAGGTTCAACTTCTGATTCTGTCACTGAACATGCTCAATAACAGCATGACATATCTTAACTTGGCTATTGTTGTAGCGATAAAATTGGGGATTGAAATCCAATAAATAAATCTTTTTATTTTCATTCCTCTCGTGACTTGTGATCAAATGGCTATTATGAGAGCTTAATGTTAATTATAATGGGAATAGTATACAGTTGCATAAGATACCGGATATAAACATCCTTGGGTTATCTTCCCAAGGGTGGTGGCAGATGAAATGCCATCTACAGTTATGGTTTTCATGATATTTGAATTAATTACATCTGGCTTTAATTAAAAATAAATATAGAAGTACCAGGTGCTGAAACTATGGTTCTATAGCTAAAATGTAAATAGTAGGAAACATTCAGGCAAATATCTTTTAGCAAAATAAATCATTTCCATTTGAATGGTTTCACTAATATAAATTAGAAGTAAATAGGTAAAACTATTGCATGTGTGTGTTATACAGAAAATGTAACAAAACTTGACAAATATTTAACGGGGCTATTGATGTGCATGTGTCAGAAATAATTTGTATTGTACTTTGTATTGTATACACTTTGGAATATATTCTTAAAAGCAGTTGGAATATATTCTTAAAAGCAATGTATTTCAGAATACAGAAAGAAAGAAGAAATCACAGTAAAGACATGCCTGCATTTATAAAATGATTTGGTGTGGTCATACTCCTGTGCAATGTGAAACAAACAAAATGTTAAAAAGTTGTGATATTTATATAGTTATTTAGCAAGCACATCTAAATTATATTAAACATCTTTACAATCCCCAAGGCACGTCACAACCTTTGAGCACTCCTAATATTTGGAAATTGAAATTGAAAAATTTGACATGTCCTACGTGTGCATTCTAAAGTATTTCTTCAAATCAGTTTTAAAGTATGCACAGACCTAATATTTAATTATTATTATTTTTTTAATTGCTTTGTAAGACACAGTTTTTAAAGAGTTGTAGACTGAGGCTATATTTATTCTTCTCTGTGCAATTTAAGGCACTTTTTGTGACTCACATCTCTTACAAAGCATCTCTCTAAAAGTAATTGCACATCTCTATTGAAATAAGAGAGTAAAACTTCTACCTGGAAATATATTTCAAATAATATGTATTAGGTATTTTATAAAACATCAAGCATAAAGTTATAATTCTTAAAAAGTTACAATATAAAGTCTGAATAAAATATATTTTATTCATCTGTAGCATAAACTAGTGTGTCTTTATATTTGAAAAGGGACAAATGTTTTAGAATGTGGTCAATATTTTGAATGCTCTCTATTAAATTTATACCTCACTTCTGTGCAGGTGCTAATATAACAATAGATAATGAAAGTAAAATTATAGCAAAGAATAACACAAAAAGAGTTAGTCCTCAATTGGAATCTGCAGTTCTGCCCTTAAGCAACTCAGTCGCTAATTGGAAATCATGTTAACACAACTATGCTTTTCTTTTTCCCATTGCCTCACCTTTTGGAATGCTGACCTTGGTGCTGGGATAGCACACTACAAAGGGCTGCCTGTAACTAACAAGGCTCAGTTTCACACTTTATTGTTTGTCTCCTAATGATTTTTCTTCAGCTTCCTTTTCCCACTCCTTTATCTTTTTTAATATTCACTCAGGCGCTAGAATAATTAGAAAGAAGGAATACAGTGTTTGTATTTATATCCTTTGGAGAGGAATGAATTGTAAGCAGGCACATAATGGGAAATATAAAATCAAAAGGATTTTTTTAGCACCATTGTAAGTTCAGATGGTTGCTAAATAGTTGGTAAGTGATTAATATCACAACATTTTGAAAACAATTATAATCCCACAGTTTTATATTAACAGAATTATTTTATTTCATTGAAATACAAATGTTTAATTTAAAAATACCCATTCAATTATAAGTTTTTAGATTCTTTAGAATTAATAGTAATGTTAAAATATTGTGGTATTTTATAATACAAATTGATAAAATCTTGGTCTATAATACACCATATTGAACTATGGTTAAAAAGAAGAAAGTATAGGTAACTGATATAGCGATACCAGGGCATTATCAAATAGAAGACAAAGAATTTGAGACAGTCACAAATTATAAAGATATGAAAATCAGATTTGAAAGATTATGGCATAGATTGGCCATGGTAATCCCAATGGTTATCAGTAGATAGCAATTAGAAAATTTATGCATTGACAACATTTCTATCTGTCAATTAAAAAAGGCCACCCTGCTTGAATCTTTACATGTACTGTGCTGGTAGATTATAATATCTTAGGTTCTTGGGAAGAACTCAATGTATATGAAGGCCATCACCAGCTAAAGAACTAGCAACTGTGATTTTACATTTTTCTGTATATACATAGAGTTGTGCAATTAATAGATTTCTGGCCAGTTTTAGGATCTGTATTAAAATCTGGTTAATATTCAACTGTTCACAACAAGTTATCTTTTAGAAAATTCCAATATATTTCCCCAAGAAAAAGTCAATTTATGAGCATGAAAATGGTTTCATGCTAATACAGTAATTAACTTATAGTCAAATTCTGTATACAGGTAATCCTTGATTTACAACCACAGTTAAGCCCAAAATTTATGTTGTAAAGTGAGACCATTATTAAGTGAGTTTTACAGTGATTCACTTAACAACTGTGGCAAGATAGATCATAAAATGGGGCAAATTTCATTTAACAAATGTTTCATTTAGTAACAGAAATTTTCGGCTCAATTATGGTTGTAAATTAAGAACTAGTAGTATGCGTTTTACTACTGAACTATCAGCATAGGCAGGTTTTTATACCTTCTGTTTTCATCCATTAATATCACAGCCTATAGTCTTGGTATTTTTCAATGATTCAGATTTCAGCAGGAGTAGTACATAGGAAATAGGAAATTTGTTGTAGTACATAGGAAATAGGAAATTTGCAGAGTCAGTGACGTAAATTCCAATAAAATTAAAGCTTCAAAGTATTTGGGGACCACCCTTTTAATATGATTCTAGTATGATTTTAATATGATTAATATGAGTCATAATATGCTCATGGTAGTTAACTTTTTCTTCCAAAGTATTTCAGGTTTAATTTACAAATCCCAATATGTTGTTGCTTCTTTCATTAATCTAGACTATTACCTGAAGTGCAGCAATAGATCCAAAATGAGAATTGTAGACCAATTAATCAGTGGATACCTCCTATGGTGATATCTGTTGCTGCCTTTCTTATTTTTTATGTTGCAAAAGAAAAATATAAATAAATAAAGAGTAATAACAAAGGACTAGGGTTAGGGTAATTAAAATGAATAACAACCATAGACATTGTTACTTATATATTATTTATTTATTTATTTTATTTGTATTTATTTATTTTATTTCTAAAATAGTTAGATTTGAATCTCACCTTTCCCCAGGAGTTCAAGGCAACATTCAGAGATTTCTATCTTCATTTTTTTCCCCTATGATTCTACCCCTGTGAAGTAAATAAGATTGAGTTAATTATTCACTATTATGTAATATGCTTCCATGGCTGAATCCTAGGTCTTCGCAGTTCAGATTCAATATCTTAACCATATCAGCATGTATAAAAAGATTGCAGATGTTTTTTTTAAAAAAACTGACAATACAACAAAACATATTTTTTGCATTTCTTCAAAAATATAAATAAAAATATAATTTAAGTTTCAAACTAAAAGAATTATGTTGTTTCAGGTAGCCCTGCTGGTGGCTGCATGTTGTTGTTGAGTGTTCTCATATTATCATTTTTCATTTTCAGGGCTAGTACACTTGGCAATAGACTGCTTTGATTGTATTAACTTTATATAGAAAGAATTTTATTGCTTGAGAGCACATTTATAGCTCATATTTTTAACTGATTTGGAATATGTACCGAAGAGTGGTTAATGATTTGGATCATATTAACATTAGAAACTTCTAATGGATAATGATGTGCAAATAGGCTCCAGAAAGGCTAGCTAAGGCAGCCTAATCAAAAACATTTGTAACTGAAATGCTTTGAATAGAAGAATATTCCTAAATTATCATAATGAACATCCAATGTTGTTGTATTGCCTTTAAAATAGTATATATTAAACAGTAGATTTATTGCAACAGATTATAACATTTATTCAGCTTTTTATAATGCAAATATTTACCTATACAGCATTTTTGTACAATTAATAACATTGTTGCTCATTTATCTAAAAATGTATCATTTATCTAAAAAAGAAAAGATCTGAATGTGACATTACTTAATCTATAGCTTAAAGGATGCTGTGATTCACTGAGCCTTTTTCAGTTTTAGTTGGTTTCTTTTCCTGGAGTTGTAAATGTAAAGTACCTAATTAGATGGTACCATCAGCTGGCAGTACAGAAAGAGTTGCTACTTATAATAATTCCATCTGCTTTATGATATTAGCCAATGGAAGCAGATGGTACTGCCCTTTCGAGAAATGTGTTGTAAATTTTCACAATGCAGTGCTTGAATCTACAATTTGTTTTCTATGCCTGCTTATTTCATAGAAACAAACAGAAAATTTGCAATATTTCCATATGTTTGTAAATGTTGTTATATCATTAGTACTTTAGCTTTAGGACTGTTTGCCAGTAGCTGTTGGCACCAGTATGTTCAGGCATTTCATCTCATATTAATTTAGCACTTTATAATTTGACAAAAAGGGTTGATTTAATTGTCTATCATACTGAACAATTGAAATTCCCAAGTTCATACTCTCTTTTTGCGCTTAACTCTAATCAAATTTTCAAGAGTAAAGTCAACAACCTGTTTTCCCTTTGTGTATTTCAGTGTTAATTAGAATATGAATTATATTCAATTAAGAGCAGTTAATAATTTTTTCAAATATTTCAAACATTTCATAAACAAATTATATATAAAACATGATTTTGATATAGGTCCAAACAAATAAATATTTTCTTTAAAAATAGTTTGTATACAATAGTTTATATATACAACACACTATTTTGATATAGATCCAATAAATAAATACTTTCTTTAAAAATAAATAGTCTCTATGCATGTATACGTACATACATTATTCTTCTTGTGTAATGTTTTTGAAATTTATGTTTTTTCTTAAGTAGAGAAGATAAAATTCATTTGCTAATATATTGTATTGCAGCATAATATATGCTCTATACAAGCATTTCAGTTAGCTGTGATAATAGCTCTATAGAAGCCATTTAGTAAGCTGTGATTATCACTGTTGTGATTATTGTCTTGAAGGAGGATCATTGTTCTACTATTAGTTTGAAGGGTCTGTATATATTAAACTGAATTCTTCAGCTGTGCTTTTTAAAAATTATTATTACATTTTGATGGAAGTTGAGTTCTTGATTAGAATGTATGTATATAGATTGCCATCAACTGGCCTTTTCAGTGGTTGCATATTTTTTGTATAAAGCATACTTAGGCAGAATTATGGGATCACGGACTGTTGAAATTTCTAGCATATAATATCTCTTGTTGGTCGTCTGCTGTGCATTCTAGTGAAAACAGTCCTGTAAATGGCTTATTTTTGAATACATGGCTTTTGTGCCCATTGCTCAGAAGAGGAGGAATATTCTGAAAACTGATCCTTTTCTTTGTTCCCCATTTCTAGTTTTCAGCTAACTTCTCTTGCTATATGGTCAGCATTTAGGGACAAATAATCTGTTTCATAGACTTTGTATATAAGATATAATAATATATAGACCTGCATCTTATTTTCCTCCTTATTTTTCTGATTTTCTTTTCCAGATATATTTTTTCCAGAAGTAATCTGAATCCTCAACAGTTTTGGTGCTATTGGATTTTTTTTTCATTAAAGACTTTTGTTACTGTTATTATTTTTAAAAGACTTTCTTTAAACGTGGAACCTACAAATATAAGTTACACATTCAGAGAAAAACTGGATTTTTTTCAGCTAGAAAAGCATTAATTTTAAATTTTATTTGCTTTTAGAGAACTAGAGGAAGAAAACGAAGCTATCTTCCAGAAGAAGAAAAACCTGAGGTTGGAATCTTGTAATTGTATTCATTTTTATTGACTAGATGAAAATGTCAAGAGTAAGAAGTAATGTTTCTAAAACCTTTCTTTGTTTTGATTTGTTGTTTCTCTTTCTAATAGGAAAGGATTCCAAGAGAAAGAAGACAAAGACAATCTGTAGTACAAAAGAAGCCAAAATCTGAGGACTTAAGAACAGAATGTGCTACATGTAAGGGAACTGGAGACAATGAAAATCTAGTCAGGTAGGGCTAATGTTATAATCTTTTTCAAAGATTATCCATCTTTATCACATCATGGTTATAATGAATGAAGTCTTAAAAATACTGAAGCCAGCTGATTTAAAGAGAATGCATACCTCAGAAACAATTATTCGATCCACTTATATCCACTAATTGACTTGCCACATGTTTTCTTTGTGGATTTAGATGTAGTGGATCTCTATGTTTATCTATCAATTTCATATATAAAATTAATTTTCTGTCAGTGTCAGCCTCACTTGGGTTGATCAGAACTGTCTGACAAACAACGTTACTCATGCAAACCAGGAGCAGCAAACTTGTTTATTGCAGTACGTTCATCCAGATAGGCAACAAACAGTCGTTCTGGTAAAAGCCAGCGCTGAGAGCAGCTGCCTCTCAGTGCTATTTATCTCTTTACCCCACCCTCCTAACTAAGCTCATGCAATTAAATCCTCACTCCTCCTCCCCGCAACATGTATCTAATTCTTTTCTATTTCCCTACACTTCCCCCCGTGTGCTCACCCGACGCCCTAACTCTCCTCTCCCCCTCAAGTCCGACTTGGTTGCTGTGTTCATTTGACTGGCAAGTTGCACCAGCAGTCCCCCCCCCCCAGTCTGGGTAAACAGCAACAATGTGTCTGTTTGGCTAGGAAACCGCACTAGCAGCTGAGAGGAAATCGTTGGCTAGGAAATCGCACCAGCAGCTGAGAGGAAGTCGTCCTCCGGCGCCGCTGACCAAATGTTCTGCCTTTGGAAATAAATCCATAGAAATATGTACATATTATATTGGAATTTGCCATATGTGAAAAATACTTTTTTCTTAGATTTCTCAGTTTCAAAAATGAATTGCTGCCAAGTTGAGAGAGAAGAATAGACAGATTATTGTTTGAGAAACATATCCAAGGGACCATTACCTAAGGAATCAACTGACTCTTTAGATCTTCACTATAGAAATTTATGAAATTTTCATTGATTTTTTTTAAAATCTATAAAAATGTACAGAACAATATCAGATTGCTAAGAGATATTCTAAATGAATAGTTTTGTTTAAGATAATTTTAATTGTTCTGTAAGACACAGATCGTTTATGTTCATAGCCATGTAAAAATTACTGCAAATGCATATGAATCATTCTGCTATTTGCAGTCCTTTTTCATTATTGTTGTCAAGTGTGGAGTATTTCATTAACACTGAGAGTCATGCCCTGCCACTTGTATCCCACTTCTTTTGCTTGATTAATTTTATTTGTTGTGCTTATTAACTTAAAAAAAAGCCAATAGGAATTTCCATCTGTAGAAGAAAAAACGTTATTTTGAGTTTATGACCTCCACATTTCAGAAATTAAATGCTATGGGATATAATTTCTTTTTGCAAATAAATATTGCAAGTAAACTAATCATAAAATAACAATATTTGCATATTTTAACTTGAAAAAATATTTTTAACCTTCATATGTGACAGAGAGAACATGACACTTGAACCATATTAATAGATGGGATAAAATATATTTTATTAGTTGTATGTGTCCATTTAGTATGTGTTTGTTTATTCAGTAAATTTATAGGCCATCTATATCATATTCATGAAGTTATATCAATAAGTTAACATGGAAATTTTTTAATCTATTGGTTGTATTGATGGATGTTTCAGTATTTATAAAATCTGGTAATTTTATCCATTTAGTATAGTATTAATAATTACAATTATAGCTATATTATAAATAAGTCATCATGTAAGAATGAATTATTTTGATTATTACAAAGATATAAAAAAATGAATTACATTAAAAGCACATATTGTTTAAATGTCCATAATAGGAAATAAATAATAAACTGTAAGAGCTCAAAATCAATATGGTAGGTAATATGAAGAGGCAGATTTAATTGTATTCTTAATAATGGTATGGTCAACCTTAGTGTGCATGATTTAAAAGGAGAAAAGATTTATGGTATTCAGTTTAAATATAAATTAAACAAAATATAATAGATGAATTCTTAGTGCAAGGTAAACAAGGATTGAATTTTAATTTTTCCCCCAAATACTACTGTTTGTCATGATTTATTCAATGTTGTATAATTATAATACCCTACTATGGTATAATAGTAGTACACAATTTTGAGAATTTTAACTAAAACAAAAATAATTCCTTTCTATGAAGCATTTATTTTTGATATCTTGTCCAAATTTATAAACATTTTCTTTCTCCAGAGCTGGAAAGCATAGTAGGCAATTTCTTAAATTTCCATTGAAAGTTTTGTCTGCAATGAAGCTGCTAAAAGAATATATAAGGGAAGCAATGAATTGATGTTGCAAGACTGTGTAGTAAGTGACTTTTACCACTGCACATAAACAGAGCAGTTATTCTAAATCATAGCATCAGTTTCACTCAGATAACCACTAAAATCACTACATTGTGGTCTGCTGGAAATGCCATCATCCTTCATCTGCCACATTAAGCCTGCAGAGAGCAAGCAGCAGTTGAGTCTATATTGTGGTGGAAAGGAATGAGTCCTGAATCAAGTGAAAAGATGTTCCGGAAGAGCAGTAACCTTTTCTATGATGTTTGCTTTTTCCATTACATTTTTGACAGAAAATGATTGCCAAATGATTTAATGGTGACATTTTGTTTGCTGACTTTCCTTATTTCTTATTTTAAAAAAATAAACATAACTTGGCCTAGAGAAGTAATGAGTGGCCAGGCATTTTGAATCTGCCTACAGAATTTCTAATTTGTATAATTGTATTGTTATACTGTAGTCTTTTCGGGGTTTTTAAAATTCTTTTATCATATTTTAAAAGGCATTATCTTTTTCATGTTATGGCATCAATCTTTTTAGTACATTGAATTAAACACACTTCTTTTTGTACATAAACAACATACAGCATAATTTGATAAATTGATAAATTAGCAATTAAAAAAAAATAACACAGACACTTTATATGCCAGACTTGTACCATCTAGTCTGGCTCTCGTGGTATGATGCTGCGCACTGTTGAGGTTGGCAGGTCAGCAGTTAGATTCCCGTGAGTGAATACAGTGCAGGGATAAGAAAGGAATCTCCCCCTACTGTTAGGTGTCCCGCAGGTAAAGATAACACTGCCTGAAAAAAATCCTTTCACAGAGGCAACCAGCTACCTCGGTTAACCCTGGCTAACGTGCCATATGCTACATAAATAAATAAACAATCTAGTTGTAGAGTATACCATGGCTTTCATTTTCTGATGTACATTACTCTATAATAATGATATAAATTCAGTTTGTGATACAAATTTACTCTAGCATGGTTAATTATGCAGTACACATATTATCCTAATCATTAATTCTCTGCAGAAAAGTATCTGTAAATATTTATGCATGAGAAAGTGAACAAAAATATATATGTTTTATAGAGTATACAATATGTATGCATGTTTTCAAAATATTGCAAAAAAAAGCAAAGGCATAAACTTATTATTAAAGGATAGAAGAATACATCTTTTTATAACTGTGTAAGTATAATCTCATATTACTATACACACAGATTTTCTTTGAGAACTAACAGCACATTCCCATTTTAGTTTGCACAATAGGGACTTTATTTGAGAGACTCTGGGTGTTTGTTGATTCAATATTCACTTTTATCCTGCTAAAAAATGTTAAGGAAAAGTTGAGAAGAGTATTATTATACCTTATTTTATTCATCACCTTACATATTATTTCTCATACTTTGGGGTTCTGAATGTCTCTAATGAGCACCAATCTGTAATTCTGCAAACTTCCTGTTTTTTTTTATTTAGAATCCTATTATCTCTTTGTCACCAGTTAAATAAATGCAACAAATAGCAGCAGTAAATCAGTTTTTGCTTCTAAAGATATATAAATAACCCATTTGAAAATCTTTCCTCACTATAGCTCTATTTTTTCTTTTGAAAAAAAAAAGCCTTGGCAGCAAAATGATTTCTGTCACAGACATTTTTTAACATACAGTGCTGTAGAATAAGTCTTCCAAATGTGCTTGACTGCAGTACGGTAAGTCTTTTTTCACCCTTCTTTGAAAACACAAGACATTGTCTTTATCCTATGATCTGTTTGAATTTAAAGCAAACTTCCGCCAAGTGGGTAATAAAATGAAAGTCTGTATTAAGGATTGAGATAAAGTGTTCTCTTTAATACTTCAGTTTTCAGACTATATCTTCTGGAAGAGTTTTGTTATGTTGAGCATTGCTTTCAATTGAATTTTCCAATACTGAATGATCCCTGCAGAAGAACATAATTCAATGAGTTTTATCTGCATACAACTGCTTTCTATGTGGAGGTCTTACCTCTGTCTTGCACAAGTTCTATAGGTAGTGAAGCAGAATGCATCCTTCTGTTCTTACAAACTAGTCTATTGAAATATACCAAAAAATGCCCAGAACCTAAAGCTATCTGATGGGCAGAGTAGATTCTATGTATATTCATTCCCTTCCTCCTTTCATTCTTTTCTAGGTTTAAAATTAATTACAGACAACCCATATATAATATATATTGATATATGAAATGAATTAATTAAAATCAATTCAGTGATACCCAACTTAAATTTATGAAACAGAAATAGAATTTATTAAACCACACATTCCATATATGTCTATGTGAAGCTCAGAGTGAAATCATAGCCTCAAATGCTTCGCAAAAGTAGTTCACTTTGCACTAAAGTCTAAAAAATAAGTATTCTCAATTTAGAATCCAGGAGCTTCTTTCATTAAAGGGACTACTAATGAAAGTAATCACTGGATGTGCTAATTCTAGCTAGGGGTGGAAAACTATTGGTTGAGATGGGCCATATAATAGAGCTGTCAAAACTGGAGTATGACAGTGCATTATTTTCTTATAAGAAGCAGCCAAAAATATCTTAATTTGATGGATTTTCAAGTAGAATTATGATATTCTAAGATAAATCCACTACCTAATTAAAATAGCACGTTGATTCTTCATAATATGGTCTGTACAACAAGGCTGATTCTGGTTGTTTTTTTTCTTATTTAATTGCTCCCTAGCTTAGTTTTAAAATGCTTCTGAGTATTCCTAATTTGCCTGGTTACCTTGTTATTTGAAGTTTCATTCCCTTTCCCCTTCAGTGATAAGTGAAACTCTGAATTAACTCTATCCCATGACCTTTTTCATTCTCTAGATCCAATTACATTACTTTTTCATTGCTTGGGTGCCTTTGAACCACTACAGAAATGTTACGTATAAATATTCTGTTTATATAACGGAACTATGGTTCAAAATTTCATTACATATTTGGTACATAATTAACAAAATAAGGTATTGATTTAAATAAATATTGCATTAATGTACAATATTTTGGGAATAAAACAATCACAAGCAGATGAGCTCATTTTACTTTATTATAAAGCTACAGCGACAGTATCTTGCAAATCTGAAGGAACAATTCTTACGTCTCATTTACAAAATGAGAAAGGAAGAAAGATCCTTTTGCCACAGCTACTACCCAAATGTATTTCTTAATCATTCCTTTAGCAGGATCTTTTCACCCAGTCTTCCCACATACCATTATATCCAATGCTATAAAACATGTCAATCTAAAGGTTTCTAATAGTTGCAAAGTTAACAAGCAATTTCTGAAAGTAATTAGAAAAGGAAATGTGCAAACCCAGTGTCCTTTTAAAAGAGCTGTCCATGGTTTCAGCAAAATTATTATTCACTCAACTTCCACATCTTTAAACCCAATAGAAATTACTGTGCCCCTGGAGTCCGCTGCATAACCAAGTCTTAAGGGACACCTCACCTGAGGCAATCTTCCACAAGGAGACACTGCCTACACCCTGCCAAATGTAATTCCCTAGCCAAAAGAGACCATAGTATCAATAGATTGGTGTTAAATTAAGTAAACAATGTAATAAATTAACAATAGATTAATGGAATAAATTGACAGGCAACGTTCTTGATGACATCTGCTTGATAACATTTTTATTATATAATATAAATATTTTGGGAAATATTTCTTCAAGTTGTTAGTTGTTAGAAGAGATATTTAAATTTAAAGTCAGAATTTTTAAGAGATAGATTTATAATATGGCATTTATTTTCAAGCTTTGCATTTCAAATTCCAGTTGCAATTTATGTATGTATTTGAACCATTTTTTATTCAGAATCATTATGCTTCCATACACAATTATTACTTTTCTACTTATTCGTGCAGTAAATGCAGGTAAATTAACATCAGATTTAAATGAAGGTGGGACAAATGTTTCATTGTAAAATATTATTGTAAAATATTATAATAAAATGTACTGTTTTTATGCCAGCTTTTTTTAATTCCTTGCACTTTATTTATCCATACTCTAAATAAATACATAAAGTACAAGGAATAAGAATAAATATGAAGTTCATATTCTACAGTTTTTAGGTGAACATTTTCCAGTCAAAATATGCTATCTTATCCTATATTTTTAATTATTGGAAGCTTTGAATTTTGCATAAAATTATAGTGACATATATATACAAATTATAGTCACAGTTTTCTTCACCTTTTCAGTTAGATAGTTCTAAGCCTTCTGTGCCCTCAAATTCATTCTTAGACTTCTACAGACCTGCTGATAAGACTCTCTCCTGAATAGATAGGCAAAATATAATGAAATTGGATGGATGTGCCTGCTAATTCTAAACAGAATGAGTCTGTTCTCTAGCCATTATTCATTTATCTTTTTCAGATTTTGAAATTGGTATAATATAAAAATAATGATTTATTATGAACAGGAGAAAACAGGCCAAATGGTTGAAAAATTTTTCAAGGACATGAGCAAATGAAAAAAAACAATTAAAAAACAGAATTATTATTTTATTAAAGAAAAAGATGTATGGAAGTGTCTAACTCTCAAACTCTCTTTCTGAACCAAAAGATTTAATCTAAATTCAGATTTTTTTAAAAAAAATGTCTCTAGTACTTTTTAAGATACATACAGTATTGAAACCCTTGATTTGACTTGACAAATAGCATTTAACTGTATGATTGGCCTGGCATGGAAAATAAAACATTATTTTAATTTAATAGTCATTCAGAAAGCAATATTGTTTAATATTAATATTTCATCTTAAATATACATGAATTTATCCTGTGTTTTTAATGACAAGATGGAAAGGACTTAAATCTTTTGTTGTGTTTTTAGAAATTGCTGCATCATGTGATAGACAAGTTGCTGAACTAGCTCCATTAGGATCAAAAATAATTTAATCATTTGTGAGGCTGATAAATATTTAATTATTCTTAGCTATATAAGATAACATGTAACAGTAAATTTGTGTATTCAGTGTGTTAAAATGTTCATTTAATGTACCATATTAATAGCTAAAATTTTAATGGGATTGGAGGAGAAGAAGACAGGAAGCCATTAAAGAAATGCTTCATCTGAAGTCCTGTCCCTGGAATCTGACCCCTATTGCAATTCTTCTTACACATGATGCATACATTTCTCAGCCAAACAAATATAGTTTGTGGACTAATTCTTCTACAATAATTTCAGCCTAATATTGGTTTTCTTATTATATTTGAAGCAGGAATTGGCCAAATTTCTTATAAGAAATTACAATACATGTAGATGATATATGCACCTGTTATTCAAACTGATTTTTAATGTGCAACCAAAAAATGTTAATGAAGGAGGAAAAAACAATTCATATGATGAACAAGCATGATCCTGTCATAATACCAAAATATCTCCAAAACTGCTTTATGCCATGTAAAAAGATTTTATTATTCAAAATATATTATTTATCCAGAATTTTATGTCCATTTATTTTCATTCATTGAAGAGATGTTTATACAGATTTTTCATATTATGAGAGCTGCATATTTCTTTGTTTGTTTAATCAAGCTGTAAATGGAATATAGAATTGCATGAGCAGAAACATCCTTGCATGACTGGATTTTTACACTTTTTCCTTTTTCCCTGCATTTCCTTCGAGATCAATGTACCATGCAAAATGGGTATTGCAGGTATAAAGAGTGTATAAGGGGAGGTATAAATCACTCCCACTCCCATTTTCCTGAACAAAAAGGGTTCCGTTAAAAGGGGGTGGTTTCTCTTGATGCTCTTTATTTCTACAACATAGTTGAGAAGTTAACAAAAATGGTTATTGTAATACTAATAAACGAACATTCTCTGATAAATTAACTATCAGTTGAGAAGGCATTAGGGTGTTAGTTTCCACATGAAGCTCCATCATTGGTTGGATATATTGTCAACATATAGTAGATGTAATTATATATATATATAAAACTTAAGAAAAAACACACACACACACACACACACACATATATGTATATGTATATGTATATGTATATGTGTTATATATATATATATATATATATATATATATATATATATATATATATATATATATATATATATATATATATATATATATATATAATTGTAAGATTTCTTCAGATTTCATGATTTATTTCTGTTGATTATTTTTAATCTAAATTTTATATTGAGCATGAAATAAGCCTTTTGTTTCTAATACAGATGTGATGAATGCAGACTATGCTATCATTTTGGTTGTTTGGATCCTCCCTTGAAAAAATCTCCAAAGCAAACTGGCTATGGATGGATTTGTCAAGAATGTGATTCTTCCTCATCTAAAGTAAGTTAATAAGTCTTATGAAAATGCAGATAGGATTTTGAAAAATATTTCACAAAAGCTCATATTCAATTCCTACTAAAACACTGAAAGACAAAATTCATGCTGCTGGAAAGTTTTATATTTTTTTTTGCAAAACATAGAATGATATTTATAATTATTCAAGTCAATACCTAGTGTAGAATGTGCTATATTTCTTAAGAGTTGAATGTCTGTGAAAATTCTTGGAATCATACTATATTCCTTAATTTACTATAAGAACCTTATATTCTGTATATATTGGTTTAATAGATACATTTAAAATGAAATTGGAAATATAATTGAAAATATATGTAACTACAGCGCATTATTTGCTTAATTTGCTTAATTCTTTTGATGTATTTACTTATAAAGATTAGATGAACTCAGTCTTTGTATAATTTATATAAATTCTGAAATAGACTATTTTAAGCCGTGGAGCAAAACAAGGTTATAATTTTCCTTTTCAAATGGAAGCGTAAGTTATACAGTGAATGTTATTAATTTTTTTGGTAAATATATAATTTTTGGTGTAGGATCCTTATAACCAAACACTGGTTTTGAACAGGTATATTTGCAGAAAGTCGAAAAGATCAAGACGGTACTGCAGCCACACAATTAAATCCCCAACACTTTTTTATGTTCATAAAAGAGGGGTATTGCTTCAAAAGTCATCATGATGACTCTTTTCACCTATTCTTTGACAGACACCCAGATTCTGGACAATGAAAAACATTTCTGAGTATTGCTGTAGGCAATATTTCAAATTAAAACTGCTTGGAGATAAATAACTGAAAGCAACGTGAATAGGAATAATTTATTATAAATGTTTGCTTGCCAGCAATGTTAACTTAAAAAACAGAGCTTTGGTACATAGCAATCTTACCTCTTGTTTATGATAATTCTAGTTAATTTTTATCTGTTTTTCACCATTGGCAAATGTAATGGCATTTGAATGAGCAAATAATATTAGAAATGCTTTATAAAGATTTCTTGTTAATAATAGTTTTTCATAAAGCAGTATTTCATCAGTTTTAAAACAATTACTCTTATTTTGTAGTATCATAATCCATTTTGCTGAATAATACTTCACTTTAAGTAAAACAGTGCAATGACTTCCATTTTAAAAGTCTCTTGGCATGTTTGTACACTGCAAGCATTAATTATCTAATGAAAGCTTCCAAGTTTTACAAGTTTTGGGGCTCAGTCCAGAAAATACATTTTATTAGTTGCAAACAGTTTTATTACCTGCATAAAATCCAACTGTGGATTGGGATCATGTGTAGCAGTCCATCTCATGACTGTGTTTCCCCATCTAACTTTTAATTAGTTCATGATTTCTCCTTTCTGTTGCACATTTATCTGTGTGACAGAAAACCAGAACCTTTCAGCACATTGGAATTTTTAGTTAGGGCCTGAACATTAACTTATATATATATATATGTAGCTCACACAAACACAGACATTCCGATGGACCATTCCTGAAAGATATCCATTGGAAATAGAAAAGTAAGTAAATCTGTCCTGATTGATATTCTTTATTTATGACAATGAATTGCAGACTGCAGAATCAATTTGTCAACACCACTTTTCTTTCCACTTATTTTCTTTATACATCAACAGTTTTGTGTATATGTTCCAATAGTGAAATAGCGGTGCTTTCTTCTTAGCTTTTAGTTTTTGTTTACAATGTTGTTATACCAGTGAAATCAGAGTCAGAAAGGATTGTTCCAAATTAAAATTATAAGAGAATATTAGTATTTACTCACCTGAGCAGTGCTGTGGCCTAAAGATAAAGATGCTCATCTCCCACTTGGAAGGTTGAGAGTTCAATCCTAGGCAGCGACAGATGTTTCTCCATTAAGGCACTAAGAGAAAATATCTGCTGTGAACTCCATGTAAGCATCAGAAAGAGTATCCAGCCAGTAAACACTCAGCTCCTTTCAGTCGCCCCAACACCACCCTGATAAAAGGGATTACGTAAAAAGAAAATAATAATAATGTTTACTCACTTATTATTAAAACCATCAACTTAATGTAAACTATCAGATAAATTAATATAAACTGTAAGATAAATTAAATAGTAACTATCAGTATATTATTTGCAGAATAATTAGCTATATAAATAATATAATATATAATTTAATATATTAATAATTCCATTAGCAAATATAAGAAACTGCAGGATAGTAATTCTTTTATAAAAGCATAAAGGTGCTTGTATTCTTTAGTGCTAGTACTAATCTTTGTATAATCTGTGTTCACAATGCAAACATTTACTGTTTTTATTTTGATAATTTAATGTGCTCTTTTAGATAGGAAACATGTTTTATTACTTATTTTTTATTTATTAGTTAAATTTATTTGCCGCCCATCTCACCATGGAGCTACTCTGGGAACTTTACAACAATAAAACAAAAAAAGATAACAATAAACAAATAAAACAATAAAAATAAACAGTGGAACAGTGGTGGGATTCAATTTTTTTTACTACCGGTTCTGTGGGCATGGCTTGTTGAGCGTGACAGGGGAAGGATACTGTAAAATCTCCAGTCAGAGGTGGTATTTGCCGGTTCTCCGAACTACTCAAACTTTCTGCTACTGGTTCTCCAGAACTGGTCAGAACCTGCGGAATACCACCTCTGCAGTGGAAGTACAATAATATGAAAAATGAGCAAAGGGGAGAGCAGGAAGCACAGAGGGAAGGTGGAATCAGCTAGTTAATACAGCAACCATTTCCAGGGATTGAATGACTGAGCGCAAGGAATCCTGATCCAGGAAAAGCTGCAGCTGGTACAGCAACACAACTGAAATTATATTTAAATGTACTAAATACAATTAAAACAATCAACTTTCTTTTTTCACAGTATGTTATACAATGTACACCGATAAGTTTTATTTTAAGTGAATCACCTTGCTCACCTCTTAAAAGAAATGACATTGAAAGAGAAAGTCTACATTACTTAAAAATAATTGCTATTAATAGAGAAACATTGTAAAAATGTCTACCAGTTTGAAAAAAAATAAGATACTGGATAGAAGTCCATTGATATAAATTAATTGCTATATTATAATCTAGTTTTTTTAATAGCTTTATGGCATTTCATAACATTATTTCAAAACAATGATCAGAATTTAATGGAATCAGTCTTGGAATCACATTTGGATATAAGAATAAGTAATGGAATCTAATGCTTTGGAATATGAGGTAACCCATAAAAATTATAAATCATTTATTCTTTTTGCATTAAGAGATTGTTACTCACCTAATTTGCTAAAAATATTTGTTTTCCTTGCAACAAAGTAAATTGATGACATGCAACCACATTTTTAGTTCCAGAGTCATCTAATTCTTGCACAGGGATAACTATAAAAGTGCATAAGGAGATCTTAAGCTATTGAGGACAAAACAGCTATTTCACCCAAATACTTTTATTCTCAATTTTAAATAGCCTTGAAAATTGACATCATTCTGTGTTGTGCCAGTTGTATGCATTGCTAAGGATCTCCTGATTTCTTTTGTTGCTTGCCTTGACTTGGATATGGATAACCATACTATTGATGTCTTTGTCTGATTTGAAATAGGATGGCTTGAGAAATATATGGAAAAAGACTTGAGGATCTGTATGTATAGCTTGCTTTAAAAAGTAGCATCATTCTTCTTTGTTAGTCAATGTACATTTGTTAATATGGGGCACAAGTGATTTTTGCCTTTTCTGTCACTAAAAGTGGCTGTTGAAGAAACATCACATTCACTGTGTTTATTTATTTAAAATATTCCCTTTTTATAGGAAAAGTTTAAAAAATTGAAAATACTTTACAAATATATGAACATCACTACTATAGACAATAATATAAATTAAAAAGCCAATATTGCTTCTGCTGAAAGATTTTCTTAATAATCTTAAATATATATTATTTGAATATCTACTTTTGAAGACTATTATTCAAACAGGTTATTATAGAAGGCAACAGTCTGGGGTTAAAGAAAATGAAATATAAACCTTAATTGTCTTTCACATTTTAGTTTTACTAATGTAGAATAATTCAATTACACTGGTGATGGGTGCACCATTTGAGGACCTGAAGGGCCAGATTGAGGGTAGATTATCTTGGAAAAGATCTGTCTATTTGGTTACTAAGAGTTATAGTGTGGTGATGCTTAATAAAATTTCAATTCCAGTGTTTTGGTGTCTTTATTATAAAAAAAAGCCTATAAGAAAACAGTCTGCTAGAATAGAATTTATTTTAAAGCAGCAATAGGACAAATTGTCACATGTAAGTTCAGGACTCTGAGTACTGTTACTGTCAAAAATATATAGTCATTGATAGGACCTTACTATATAACTTGATTTTGCTCAGCCTTTTTTTAACAGCGTTCAGTAGTTATTTATCTAGTTTTGCATAATTCATAATTTAGAACAGGTGATATTGTATTCCTAGACATTTCCAGATTTTACTGGATGTTGTGCAAACATTACCTGAGCAATCAGTGTTAGTTACAGTATAATGAAATCATAATCACTTATGAAAAAAATGTGTGATACCTTGCACAAAGGCTTTTGCAAGCAGAAACAAAGTTATATACTACTTGCATAAAGATGAAAATAGGTTTCTTAGAAGGTAGTTAGACTAATTAAAGTAGGAAAAGGAAGAAAGATTTCTTTAGATCTTTTCTTTAGACTTTATCATGCTTCACATTCCGTACTGAAAGCAATTTGCTTTTTCTACATAGGACAACCAAATACTACAGTAACATATAATTTTAATTTAGTACCTCATACAATGAAATCAAACACCATCTTCAGTGCACATCATGACCATGACCATGAAAATAAACAAACACACATCCTTCACCCTTCACACATTGAATTGGAAACCCCTGACATCACACCAACACTGCACTATACAGCAGAATTCAAAAGAGCTACTGCCCTGGGATAGAAGCTGTTTTTCAGCCTATTTGTCCTTATTTTTATTATTCTGTACCGTCTGCCAGATGGTAATAGTTCAAAAAAAGGGTTCCCAGGATGAGATGGATCTTTGAGAATGTTTTGAGCTTTCTTAAGTCTAATTAATTTAAATTAATTTAAGGGAGTATGTTTGAGACTAATATGCATATTCCCCTTGGTTTCTTTTTTTTTCAAATTGGTTTTCAAAGCAACATACTCTGTCTTTAGTGAATAAGAGTAAGGTTGCTACAGAGTATAAAGGCAATGTATTCATTTTGTTCCTAATATTTGTCAAGGAGTTTTCAGTTTTAAGATCTTGGATTTGCCTGCTATCTGTGAAGTGTGGGCTTGCCTCTCTCCCCTTGAAACTAATGCTTAACTAGATCTTGCCCTGTACTTTTCATTTCTACTAACTGCAAAATACCTTATGTGTTAAATATAGGGTGAAGTGGATGGAATGAAAAACAAGTATCAGGTAATTGTTAAACATGTAAAATTAGATATTTATTTTCTAATTTAAATAACAGTGATTGTTGGCATATATACATTGATTTTAGTATGAATACTTAACTGTTAAAATACTGCAAATGATTTTGCATTACATTTTATACCTTAAGGAATACAGACCCACGAAATAATTGTATGTGCATTGCAGTGTAAAGCTAAAATCATAGATTGTGTTAAGCACAGCAATAATTTCAGCCAAAAAGAAGCCTGTTGCAAAGAACCAAAAAAAGGAAGAGTTTACTCAAGGCAAAAGTGAACACAGGTTTGTGCTGGCTATATTTAAGTAAATCCCTAGATTTGTGACTAAAAGCCCTTTTGGCTTTAAGATAGAGTAAGTCCTCAAAAGAGTACTTTAACCTTTCCTCTGAGATTCATGGGTAAACTAATGTATGTATGTACCAACAATGGCTGGATTTCTCCTTTTGACAAATCACTTACATCTCATTAACTTGTCAAATTCCACCATTGAACCAGATTTAAATTCCCAAGTATGCTTGGAAGAATGGCACTAGCTTTTTCAAATGGACATAAATTCCCTTCACTGAAAAGGTGCATGCTTTAATGTCTGAACAGCCATGTTACTTGTGGGCTAATTCATGATGCTGCTTTCATCAAGGATCATGTGAATGTTTTAGCAGCATTGTTTACCATTCATCATGCTTTGTCAACTTTGTGCTTCTCCATACCATATATTGAAAGAACATTGCTGTAGAGATTCTTGCATTTGGAGGGGAAGATTTCTTTTTAAAAACATAGACCACATAACTAAAGAATTTGAAAGACATTGGAGAGCATTACTGAATACATGGTTTGCAATGTAAGACATCAATTTAGAAGTTATCTAGTTTTTCTTACAGAAGTATGGAAAGCCTATCCCATCCAAGTAAATCTGCCCTATAGTTGCACAATTCTTATTTTTATAATTTCCAGGAATTAATTATGTTTCCTTACAAGTTGATTTCTGTATTTCCCTTTGGAGCAATGGACAAGACTAGTCAATTTTCTTCATAATTGTTTTTAAAATATTTAAGAATATTATCTAATCTTCCCCTGTTCTGTTTTCTATATTAAGCAACTATTAAAATGGAACTTATTTTTGTAAGCCACCCAGAATCATTAAGAGTAAATAGGCAGCTACACAAATTTTCTTAAATAAATAAAAATTTAAACCCATGCCTTTGAAAAAACATCAAAACAATCATGAGCAGTTTGATACTTTTATATGCTTTGAACTATAATTCCTAGTCCTATAATCAGAATATTTACTTGTGACGAATGACTGTGGGTGCAAGACTGGAAATGGAGCAGCTTGAGAAAAAAAAGGTTCTGAAATATTTAATATTCAAGAGCCTAGTCAAACTTAGTAACCTGCTGCCTATTTTATCAAATCTCTAAGCTATTTATATTGATGATGCTTGGAACATATTATGCAAATACATCAATAGTCACTTAAGTATTGGTCTCAAAAAAAGTTATGTTAACATACATTTAAGTAGAAACAGGCACCCCATGTGTGTGTGTGTGTGTGTGTGTGCGCGTGCGCGTGCTATCTTTATTACTTGTATACATAATTCAAAAAGGTAAATATACCCAATAATCTTTCTTCCTCTTATTTTCCCACAACAATCCTATGCGGTAGATTGCCTGAAAAGAAAGTTACTCGCCCAAGGTCACCTGACTGATTTTTATGCCTAAGACAAGACTAAAATGCATAGACTCCTGGTTTCTAGCCTGGAGCCTTGGATCTACCGTGTTTCTCACATAATAAGGCCGGGCCTTATTTTTTTTTGAGCCCCGAAAAAACGGCTAGGCCGTCTTTTCGGGGGTAACTTAATTTCCCCCTTTCATCCTCATCTAGAGCGCCCGCAGGCAGCTCGCCACCAGCCGCTCCTAACGGGCGATCATGACGAAGCGCAGAGAGCTCCCTACTCCCACCAAACACCTTTGCTGCAGACCCAAGACCTTTGGCACCTGCCTCTGTTGCTTTCCCTTCTGCCCATTCCGCTGCCGTTTGGAGTGCCGTTGGAGCTGCTGCCGCTGTTTGGAGCTGCCTCTGCCGTTTGGAGCCGCCGCCGTTTGAAGCTGCCGCTTCGGCGTTTGGAGCACTACCGCTGTTTGAAGCACCACCGCCACTCCAAACACGGCGGCAGCTCCAAGCGAAGCGGCAGCTCAAACGTGACGCGGCGGCACTCAACGGCAGCGGCGGCTCCAAACGGCAGAGGCAGCTCCAACACGGAAGCGGAGCCACCACCGCCGTTTGAGCTGCCGCCGCTGTTTGAGTGCCGCCGTCACATTTGGAGCTGCCGCTTCCGTGTTTGGAGCTGCCGCTGTGTTTGGAGTGGCGGTGGTGCTCCAAACAGCGGTAGTGCTACAAACGCGGAAGCGGCAGCTCCAAACGTGACGGTGGCACTCCAAACGACGGCGGCAGCTCCAAACGGCGGCGGTGGCTCCGCTTCCGTGTTTGGAGCTGCCTCTGCCGTTGACGCCGCCGCGTGTTGGAGTGCCGCCGTCACGTTTGGAGCTGCCGCTTCCGTGTTTGGAGCTGCCACCGTGTTTGGAGTGGCGGTGGTGCTCCAAACAGCGGTAGTGCTCCAAACGCCGGAAGCGGCAGCTTCAAACGGCGGCGGCGGCTCCAAACGGCAGAGGCAGCTCCAAACGGCAGAGGCAGCTCCAACGGCGGCAGCAGCTCCAACGGCACTCCAAACGGCGGCGGCGGCTCCAAACGGCAGAGGCGGCTCCAAACAGCGGCAGCAGCTCCAACGGCACTCCAACGGTGGTGGTAGCTCCAACGGCACTCCAAATGGCAAGTCCCCCACCCTTCCCCTATTTTGCATGTTTTAAACTAGGCCTAAATTTGGGGGGAGGGGCTTAATTTGATTTTATGCCTAGAAAACATGCTGGGTCTTCCTATTGGTGGAGGCCGTATTGTTGGAGAAACACGGTAATATCAGTAGCACTAGACACTGTCTTAAAAAATGGACCACATTGATTCTCACAGTTTTATAGTTTCAAACTGGATGTGTATCTTTTTGCTGAAGAATTGTTAAGTTATCATTGTTAGAATATGAAATAATTTATATATAATATGATAAACTATATTTAGCAAAGAACTATGGTTGAATTTGCCAACTTTTCCTAGTCAGAAAAATAATTTAGATAATAAATTCCGCAGGAGACTCAGGATATTTTTGGCTTTCCCAAAAGATGCTAATTTGTTTAAAATCTGCATACTATAGTGCAGGTCATCTCCTTGAGTGTATCAAATGACTATTGTCTTGAAAATATTACTTCTATTATTAAAAACCAATGGTGTGTCAACTCGGGCATCCATCAGAATCCTGACATGGTGGATAGTGAATACCAAATAAAACAATTTTTAGAATAATTCTTCATAATTCATAACTTTGATTATGTCTTTCTTTTGCACAAAAAAATTCAGAAATATTAGGTAGGCTTGAAGCAAAGAATTGCCATATTTGCTTTAAAAGGAAGATCAGAAGCATTTCAATGTGTATAACAATTAATTAATTTTCAATATGTGTCTTTTTAAGCCACTGGCATAATGGAAAGCTACTTCCTGTGCTGAAGATATGGCTTTCAAATTCAAGGCAATGGAATTAAAATAAAATGTGCCTCAAGCAGATTGGTGTCAGGTGTTATGGCTTTGATGGTAAAGTCTTTAAATCCAAGCGTTGAGCATCTTAAAACTATTTTAGGTATCATATTAATTTTCCAATATTATGTCCTACTTTTTCTCCAAGAAATTTCAGGAATGTTATATAAACCCCCCTCACCAGTATTATTTTAACCATAGTTTTGTGAACTAAGTAGCTGAAGAGAGATAGTGCTAAGACCAACATTGCTCAGAGGGGTATATGGCTGAATGGAGATTTGGATTTGGATTTCCTACCTCATTTAATTTAATAATTGTGTTAGAAGAGTGAAACAGTTAGGTCGAATAAATGGCATATTCTTGAATGCTTCTGAATCTGCACTGCTGCCTGCTACCAGTTTACCCTGCTGCAAGCCCTTTTGAATTTGAATAGACTGAATAGAAAGCTTGCTAGTCCTTGTGACTATTTTCATTCTAGGGTTGCTCATTTGTTCAGATGAAATTGTATTTTAAAAATGCACTTTATGTACATTTCTGATTAACATGACCTTTTTTTTTTCATCTAGCAATAAAGATAGATCACAGTTCAAACCATTTTCCTATATGAGTTGCTTTTTCCATAGTTTTTATCCTGTACACAAATTAGCAATTGGAGACTCTCTAGCTCTATTCCAATGTATTGATTATTTCTATATTACTGTTCCACATGCTCATTGTTAGCATTTCTATAGGGAGTAAACATCCTTATCCTAGATTGGTTCATGGGAGATACCTGTATATAATCCTCTATAGCCAATAGTCTTCTATAGTTAGACAAGCCAAACCAATTTTCTCACACTCACAACTTTTATAGCCACTCGCATGTCATTCATGTTTGAGAGCTAAAAATGCACTTAGATTCACCTTTTTAAAATCTGATTTGTTTTAAGATTCCTGATAATATGCATTATAAACAATTTTACCTACGAATTGTAGCGCAATTATATTCTGTAATTGCAAAGTTTGGTTACTGTTTACTATTTACTATTTAAGAACCCAATTAATTTTAAGAATAACATTATTGAAAAAATAGATATGACTCTTTATGTTCAGAAACTTTCATGAACTGCTAATTGCTACAAAACCTAGTGCTTACAAAAATATATACACTATTACTGGTTATTTAAAATGTAGGTGTGGTTTTGGTAGTCAAATATCAAAGGAAAATGGAAAATTTGATAATTTCTAAAAAGTAGCCCTTGAAAATATGCAACAAACAATCATCAGTTATGGCCTAAAATATAGTTTGATGCATTAATATAATTTTTATAAATACCTTTTTAATCTCTGTATGCTGCTGCATGCCTAACAATTGATTCCTATGCCTGTATCATTTCCTTATTAATTTTTATTATATTTTCATGCTGTTTTAGTTAACTGCATAGCAGGCTATGCAGGAAGAAAAAAGTGTGGCATGAATAACAGTTTATTTTCAAAGTTACAGAATGGGAAAGTAATATTCCATATTTCCTAATAGATTCCTTATTCCCATCATGCAGTTGATGCATTATAGTTAATGCAGATCTACTACAACTTTTGTTCAAATTTTTCAAACATTGTAGATGCTTCAAAATCAACAAACAATTCCTCTACTGGTACACTAGGTATGTTACTAATTATTATATTCTGTTCTTCTTGTACACATGCCATGAGTACAAGAAGCACAATTACAAAATTGTGCCATATAATTATAAAAGTAGATTGGCTACCAATTTTGGAAAACTGAAATATATATTTAAATTATCATTTTACGCAAAATACAAGTAGAATGCTAAAGGGATAAAAATGCATTATGATTGGAGAGTTGTTTTATGAAAAAATAAATCATATTTATTAAATATACATAAAATTCAAACAGGTTACTTGTATCCTTTGCACAATGAACAATCTTGGCTGTCTAATAGTCTTATTTATAATCATGTTTTCATGGCTTCAACTGGTAAACATAGAAATTGTGTCTTGTTTTTGTTATCATATTCTGAAATGTAATTCTGCTATATTCACTTGCTTATTTCACTCAGTATTGTAGTTATTTTTTCCAGAAGTGCAATGGCTTTTGCAGTCTCTGCCTAAGAAAATTTTCAGTTCATTTTCTGAATCTGAATGACTTCTAAGAGGATCATAATTTTTATTTTTATTTGAATACCTCATTGAATGATTTAAATCAAATTATCGTATATACTCGGGTATAAGCCGAGTTTTTCAGCCCATTTTTTGTGCTGAAAAAAACCCCGGCTTATACTCGAGTCAGATTCCCCTCTGGAAAAAAATGGTGTGGAGCTCCGGAGCTGGGCAGGCGCTTCCTGCTTCCGTGTTTCCTTTGCAACTTTTAAGCATGGGGGTAATCGGAAGCAGAAAAGTTCTTGCATGAGGATATATTTTTTTTTTTTAACTGTTTTTAGCGGGGGAAGACCCACCGTCATGTGAGAATGCTCAGACACGAAATCTATCCGCCCAAAAATAAGTGTGTGTGTGTGGGGGAATTTTAACAGAGGAAGATGTAGGGAGAAGGCAAAAGCAACGGAAGATCCTTCAGGGAAACTGAGGGAGACTCACCTTGGTCCAGATGAGCCCCCTTCCCTGCCCCTAAGGAAGCAGAGGCAGCCAGCAAGGGCAGGCAAGCCCCACTTCACGGACTCCGTCCGTCCTCACTCCCACCCACCCACCCACCCAAAGCCACGAAGTCCCCCAATCGCGCAGCCCAGAATCGCCCTCCCCTCAGGGGGCACGACGCCCGGTTTTTCCGAGACAAGAAGCTCTGCCGTGCAATGAAAGCGCCCTGGCTCTAGGCTCGCAGGCTCAGAAAACAACGCGAGCCGAGGTGGCTTCGGCTCCGCTCGGCTTCTCCAACATCCAGCGCCGCCCTGCTGTTCTATGTGCCGGGCCCGGCAAGTCCGAGCAGCCAGCGCGTGGAGCAGGGCGGCGCCAGAGATCGTTGGCTGCCTCTTTGGCAGCACGGGAGGCCTCCCGGCTGGCCAGCTGCTTTCCTCCTTTTCTGCCTGTTTGTTCTGTGTGGCCGAGGAGGAGGAGACCGGCCCGGCTGGTTGGGGGAGGCTTTCTGCGCCGAGGAGGCGGCTGCTAGTCTCCGGCTTTGCTCCGCTTCTCTGATGGTCCGGCGCCGCCATGTTCTTTACTTGGGCAGCCGGGCGCCCGCAGCGGCGCCCACGGTGGCAACAGGCACTTCCGCCCGGGCTCCGCTCAGGTGTCCAGCTGGGGCTGTCGGGAGTTGCTGCCGCTGGTGCGGCCCCAGTCCCGCATCGCCTCGGGAAGGGAAAGGCAAAAAGGAACCTGCCGTTGCAAAAGCGCTGCAGCGCTCTTCTGCGCCCGGCTGCCCAAGTAAAGAACATGGCGGCGCCGGACCATCGGAGAAGCGGAGCAAAGCCGGAGACCAGCAGCCGCCTCCTCGGCGCAGAAAGCCTCCCCCAACCAGCCGGCCGGTCTCCTCCTCCTCGGCCACACAGAACAAACAGGCAGAGAAGGAGGAGAGCAGCTGGCCAGCGGGAGGCCTCCCGTATGCTGCGAAAGAGGCAGCCAATGATCTCTGGCGCCGCCCTGCTCCACGCGCTAGCTGCTCGGACTTGCCGGGCCCGGCACATAGAACAGGGCGGCGCCGGATGTTGGAGAAGCCGAGCGGAGCCGAAGCCATCTCGGCTCGCGTTGTTTTCTGAGCCCGCGAGCCTAGAGCCAGGGCGCTTTCATTGCACGGCGGAGCTTCTTGTCTCGGGAAAAACCGGGCGTCGTTGCTGCCCCTGAGGGGAGGGCGATTCTGGGCTGCGCGATTGGGGACTTCGTGGCTTTGGGTGCGTGGGTGGGTGGGAGCGAGACGGACGGAGTCCGTGAAGTGGGGCTTGCCTGCCCTTGCTGGCTGCCTCTGCTTCCTTAGGGGCGGGAAGGGGGCTCATCTGGACCAAGGTGAGTCTCCCCTCAGTTTCCCCTGAAGGATCTTCCGTCGCTTTTGCCTTCTCCCTACATCTCCGCTCAGGTGTCCGGCTGGGGCTGTCGGGAGTTGCTGCCGTCGGTGCAGCTCCGGTCCCGCGTTGCCTTGGGAAGGGTGGGGCAAAACCAGGAGCCGCTGAGCCTGAGCCTCCGGTGCCGCTGCTGCCATTGCAAAGCGCTGCCGCGGCTCTTCCTTTTTGCCTTTCCCTTCCTGAGGCGACGCGGGACTGGGGCCGCGCTGGCGGTAGCGACTCCTGACTCAGGGGGCCTCCGAAGGGAGGGAAAGAGAGTGACTCCTGCCTCCCGCTGTCATCATCTTCTTCTTCTTTTGGGTTAGTGAATCAATTAAACCTTTCATGATAGTGAGATCGTTTCCCAAATTAATTATTTTTATTTTTGAAATTTACCAGTAGCTGCTGCATTTCCCACCCTCGGCTTATACTCGAGTCAATAAGTTTTCCCAGTTTTTTTGTGGTAAAATTAGGTGCCTCGGCTTATATTCGGGTCGACTTATACTCAAGTATATACGGTACCCTTTTTGTTCAGTCAGAACAGTATTCTGGAGAGTTTGTGCTTGTCTATTTATTATAGTTATATTGTTGCAAAAGACTAATAGGATAAACGTGTATACTAGAATGTGTTTATTGGAGCATGGCAGTGAAATTCTTATTTATTTAGAATTTTTCTTTGTACAATGGTGAACATTTTTTATTTTTGAGAGGAAAATCAAATATTAAATGAAATGTGGACAATACATTTATGAATAATAACCACAGAAAATAAAAGGAGATGTCTGATTTGAACAATCAGGTACTATTTATATGCAGAAGAAAGAACCAATTACTTGATTTTTATTATTCTTGCTGTTAAAAATGTTTTCTTTCAATAGTTTACATTTAAATATAGTTTTAAGTTTGTTAAAATTAACTCTCCCAAATTACACAAGAATTTTGCGACTTTGTAGCTGATTTTAAAAATATTTTTTCTTCATTTTAGCTTGTCACTAAATTTATATTTCATAAAAGTGATTATGTGGTTCAAAGGTTTATAAAGTCCATTGAATGTATGTGGAATTTTGTGTACTTTTAATCTTTTGCCTTGAAGGCTTTATAGCGCAACAAGCACTGTCAAACTCTATACAGGTAGTCTTCAAATTATGATGGCAAGTGGGACAAGAATTGCTTATTTGTTTATTTATTGAATTTATATTGCCGCCTATTCGCCCATGATGCTAACCAATGTGATTATAAAGCGCATCACCACATCACTTAGCAACTGCAGTCCAGACAGTCTAGGTCAAAATTTGGAGAACCACAGGTTTGTAAAACAGAAAGCAGATATGCAGGTAGTTCTTGACTTACAGCCATTCATTTAGTAACCATTCAAAGTTAAAATGGCATTGCATTGACTGTTTTTCACACTTACGACTTGCTGCATCAAAATTCAGATGTTTGGCACTGACACTGTATTGCAGTGTCCCTGAGTCATGTAATCACAATTTGCGACCTTCTGATGAGCAGAATCATTATTTATAGACTCGCAGTATTGACTATCACAGCATCCTAATGGTTATGTGATCAAGATTTGGGTCCTGTAACCATCACACATTACAATAGTTACAGCACCCCAAAATCACAGGATCATCATTTATGACCTTTTCACATGGCTTCCAACAAGCAAAGTGAGGAAATCAATAGAAAGTCACAAGTCACCCTCACACGACGTCTCACTTAATGACTGTGGATTATCTTTTTTAACAACTGCAACTGGGACTACCAGAGCTGCTAATTTTGCTAAGACTTGAGCAAAATATGGCAAAGTAATAAATATGAGATAGCAAAATATGGCAAAGTAATAAATATGAGATAGTTATAGGAAATGGAGAACCTAGCGATTATTTGGTGATAGAAGCAAAGAGAAAGTTGGAATTCTTGGTAAATTAGTAAACTGTCTATAACTCTTGAATGCTTGCCATTTCTTTATGATCTCCATCCAATCCTGCATGAAAAATTCTAGGATCTTTTCCATCTGTAGCATATTTTGATCTGCTTCTTTAACTAGAACATTTTTGTTCTAGTTGCAGAGTCTAAAACATCCAGTTATGGTTGTTAGATGTATTTTTGTAGTATGTTAGATGGCTTATACGAAATATAAGCATCCTGAGATGAATTGCAATGTTTTGGAATAGGATTATAATAGGATTATATCAGGCTGTAAGATTTACGGAACTGGCCATTATCAGAGCATAGTTTCTATTTTGTGTTTGGAATATAAAAGTACCCTTGAAGAGCCAAAGTATGTGAAATAATAGTCCAGTCTAGTCATACATAGACACACACACACGAAAAATACATCTTAAAAAATTTCCAGTGAATTTAGCAGAGTAATATTCTACATAATTTTCAGTGTCTTTAATTTATGAAGACTGAAGAATTTTCCAGCTTTCAAACCAGCACTAGTTTTGACCTTTCAGTTACTGTGAGCTCAGCAAAAGATTGCTGATTAATTTTGCTACTAAAATGGTAGCTGGAGTGTTCATTCCTTTTTTTAATAAATAGATCCATTTTAATACTGCTGCTGACTTAGATATAATAAAATGTTTTTTCAATTCTGCTTCCACTATATTAATAATTGCATCTGTATTAGCAGCTTGCCACAAATGATTTTGGAACACTCAGCTAATTTGCATTAAATCAAATACATAGCATCGTCTGTTTTGTCTTATTCCTGACACTTTTCAATCCCATAGTGCAAACCTTATTTACAAGTCTCAGCACATGTGTATATGTAACATATTTTGTAGAACCTTTTTACAAAGACAGCATTTATTTGCAACATGTCTTTATTCTTAACAGTACAAATACAAATAAGTGTGACAACTAAAGAATATTGCTGAAGGAAGAGATTTAAAATTTGTACTGTTTCCTCCTCAGATGAAGTTCTGTATCCTGTTATAAAAGTTTACAAAATATTATTTTACATTATTGCCACCTATTTGTACAGCTACTTGAGAAATCATATAGGATAATGCAGTATTCCTTATCGGAGACTGGATGAAGAAATGATTCTTAGTACACAACAAGTACTTCAAATCCTAAATGATTGGTAGCAAAGTATCAATTTTGATATGTTATAAAACATTTATAATACTTGATATGCTTGATTATTTATTTATTTAAATCTATAACACCTTATTTTTGTAAGTAACTCAAGGCAGCAATCATACCTAATACTCCTTTCTCCTCCTCTTTGCCTCACAAAAACAACTTAAGCAGGTTAGGCAGGCAGGTTGGCTGACTGGCCCAAAGACACCCGGTTATTACCTTGTTTCAGAATCTGACATAATATATGACAATCTTTAGAAATATTGCTTAGGATCAATTCAAGTTTTACTATTCAAATGTGTATATTTAGGTCATTAGGAAAATATTTTCTCTTTTAAAGTTATATTCTCTAGTGAGAATGAGAAATTATAATGTTTAATTTATAAGTCTAATGAGCATTTTCAAAACTGTTATTTAGGATGGCTGCATGCCAATTCATATTTACTGTATTTACTGTCCATAGGAAACTTCCATAAACAATATAGTGTGTAGTGGACATTATCTTATAGCATCTGTTTGATAATTCCTTCAAAAGCCTATTGGAAATATTGAAAATTGAACTGACACTTTTTTGCACTTTCCTATAGCTTGTGTGAACAGAATTCACACATTCTACAGTATTAACATGATTAGTGAATGTTTGATCACTTAATCTTTTAATGCTACAATACAAAATATGTCTTGAGGTTATGGGCATTTTTCTGATGAATATCTAACATATGTTACTATAATTTATATATGTCCTAATCATTTTTTTACAAACTTTGAAGCCATTCTAATTAAATTACCACATAAATCCATAAAAGAAATCAAAGGACACAAACCGTTATTTGATCAGGATGATTTTGTGATAATGTATAGTATTCACAAGACATTTCTAAGACACATCTTTCAGGTGTACTAAAGAGCAACAAGCAGTAGAGTAGATTATAAAATTGTACTGCATTTTAAAAGGGATTTTAAATTAAATTCAACAAAAAATTAAAACATTGGTACACTTTTTTTTTCCAAAACTTTTTCATAGCTTTTCTTCCAAGAAACCGCTTTTCTATTTTGTGGTTCTACAAACTAACCACTGTCTTTGGCTTTTCTGTTTATAAAAGTCTTTGTTTGTAACTTGGTTTTCAAATTCATTACTACAGTCAAGTAGTTCAGAGCCTGGTGCAGGAGATAAAACCTTTGCAAATGAAGACAGAATCCATTTTCCGTATACCTCAGGCCACATAAAATTGATTGCAGTAATAAAATGACAGCACCTTGTAATATACTGACGGCTTTTTAATTTGAAAACTAGCTTGTCTGATTCAAAGCTTGTTTAAAGCTAATTTATGGCTTGTATAATTTTCAGCTGAATCCTGAGTAGAGGATGATATATGAAAACTGATAGAGTTAACATAATATATTCAAATGTATTGTTAGAGAAAGATATTTTCTTTATTTTTTCAAGTAGCAAGTTTTTCAATGTGTGTTTAATGTTTAAATTAAACATTAGCATCTGTATGGAATACTAGAGCCACTATTCTTTAAAAGAATTATAGTAAATATCAAGAATTATTAAAGCTACAGAGGAGTACAAATAGATTTGTTGAATCTTCATGCATAAAAAAATTGTGGTAAGGGGGAGGGAAAAAAGGGGGAGGGAAAAAAGGGGGAAGGGCAAAATTGTCACAGTCCTTCCCTGTTTAGTCTATATCTGTGCAGTTCATAACCCAAATCTGCACTGCTTTTGACCCTGTTTTTATAAAAATGCTTTTTCCCCCTTCCACTAGAATATTATTAAAAAGTTTTTGTAAATCTTGAATATGGCTCTCAGAATTTGAAACTTCCCTTTCCCTTTTCTTTTCCCTTTCCCTTTTCTTTCTTGTAACAATAGATCTGAGCCATGCCCAATTTTGCACTTTTAATTATTGAAGATATTTAGGAATTCAAGATTGAATTGCTGAGTTCATATTGTTTAAAATATTTGAGCATATATTTAAAAAGCCTGATCAGAGCCTACAGTCAAGGAGATGAACTAACAGCAGTATTTCTAATCATTCCAAGGAACTGATTTCAACCAACCAACATATAGGCTTTGTGCTGATTTGAATTTTTTAGCTTTTTTAATTGCCATAGCAGTGTTGCAAGATATGATCAGTTGCCAGTTGACTCAACAAAATAAGAGTAATTTCTTTCCAGGAATTATTGCTTTGTCCCCAGAAAAGCTGGAGGGATATATCCTTTAGATAGAAAAAAAACATATTCATAAAGACTTTAAACTGAATTTCATGTAGGCTTATTTTACAGATGAGATTTTGTTTCATTAGCTCGGAACAGAATTATTATCCCAATGAGAGATATGCCATGAGGAATGGAAAAATCTTGCATTTTTCAATGATTTGCATGTCCTTAAATATATGCTGATAGGGTGTTAGCAAGAAATATGAACATCAATTCCTGGAGAGCCCCAAGCAACAGAAAAGATAACCCTATGTACAGAAATGTGAAAGGGCTATTGTGCATGATTCATTATGTTTGCAAAGTAATTGGTCGACCAAACTATTATCTTAAAACTTACTCCCATTTAAGGATTTTTTTAAAGGAAATATTGTAATTAATTTTTCTACATAGAAGAAATATTAAACATTAGAAGCCCATACTTTACATTCTTTGCAAGAGTATCTAATATAACTTGATAATGATCATTGCAACAGGTAAGAGTAGCTTAAGCAAAGATTAATATATTTGTTCAATTTTTATATAGATTAATAAATTCTGTTTTAAAGCTTATAGAAGAAGCAAGAGTTGTTTTGTATTCTTATCATAAGTACAATAGATGTTTAAACATAGAGGTTAATTAGTTTCAAAATAAAATATGCTGAGCTATTTCTTATTATTTTGATATTCTGCTACACCTAACTTTATTTAATTTTCTTTTCGTAAAACATAATCTCAGCTTGAATAGTTTTAGATATAGATTACCATATGAAATAAAATTTATGTTGAAACCAATATTGAGTTATTTTTATCAAACTCCTTCCAAAAAATAGATGAAATCAGATAGCTGAAGTTGAGGTATGCATAAAATGGAAAAATTAGTTTTGATCTTGGATCAGTTTTCCTTACCAGAAGGTTCTTTTGGAATGATTCTGGAAGACTGTAATCCGAAGGAATAAAAGTGAGTTGTGAATCGCAAAATTTGAAACTTTTCTTCAAGTATTACAGTCATAGGAAATATTTGGAAATTAGGTATGAGCCCATTACTCCCTTGCTTTTTTGCTTCAACATGCATAAATAGAAGATGTAGCAATCCAAGTTGCCTGCTACCTCTCCACCAATTTATAGACAGATAAACACAAAACAGTTCTTTTACCTTTCATATTCTGAGTCACTAGAAGAGTAAATTTGCCAGAACCTTCCAGCTTCATTATGGTATATCAATTCTTGAAATCCAAAAGGAGTTATTGCTAGACCCAACTATATTGGACAATTTTTGCCTGGAATCCAAACCTCCCTTTTTAGTGAGGTTTTTGAGAACGTGGTTATAAAGAAGCTTCAGGGGATCCTGAATAAAATGGATTTTCTGGATACCTTTCTGTTAAATTTCAGGACTGGATATAGAATTGAAACAGCATTGGTCATGGTTTTAGATGGATGGAAAGAATGCATCCATCTTTTCTGTATTTGACCTTTGATACCATCGACTATAGTATTGTTCTGGAATAGCTGCACAGGGTGGGTAGAATGTATTTTGCTGATGTTCCTCTTTTTTCCTGACAAGTAGAAGTAATAATATTGTTGGGAGCAAAAGCTTTGTGTAATGCCATAGGTTTTGTTAATTTCTCTGCTTCTGTTTAAAATATGCATGAGGCAGGTTATCAAGGTCATCTGTAACCATGGGGTGAGTATGCTGATGATACCCAGCTATATAACTATTCCTGGTAAAGTAAGCAATGCTATTGATGTAATTTTCTTGATCCCTAAAGACTGTAGGGGGGAAATGCAGTCTCATTCTTCCTGGTGTTGGACAGTACTTGCTAAATTACAACTTTATGGCTTTTTGTGGTTAGCCATTACCATGATGTGCTATGAACATGAAATATCTGATCTCAAACAGTGCGCCATTGATTTAGAACTGCAAGCAGATTTACCAGTTTGGTATATAAACATCTTCCTAAGTTATTCTGCATCTCTTCTCCAACCAGCCAGTTATTTTGGTCACATAACAATTCCAAAATTTAGAAGGGCATTGTTTTTCACCAGATTCAATTATTCCCAATAAAAATTATTTAAGGGAGTTCCCAAAGGATTCCTTTTGAACAAAAACTATTTTCACAATGGAGCAATGTATGTTATTTTGTATTCTCCCCCCCTATGCTAATGCTCAGAAGGAATTAACCTCCATTCTTTACTAAATATCTTGGGCATCCCATCAGTTCAATCTGACTTTACTTCTTGAACCACACCTAAATACAGTATGCATAATATTTATATATTTATTCTAATCCTTTTTATATATTTTACAACTTTTTTATTCTAAATAATTATGACTTCCTTGTTTTATTTGCTAATCAAAGACTGAATAAAAATTGCTTGATGGGTTTTTAGAAAAGCTATTGTTTGTTGCCTTTTTTAAAAAATTTGTCAAATAGTCACCATTTCTGACAGCGTAAAGGGTCACTTTGACATATTTGATCACAGATAGTTCATATTCATGCCTATCTGATGTTATGGACATAGACCGATGGTTTGAAAATCAAATATTATAATAATGTTAATTCTTACAGAGTTTTTCTAAATATATTTATCCAGATAGATCATAGCATTGTGCTGAAAAATCTGCTTGACAATCCAGTTGACTAATAATATTGCCTTACATATCTGAACATCTAACTTCTGAAGAATAAGAATATAGAATAAAAAAATTATTTCTATAGACTAAGGATTAGCTTATAAAAGGCTACTAAACTGAATTAGGGACATTCCCTAGTAGTTATGTACAGCTGCTTCTTGTAACACCCATCTGTTACACTACTGTTTTCTCAGAACAATGATTTTTGGTTAATTTGGGAAAATGTTGTAAGTTATTAGTATGGATTCTACCATAGCAAAAAGCAAATCCATTAAGTGGAGAAATTGCATATCAAGAAGGAAAATTAGCAATACTCAGCATTATTGCTAACTGGAAAGTCTGTACCTTGAATCAAACCAGGAGCATATTCTCTTTGGTTTCTAGTTTTTTCTTTAATACAGGTATTTAATCCCACATATATATTTTTACACCATTACTTTTTTGGCAGCCAAATTATGGATCATTGAGCTATATTGCTGGCTTCTGAGAACAGTATATGTTCTAAGAACACCTGCAAAAGTAGTAATTTATGGTAGTACTGTATCTGCTATTGTTTGATGCTACTGCATATGTATTGTGTTATTTATTTTGAGTAATATAGTTATTGAGTGAACTGTACTTAATGTGAAAACTAGATTGAAAATAAAAAAATGAAAATAAGAAAATTGACAATAAGAAAATGAAACACTTTGTAGCCCATATTCTCTTTTTTATAGCAAAGAAGCAATTTTTAAAAGTAGAGTTGTTCCTTGTGTATATTATCCCAGTCAACCTAGATTTTTTTCTTTGAAAGATGAAATGTATAGAAAATTATACAGTTAAGCACACTTTATCTGTTAGTAATATTTTATCTAACTTCTTTCTCATTGTTTTCCAAAATTATAAGAATAAGTAATGCAACATCTGATGGTAGACAAACATTGTGATGTAGGAAATTCATAACTTTTGTATCTGATAATATTTATATTTGAAGAATGGGAGAAGGCACAAGAGGATCCACTATCTTGTTTTGTATACACTAATAGAATAGAGTTAGTTAAGAAAATGGAAGTAATAGGTACAATGTCCATTAAATATACTTGATTGTGATAGATAATTGGTCTTTTAAAATGTATTTAATACATGCACAGCAATAATAAATAGGATTCTATAGTGGGGAAAAATAAATGGAAAAGTACCCCACAATTGGTGGAATTTCTAAAGAGAAGTGATATTTAAAATATAATTGCAAATAATTTTAACAAGGCCAAAACGGGAAGAGAACAAAATTTACTGCACAAAAAGCATTATGAAAATCTGATTTAAAAAAAGAAAACAAGAAAGAGGTGAAGGAAAATGTTGTATCACCAAAGAACAGTACTGATAGTGGCACTGTATCAAAAAATTAAAGCTCTGATTGAGCTGAAATTGGAAAAGGATGATAAGAATCACATAGATATATTCAAAATAAAAGAGAAAGGAATATAAGCGCTAAGTGAAGATAGCAAAACACTAAAAAGTTAAAAAGAAAAGGCTACTAACTTCTCACCCAATTATCTCTGAGAAGGTGGGGTGATTTCACTAGATAATTCTGAACATCAGGTCGAAGGTAGAGTGTTGCAGTATGAAATTCTTAGGAACATACTAAGCAATTGTGAATTTTTTATTTGGAATAAATTTAAATCTTCAAGGCAAGATACTGAGGAACTTGCTGGTAGCCTGGTTGATATATTATCTATTAGTAATTTTGGAAAATGGGTGAAGTACTGCACAAGAAGTGTCATATATCTTTTCTTTTATGTATACTGAGAGCATTTGCATCAAGACAAATTCTTTGTGTGTCCAATCACACTTGGCCAATAAAGAATTATATTCTATAAAGAATAGATCCAAACGAATTACTTTGTAAGTATCTTAAAAACAGTATATATTAGAAAACAGCATACATTTATCAAGAATAAGTCTTGACAATATCTTACTTTTATCATTGAGTAATCCTTAGGAGATTATGGAAATATTTTTTCTTACAGCAAACATCTCCAATCTAGTAAAATCTGGCAGAATTGGTTAAACAATGCCACACAGGAAATATGCCTTCTTTGTGTGATAACTGCTATCTGGAATGTTATTCCTCCAAAGTTACATGCAGATCCTCAAAAACATGACCATTCTCCCAACCTTCTTGTATAGCCTAAGCTGTGTTGGGGAATATGAGTATTTATTTTGGTATAAACAGATCAAGAGTCATTCTGATTTCTAAATCTAATCAATAACTTTCAGGTTGCTGTATGATTTTCTGATAAATAAGTAACCACCATTAAGTATGGTCTGGATTGGATGATAATTAAATGAACATATTATAGTCATATCCAAAGAGTGCCAATTAAGTGTCCCTCATCAAACTAGAATGAAGTATTAAACAAGAACATTCGGACTTGGTGCCTGCAGTTTGCCAAAATTATATTAATAACCTGGATGAAAAGATAGAGAAAATGCTTATAAGATTTGCAGGTTTACAAAATTCTTCATAAAACAGAAATAAAAGTAAAAACAAGCTTGTTAATTTAAAAAAAAAAATCTGTGTAGTCAGATCCCCCTTCTCCACCATGAGTAACTATATCTAGTAACTAGTTCTAGCATCACACTTTGAGAAATTGGAACAGATTCAATGAAAAGCAGCAATCATGATCAGGTGATTAAAAATTAACTCTTAGAAAAGACATTGAAGTAACTGGAAAGATTTAGCCTTCTGGAAAGAGGACAGAGAGGAAGATATGTTAGCAGTTTTTAAATTTCTAAAAAAAATTATCACAGAACAGGTCAAGGCTTTTTAATATCACTGAGTATAGAACTCCAAATTTTGTGGATTACAAAATGTAGACTCTGTAAATTTAGAATTTTTTTCAACATCAAGGGTGGGTGAAAAATGGAACCAGATGTGCTTCACTTCCTTTCACTGAATGCCTGCAAATAGAAGCTGGAAACCAATCAAGTACTGTAATTTGAATTATGGAACTGAGCAGAGTGTTGGATTTGGTGTCAAATGTTTTTAATGTCATTTAAAAAAATTAACAAAAAGAAGCATTAATCATAAAATAATGTACTCGGTAACAATACAGTTATTAACACAGTGTTCATTTAAATAGGAGTCTCCCCTAGGTGCTATTGTTATACCACCTAGATGAACAAACATGCCTTCAGGTGTTAGGCTACCAATTCTTTTTTCAGGAAGATTAATCATGTACGTCTTTAACAAAATAAATTTCCTTTCTGTTCCATTCATAAGGCTGTTATTTTTTAAAAAATGATTAAAAGCAAGTTTGTTTTATAACAACTATTTAATAGCAATTTATAAGAACACAATATTGTCCTGCAAGTTAATTTATGATTATATATATTAAAACAGAGGTAGATGAATGAGAAGGATGTTTGTTTTAATATAAATTTCTTCAACCTGGATTTTCACAAATCCAAAACATTTTTCTTTATTTAACCTTTTCATAATCCCTTTCATTAAAGTACACTTAGACCTCTATTTTGTTTCTTGAGAAGGTATTTAATTCACAACTTAGTGTCATTTGTATTATACCAGAAGATTAACTTTACAAGCTGTGCTATTAATCTAAGTAGCTCTACATATTGACCTATGAAAGAGCATAATTGTTAGCTTTTAATTAAGTCAATTAATTGTCAGAGTTTGATGAATTTATTATTACAAGAAAATTAAAGACAAAGAGAAATCATCATTTACCTGATCAAAATAATATTTTATAAAATTTTATAGTGTGCTATATTTAAATTATGTAAGCATCTATTGTAAAGCAACTAAAATATATAATTAAGAATAATAAAAACTAACATGAATTATTCTGATTAATAATTTTACAAAATTAGAAAAAAATTATCTAGATAATTTTAGACTACAAGGACAACAATTAGTCATCTTTTGTAATAGGAATTTCATATAGATGCAGCCAATTTAGGACAGCAGAGACCATTCTGGGAAGCTAGTTCACTTTCAGATAGAATAGATGGATGCTTGTTACTGCACAACTCATATGCTGTCAAATTCCATATACTCTAAGCTCCAAAATACTCCTGGAATAAATTTTGATAAAATTAAATATGAAAAAGCAAAGCATTGTGAGTTGTTCCTTCCATTCCCTGCTCTTTTTAGAAACATTGGAATTCAGTGCTATCCAATAAAATTATAAGCAGAAAAAAGCCACTATTGCATATTGTATTCTCGTTTAGAGGATAGGTAGAGCATGTCCTGCTCGTGGGTTTTGTTGAAATGTATTTAGCTACTTTTGGTAAAGAATGCTAAGGGAAAAGTTGATTGTCTTATTTAGCAAAGTGCTTTTTACATCATCATAAGGGTACAACCTCAATTGTTTAATAGGGTTGTTTTGATCTACTTCTGGACTATTTCTGTGACCTGATTTCAGTAGTGCCATTGTCTAAATAAGATACAATCGGAAATTCTGGAATGTTCATCTTCAATTAATCAGATTCAAAACCAGCAAAATACGGTTTCTGCTTGTGCTTATTATAAAAAGAACATGCCAGATATTGGGCAGACACAAGTAAGTAATGTGGAGCAGAATGATCACAATTTCTATTTTCATTTCACACTTTGACACTTTTTCCATTCAGATGTAAATAGGAAAAGTATTAGTAGGAAGACATCCATTTTAACTCACAGTGAATTCATAGACAGTATTTTATGTGCATTATGAAGCTCTTGATTTCTTTCATTTTATTTTACTGGAATATTATTTTATATCATAAAATTATTGTCAATTTGTTGCTTAATAACCTTTATATTCTCAATTTAAAACTGGCAAGTGTTCCATGCCCTTTATTATTCAGAAACTTAGGTAAGAATTATTCATTATCCTGCAATAAATCATTTTTATCGAAGTTGTTATTAAAGTGTGTATAAGTGATTGATTTTATATATATGTGTTTGTGTGTGTGTGCATGTATGTGCACCTCATCTCTCATATATATTCTTCTACTTCAGAAAAATGGGAAAACATAAATTATGTGTGTGTGTGTGTGTACGAGACTCCCTCTTTATTATATATATATATATATATATATATATATATATATATATATATATATATATATATATATATATATATATATATATATATATTAAAGAGGGAGTCTCGTACACACACACACACACATAATTTATGTTTTCCCATTTTTCTGAAGTAGAAGATACAGACAAAATAGATTTAAAGTGTCAGTTATAATTCATTGCTTGCAAAGAACTGCTTTATTCTGATACTGCATGGAAAAGGGGAAAAAACTATCTAAATCATTTTGGTGGCAAGCTTATAACCAAGATACCATCAGCATTTTCCTCCTTGGAAAATATATCTGCCATAAATTAAATGAAATCTTCAGTATTAAAATGTCTCTGACAAGTTTAACCCAACCATTGCTGTATGGGGGTGTTTTTTTTTAGCAGCAAAGTATTTCTATATAGTTTTAAAAGAAAGAATAAATTCATACTGTGCACCTATGATAACTTCTTTCTTACTGCACATGAACTTTCTTAGCCTTGGGTTATCTTTTATATATTGTTGGTTTTTAAATGAAATATATCAGTGTTACAGTCCAGCCCAAACTCTGCTGTTGGTCATAGAAAATCTCTCCTAATCCAATGTTATAAAGACTGACTCTAATATAAGAGATAACAGAATTACTGAGTTGGAATCCTTTCCTTGTAGGTCTTCTAGGCCAACTCCTGTTCAAGCAGAATACTCTTTATCTGTGATGGCGAATCTATGGCACACGTACCACAGGTGGTATGCAAAGCCATTTGTGCCAGCATGTGAGCCACAGGCGAATTTACCTCACTGCACATGTGCGTGCCTCACAGCTGATTTTCAGTTGGTTTGAGGCCTTTTTTGGCCTCCCGGAGGCTTAAGGACAGCTTCTACAGCCTTTGCAGGCCGAAAAATAGGCCCGTTTCATCACTTCCTATAATATCAGAAGAGACTAAACGGGCCTATTTTTCAGCCTGCACAGGCTGCAGAAGCTGTCCTCAAGACTCCGGGGGCTGAAAAAGGCCTCAAACAAACAGAAAATCAGCTAGGAGGTGCAGTGCAGGTAAGGGGTGGTGGGGGAATTGTGCGCTCATGCACAGGGGGTGGGGGCAGGTGCATTGTCTTCTGGGTGCTGGCATGTGAGTATGCGTATGCGCGCATACACAGTTTTTGGCACAGGAGCCCCAAAATTTTAGCCACCACTGCTCTATATCAAGGGTGCCAAACTCGTGATGACACAGTGTCGTCACGTGACGTATCACAAATTTTTTCCCCCTCACTAAATTGGGGCTGGACATGGCTAGCATGTGATGTAGCCGGCCTGTGGGCTGTGAGTTTGATACCTGCTCTGCACTATTTCAGACAAATGGTTGTTCAATGTCTTAAAAATCCAGTGTTGGAGCACCCACAACTTCTGGAGGCAAAACATTCCACTGATAAATTGTTCTCATTGCCAGGAAATTTCTCCTTAGTTCTAGGTTGCTTATTTCCCTGATTAGTTTCCATTCGTTGCTTCTTATTCTGCCTTTAGGAGTTTTGGAGAATAGGTTGACCCTCTTTTTTTGTGGCACCCATTAGATATTGGAACATTGCTTTCATATAACCCAATCCTTCTTTTCATAAACTAGACATTCTCAATACCTGTAACTATCTTTATAACTGTTCTTTATATATTTTAGCCATCTTTGTTGTTCTTCTCTGTACTCTTTCTAACATCTTTTTTATATTGTGGGGACCAAAACTGGATGCAGTATTCAGAGTGTGATCTTACCAAGACATTATTGTTAATACTTCACATGATCTTGATTCTGCCCCTTTGCTAATGCAATCTACAATTATACTGGCTTTTTTGGCGCCTGCAGCATACTGCTGGCTCATATTTAAGTGATTAACCACTAGAACTCCAAGATCCCTCTCGCAGTTTCTACTATTAAGCCAGGTACCACTTATACTACACGTGTGCATTTCGTCTAGTTTTTCCTTCTATTTTCCCCACAACAATCCTGTGAGGTGAGTTGGGTCAAGAGAGAGACCAACTGCCCCAAAGCCACCAAGCTGGCTTTCTGGCTTAATGATCATGATTAGGACCATCAGAACTTGATTGATAAGTGATACAATTGATAAGTGAAGTATCATGTGATTGCAACTGTGCTTATAATTGGAGTGCTCACCCTGACACTGGGACAATAAGCCAGAAAAAAAATTAATGTTTGTATTTACGTTAATTGCAGAGGAAAGGCTTATAGCAGAGTAAGCATGTACACACTGGGGAATATTGGAGAGTTTAAATCCATGTAAAGATAAAAAGTAAAGGTTTCTCTGCCGTTCATGTCTAATTCTAGGGCACAATGCTCATTTCCGTTTCTTGGCTGAGGGAGCAAACATTGTTCTTTGGCGCAATGGTTGGAAGTATTAGAAGTTATGCAGTATTACAAGCTACTTCTGCTCACTGCCAGCTGACTGCAATTTGGCAGTTCAAATCTCACCAGGCTCAACGTTGACTCAGCCTTCTATCCTTCCAAAGTCGGTAAAATGAGGAGCCAGATTGTTGGGGCAATATGTTGACTGTAAACCACTTAGAGAGCTCTGTAAAGCACTGTGAAGCAGTATACAAGTCTAAGTGCTATTGCTATTGCCCAAAGACATTTTCCATGGTCATATAGTCAACATGTCTATATGCCAAAGGCATACGGAACGTTATAATCTCCTTTTACCTATTAATCTACTTTCATTTGCATACTTTTGAACTGTTAGGTGGGCAAGAGTTGGGGCAGGAGTGGGACTTCACCTCATTGTGCAGCACTCAGGTCTCAAACCCAGGCTGTAAGCTTTCCAGCTGAAAAGCTCAGCATACTTAATTACTGAACCACCATGCCCATGTACAAATAATTAATTCAGTTTGGCTTTTATGTGAGGAAAAAACACATCAGAGAGAAAAATGTTGTTATATAAACAAAACAAATTTACATTGATGGCGTTTTCTGATCTTGGTATTCAGCTTGCAGACATTTTATTACCCCCCTAGTAACATGATCAGTGCAGTATTAGAAAAGTAAAGTTTGGTGGTTAGTAGAGGTTTATTTCCTTTGTTCTGCAATTCATTAATTTCTTGTTGATTACTTTTTTTCTTATTCCTGTGTTGGTTGTTCCTCTGTGTCATTATTTTATTGTCATTGTTGCCTGTTGTTGGTTTGAGGTTACTGGGTTGATATAGGTCCAGTTTGTATAGATGTTTAGTTGATTGCTAGAGAAAAATGTTAAATATTGAACTGATGTTGCATTGTTGGCTATACTTTTTTGTATAGATCCATAAGGATTCGAATATGTATGTGCATATATGCATATATTTTTCAATTCAATTTATTCTAAAACTTTGACTATTTGTAGTTCAAGCTGCAAAATAACATCTGTCCTTATGACTATCCCATTAATTGTAAACATAACAATCCTGGCCTACCCATATTTGCTATCGCTATGACTTGATGCACTTCAAAACAACATAAGTTGTAAGTTTTCAGGCATGAACTGTCTCTTACTTTAGTGGCACTACAATACATGTATCTATATAATAAACAGTAAAAATCAATCAAGATCTACCTAGAGAAATTATGAACTTCAAACAAAATATGAATCAAATTGCTGTGCTGATATTTTTGTGTTTTTGTTAGTGTCAAATTAAGTAAATAGCCTTTTCTTAGAGTGATATTTTACACCAGTCAATAGAGATAGATGAAGTAAGACTATTTTGCTTGCTTATAATATTGGGTAGATTATAAAGATATGTGGGCTGCAGCCAAGCAAGCCAGTAAACACTTCTGCAGTAAAATAGCATTAGCAATTGAGCACTGTGTTATAAATATCTTTATCAGAATCACCTGTTTCAATTTTTTTTCTTTCTATTCAATTTCATTCCTTTGCAACAAAGTGCTCTCTTGATTTCTTAAAATTCTTTTTTGGCATATTTATATACAAAAGATTTATTTACAAAAGTACAAGTAAAATTAAATGTGTACATTTAGACATGAAAGTCTATTATATGAATAAGGTAGATTATGAAATAATATTTCTAATAAAGTATATAGCACAAAGGGATCAAATGAGGTGGCAAGGTTCTTAGTGGCATAAGTGACGTATGGAGGAGAGTGGTGATGTTTTTAGGGAAATAATTGATATTTATCAAAATTCAGTAATGTGAAAAATGATGGTAAACAACATGAAATTGTAAACAGATAAAGTAGAGGTGCTGCTGGTCAATAATAAACCAAATCTGAGAATCAGATGACTTGAATTTGAGTAGTGCATCTGTGTATATCTAAGATACTGCTTGTTGATGTTTCACAAACTGGCAAATTTCAGATTACTTAATTGAGCGTTTGTTTGTTTGTTAAAGATTTTATGCTGACTAGGCAGCTAGATTTTGGACCATACATGATTATATGCTGAAGTTTGATTTGAAAAATAATAATTGTTAACCATCAATAGTTGCTTGAGCTAGGTAGCATATGCATTTCAGTAAACAAATAAATGTCAAGATGTTGGTTTTAATCTTTAAAAGTGTAAAAGGATTAGTGCTTGACTTTCTGACAGAATTGCTTTTTTCACTTTAACCCTATCTGCTCTCTAGATGCTCCTAGTTAAGTAGAATTATTTATGTTCATGTGGAAAAAGGCTTTCTTATGCCTTGTTCCTGAACTAAAAAATTTGATCCCTCAGGAATTGTATTTTACCTTTAATCACCACTTTTGAGAACAGAGTCCTTTAAGGTCCTGTTTTCTTCTGTGAGATCTTCTCAATTAATTCAATGGTGATGTTACAATATTTTTATGTATTTTACATATGTTTTGAACAGAGGTATTTAAGTTGCACTTAAATGCCTGGCCAAAAAACCCCTCCTTTTTGAAACCCTCCTTTGCACAGCTGTCCTTCGCAGTTATGCTTTTCTATTAGTCACACATTTAAAATACTTGCAATATTGAAATATATTTCATTATTGGAACATGAATAATATGAACATTAATGCAAATACTTTGATACTGTTATACTACATCCAAATTTAATTATTTAATGATAGGAAAATAGTATTCTCTTCTGAAACATCATTTAGACTTTAGTTAATGTAATCTCTCTTTTATAATTAATAACTTGGTTAAATTTCTTATCTTTATCTATATACATGGCTGCAAACTAGAAACCACACAGATAGTCTTTCCTGGCTTCTATTGAAAGTCAAAAAACACAAACAAAAGCCATTCAATTGCTAATAATAGGAAGGGATTGGAGTCAGACAACAACAAAATAAATTAAAATAAAATTGCTATTCTTGGCAGTGCTCATTGATTGGGTTGCCAGCAGGTTTGGACTAAACCTATGTCTCCTTTTGAGTTGGAGTATTCCAACAAAAGCTTTGTCTTCCAAATTAATCAAAGATAGGGCTGGAATTGGCTTTTCTGAAAATATACAATAGCATACACAGACTATTTTAAATTCTCTGTTGTTGAGGATTATACTGCCTCAAAATAGTGCAAAATTTACACAACCAGCTGTTTTTCTTCTGATAAGCACTTTTGCCAGGAAATTTCATAAATTCAGTGCCTTGTTTATGAACGTAGCTGCTGTCAATTTTTAGGTGCATGACTTCAAGCGTTTCTTAAGGTGACATGCTGCTTATGTCTTTCTTTTCATGCTTTTCATTCCTTTGAGAAATAGGCACATTTGTGCTTAGTTTATACAGTGTTGTGAATGCTTGCTTTTTGTATTAGAAACCAAAACCAATGTTAAACTATTTGCAAGTCTTTCTTCTATAGAGACCCTTGGTTGTTCTTGATATTTCTTTGTACGATTTTCTGAAAGGCTTTGATAGTGAGGTAGGGCAGAAGATAAAATGTAACTACCTGATTAAACTAAAGTATAAATTACTTTTTATATTACAGGGTCATCATATCAAGAATATATCTTAAGTTTATTAATCACATAATTTGAGATCACTTTTTTAAAAAGGCAAGCATTTAGCATGATTGGGAAAGTAGCATTTTACACAAATGGAGTTTCTTTTGTGAACAAGACGGAAATAAAATTCTGACTTTGATAATATAACATTTAAAGAAAAATCTCAATGCATAGAGACTGCTTCTTTTTCTTACATACATCTAAATATGAAGGTCAGTTTGAAATTCACTAAACCCAGAGATGTAGGCTTAGACAAGATCCCCATTCAGTGATCAGTAAAAAGATGGAAAATACCAAGGGAGGTTGATATTGTTTAAAATATATAATATATGGTTTTTTATTTTATTTCATTAGATATGGTTTTTTTTATTGAAAAATACACAATTTATTTAAAAAATCATTGCAATTAAGGTTTCTGACTTCAACTTAGCTGCAAGATGACATGATATCATTCATTAAAATAATAAAAAAATGGAGAAAAGAGTTGGATTTTTACATACTAATTATCAATAATGTTGAATAGTTTTAAAATGAAGACAGAGGAGCCACATGAAAAAAAAGATTACTGAAAATTATTTCCCATTCTATTCATTTATTTATCAAATTTTTATACTACTTTAATCACAAGATTTGGCAGCTAGCAGAGTATAAAAATACAATTAATATGAGACAGAATCCAAACAAAATATGTGTACCAAAAATCCTGTGGAAAATCTCTATCTTCAGCTTTATCTAGAAGTCAGACAATGTCAGAGATAAAGGAATCAATAATTCCAGGAGTCTGACCTCATTGGGGGAAAAGAGATGTAGAGAAAGCATCTCTGTATTTTTGACAGAGTGTCAAGAATTCCCAGAGTTCCCAAAAAATGGGGACAATTATGTGCTACTCCCAGGATGGACTAAGTAGCTGCATCAACTCAGTGGGTGAATGTGGTCTGTGGTCTGCAGTTTTCTTGGCAAGATTTCAAAACTGGTTTTCTCTTGCCTATTTCCTAGAGCTAAGAAGATGATTAGACCAAGATCACCCAACTGGCTTAGTGCCAAAGGCAAACTAGAACTCATGGTCTAGCTAGCCTAAGGCCTTAACCCATGGATGTCAAACTCGCTACATCACATTGCCATCATGTGACATTTTGTGATTTATTTCAGAGTAAACATTCCTAAGATGGATAGCAACCAACTAATCTAAAATCATACTGGCTTGTAATGTTGCTTATAGGGGCAATGAGCAGTAAGCAGATAGCCAAGTGAGATAACTAAGCAAGTGAGCTGCTTCAACCTTTAATAGGTATTTGTTAATGCAAGGTTATGATCGGGTGGCTTAGGTATCTTTAGTGTATTTTAGTATTAGTATTTTTTTTACAGTTGAGATATTCTTCTTACACTTCCCTTTGAATTGATAGATTTTTAAATTATTTTAGTTATGTATATGTGTGGGTACCTTTTTAATAAAAAGGCATATTTGAAACCATGCTATGCTTGATTCTGAGTCTCAGTCTTAGCATTCAGTCTTTGCAGTTTCTTTGTATGCTTCCAGATTCATGGATCTGCTAAGAATCCCCTAATTGTTATAAATTTATTGTACAGTTTTAACCTTTATCTCATTATATATGAGGTTTCTTGCTGGCACCACCATCCCCCTTTTCATTTCTTTTACTGTAAATTTAATGAAGCATTTATGGTAAGTTCATTTCAGTAGCAATCATCGCGTTTCAAAGTAGGAATTCAGTGTAGAATTGCATATTAATTTCTCTTTATAGTAAATGAAATAAAAATTCCAAATATGCAACTCCAGGAAATTGAATTGTGTTCCTCTATTGCTTATTCAATGCATCGGAAAACAGAATTAAAAAAGACAGAATAGAATAGGTAGAGGGTACTAAGTATAGCAAGTAGCTCATATTTTGAATTTTACTTAATGATCTGAACATTTATTGCTATAAAATAAATTCACCATTTGGAGATAATAGTGGAAATGTAAAACATTAACATTTTAATTAATTTAGGGTAGAAACATTCATTTTGCGTATTTTACCCTTTTTCAATATAGCCAAGATTTTTAATAGTTGAGAAGTTCTCTTTGCATTTTTTTTGTCATTTGCAATTGCTGATTCAGTACAGTGTTATTGAATGCTGTTTTAATAAATGCTGAAGGTGTACAAATCTGACATTACCTTATAAAATGCTGGCATCAATATCAAAATGTGATACATCAGGCATGTACATATATCTATATTAATACTGATATCAATATCAATATGTAGATAATTATATAAATCTATCATTCAAAGCATATGGATATGTGCAAATCTAAAAATGTACCTGAATAGGCTTCAGTGTAAGCAGTGATGCCTGTTATGAACCACTCTTTTAATTTCCCACACTTCCTACAGTAGACTCATTTCAGGGCATTGTAGAAGCTCTAGTGACCATAGGTTGGTTTCTTTATTGCTGCCAGGGAAATTCTCAGTTTAGCATAAGAAAGCCATGAAAAAATCAAACTTGGAGCTTTTCCAAGGTAGGCTGATGGAAATCTTTCTGAGAAAAAAAAGGTTCACTGAGATGATAATCATAGTTTGATTTAGCTTCCAGCTTCACATGGAAAGACCCCCACAAAAAAAAACAGTTGTTGGGTTAATTTTGTGTCACCCACTTATGCCATAGAGTAGACAATGAATGAATGAATGAATGAATGAATGAATGAATGAATGAATGAATGAATGAATGAATGATTAGTGATACATGCTCCAAAAAGGGAAATCCTAACTAGGAGCTAGAAGAGAAAGTATAAAAAAATATGAATTCAATATAAATAATATGGAAAACAAGATATTCATCCACCATTTCTCAGAATTCCAAACCACCCATCTCCCCCTCTCCTATTTCATGTGTCTACATTAGTGAAGATTTGTGGTTATTTCATCTCCAAGGCTTGAAGGTTAATTCAAGGTTACTCCAGGTTAATCTAGGAATAACAAATAGTAAATGTGGTTCCTAGTAAAATAATACCTCCATGTTTCTGCATACTTTTGAAACACAAGTAGTTCTCAACTTGTGCACAAAATTTCTGTTGTTAAGTGGGAGATTTGTTAAGTGTGTTTTGCCCCATTTTACGACCTTTTTTCCTCAGTTGTTAAGTGAATCACTGCAGTTGATAAGTTAGTACCCTGTTTGTTAACTGAATCTGATTTCCCTATTGACTTTGCTTGTGAGAAGGTGATCACATGACCTTGGGACACAGCAACGGTCATAAATAGGAACCAGTTGTCAAACATCTGAATTTTGATCACATGATCATGGGGAATGCTACAAAGGTTGTAACTGAAAAATGGTCATAAGTCACTTTTTTCAATGCTATTGTAACTTTGAACAGTCACTAAATAAACTGTTGTAAGTCAAGGACTATTGAATGGACAAGACTGGTTGGTAGAACACTGGCCAGAAAACCAACAGCCATTCCTAAATGGAAATCATTGTTCCTATAACAAAAGGGAGAGTACATTAGACTGCTTATTGCAGATCACATAGATCTCCCTTTAATATTTGCATGTCCAGTGAATTATTTTCATAAAAGATGGAATAGATAATTATCCCAAAGTATCTCATATCTTAGCAGCAATTCAGTACATTTTATAGATTTTTATTTTATTATTACAAGATTTTCCCTTGTTATTCCACCTCACTTTCAAATAACAAAAAAAAAAACTAAAATGACAATAATACACACACACACACACACACACACACACACACACAAAGTTAAAATCAGCAGCTCGAAAAAAGCCAGTCATAAGACAGACACCTTTCTGTAGTCTAAGAAGGCCTGTTTTTTTTTCTTACTGTGAAAAGGCATGTTGCTTTTTTATTTGTCTCTTTCTATTTCAATTTTCCTAATCATTTTCTTTATTCTAGATTTTAAAGTGTAAGTGTTGGTCCTGGTCTGAAAGAACCAGCGGTTTTATACCATAAGAAAAGCTCTGCTGGATTCAGTTATAATTTCCACTTGATCCCACGTACTAATGTGCCAGTATTTCACATTGTAAAGTTTTTACATTGTAAATATTTTATTGCAAACTTCTAATATTGTTGAGTACATTGTTGGTGATTAGATCTGTGATTAGAAATTTTAGTCCTATCTGGTAGATTCATGTCTTAATCTTTGCTTAATAAAGTTTACAGGCTAGTCAATATTTCCCCTGTGGGCCCACTTGGCAAATAAGTGATTAGGAATATTTCTATCATTGCTGTGGTGGGGCAATCACACACAGTATTTTTAGCATTTTTATATATTCCAAGAAAAAATACATTAAAATGCATAGGGTAGAGAATGTATCTTGCAGTGAGAGGAATATTTTGTGTCTCTAAAAATATATGTATAGGACAGTGTGTTTTCTATTGTATACTTGGATGGACTCCTAAGTCACTCTAGACATTGACAATTCATTGGTCTATCTGTTACACAAAATGTAACTCAGATTATGTCTTCACTAAAATTGATAAATTTAACTTGATGCAACTTCCTTCTCTTCAATACACCAAATAAAAATTCAGCTGGAAAAGACTCTTAGAAACTATTCAGTTACAGCCATTACATCTTTTCAAGTTTTCCTATCTAGTACCTGCAGAAGTGAGCATTTCCCCCAAATCCCTACTCAAAAAAGTCAGCTTCATTTCCTTAGTAAAGAATTGGCTGTGGTCCTAAGACAGAACTGCTGACCAGCTGAAAGTCACAACTGTTGTGGCGGTCAGCCAGAAGGGCCACTCTGTAGAGAGGCTGCTTCCTAATCAGAAGAGAGAAGCAGATGGGAGACTTGGGGATCTGGCATAAACTCATAATACTGTAGTGAGCATAAATAAAAACTGGCTATGAAGAGTCTGCAGTAGTACACATATCTGTTTGATCAGAATTAGAACAAATAAATGAAATATGCAGAAACTGGCAGACTTGTTTTTTTTAATCCTTGAAGTTATCGTATCAATACAAATTAAAGGAGTTTGTTTTGAGATAAACATGCAGGTGTTTATAAACCCTAAAAGATTTTTTGATGTTTTTAACAGTTGCTGAAATCCTAATGAAGTCCTGCATTGCCATCTAGAGCAATGTGGCTGCATTGCATAATTGCAATGTTTCCTTTTGCAATTTCAGGCTGGCACTTTTCTTCTTGAACAAAATGGGGTTGTGTGGCTGTAATCCATTAATTAAGGTCAGTAGTTAGTGACATTAAAAGGTTATTTCACTCCTAGTTTCAACTTTGAAAATTGTCAGACATGAAAGGAAAATTGTCATTAAGAAATTGGTTGGTTTTATTTGACAGTGAGAAATAACAGATGCATGTTAAAAGGCAAAATTGTCAGTTTTTCCATGGCCCCAGAGGGTGCATTCTCTTGATGGCTGGTTCAGAATATTTCATGAAGTAAATGTCAAACTTGTCAAGTCTGTCACTATGAAAATGATCCATGTTGCAAGGGTCTCCTTTCCTTGGGAAACAAACAGCTGCTTTATCACTAAATAGATGCAGTGACAGGAGCCTGCCATGTATCATAGGAAATTGATATTTGCTTGTAATATCCAGTACTAAAGAAGTGTTTCAGTCCTATCTGCATTCTCATCCTGGGCTTTATTATAGAGTTAGTCCATAACACATTCCAAAGGAAGGAGATGGGGAAAAGACCCCTCATGCACTAAAAAGTTCAATGTACTTTCCATGCTGATTTAGCTCAGAGGCTGTTGTCCTTTGAATGCATTTTTTTTCTTCAAGCATCTTATGTTAGGCAGGTAGAAAATCATCCATCAGAAAAAGGACAAAAAAGCAAGAGTAGAGAATCTTTCTTTTCTGGAAAATAAATTCATTTAAGTTCTTCAATAAGAGTTCACTAACATATCTATGGTTTTATAGTTATAGAAATACATTGCAACATTCATCAGTAGTGATATTGAATGTAGCTTGTGCAACAATGTACAAAGCAGTTGACAATGGGATGCTTATCAGCATCCATTTATTTTGTTTTGTTTTATAGTTATAAAAGTGAGGGTAATCTTAGTTTTTTTATTCTTACTTTCATGTCTGATGTTATTAATAAAACAGCTTCCAAAAAAGTCCAAACCTCCTTCCCTTCCCCTGCACAATTTTTGTCTTTAATGTTGTATTTTACATTTAAAATTAGAACATATTTTAAAATATTTCAACATTTTTCCTTTTTATTTCTCCGATGCACCCAAAACATTGATACCTGTTCTTTTAGTTTAATATTTCATATATCCCTTTATATTGCCAGCAGCTCTTCTCAAGGTGTTTCTTTGTTATTGCTGTGTTACTGCTATTGCAAGGACAGCACATTTTCTAAATCTCTAAAGCAGAATGTTTTCTGTGTGACAATTTGGAGAATTTCATCCCATTGCAACACAGCCAGCAACCAGCATTTGAATTCATGCACTGTTTTGTTTATTTTATTTTAATTTTATCAGCAACATAAGGGCCAGGGTATAGATGAAGAGATGGTCTTCTCAGACATTTGGAAACAATTGACTTGCTAATTTCCATAGCTACATGTCATATGTGATTTCTTATTACTGTGTTTGATACAAAGATTCCGAAAGCATTTGGTTGTTTCCTTCCAGTTATCCAACCTTATTTTCCTTTTAAGGCCTGATGCATATTGTATATCTCTATCCCTACCTATGTAGCTAAAATCAATTACTTGATTTTACTTTTACTGCTTACCTAGCATAGTAACAACATTTATTATTCTTGAGCTAGGACAGTCTGTGACATATGTCTTATGCTGATTTACACAAAAAAGGCAAATTATAGGTATGCTTTATTACACATATTTTTACAATTGGGTTCTCATTAACATTATGAATTGATTGATGATGTATGATCTATATATAGAATCCTCTTTTAGTTCCTGGAGAGATAATTGTGTGACATTTCATTCTTCAGAACTACATCTTGTCACCTCCTATAAAGAATGGAATTTGTCTTCTATAAAATGGAAAGTTGAAAGTGAATGTTTACATCCTTCTGTTTGATTCAGGTTGATCTCCCTTTTTTCTTTTTTGTTCTTCCTATTGCTCTCTTCAGGTTTTGTCAGCACAGGGATACAAGCAATTTCACTTTAGAAACATTCCATTTCATTTTGCATTGTTTTTATAGGTTTATTTTAAAAATGAGTGAAATTCTACAGATTTTTCTGTCTGAAGTAGATGTAAAGTGATGTATTTTGATTCTATAATTAAGGCGTGTCATCACATTTGTGGAACATTTTTAAATTCATTAGCATGGTTGGCCATAGTGATTTTTTAATTCTATATATCTTCAAAGGATTAGCTGCATATTGGTTCTGTTTTGAGTGCTTAGATGATTTACAGACAATACTTTTAATTATTTCAGAAATATCATGTATAAAGTTTCTTTCTCCTGCAGGCTCTATTCCTTTTTTAATATGTTTTCTTGTATATTACAACATGTATTTTCATTAGTATAGCATTGGCATAGTATTTTTAAATGTTTGAATTTCAGTATTTGGTATTTTTGTTTTAATGACATATTAATGATTGTTTTTATGGATTTTATGTCTGAGTCCTTTGCAAGTGTAGTAATATAGTGTGGGGTGTGTATCTGTCTCTCTGTGTGTATTTTGTGTGTATTTTACAGACCTATCCAAGCCTTTATTCATCTGTTTTGTATTTGTGTGTATGCGTGCTTATTTTGACTAAATACATGAATACAAGTTTAAAAGCAAGAAATCTTGATTAATTTTATGTGTGCTACAGAAATAAGTAAACTTTTAAAGAATATTATCTGGGATAATTTATTTTCATTTTCAAAAGGACTTACAAAATCATCATTTCTATAATAATATATATGTTATTTAAACCCACAATTTGCCTGGAATTTGCTCTGGTTCTCAAAAGATTACAAAAGACATGTACTTTTAAGTTAATATAGCCAGGTAGTGTCAGAAAGTTTACAGATAAAATCTGAAAACTATAAAAATGACTTTTCCCATCCAATCTAATAGTATCTCTTTGCCTATTAATCCAGCTAACCACGTTAGAAAAGCATGTTTGCATAAACAGTAGGAAAACACATTGCAATCAATATAAAAAGTGAGAATAGCACTACTTATGAATAGACAAGAGAAAAATTTAAATAATAGTTGTCTATTTATGCATTCCATTTCCAATAAGTTGTTTATTTATGCATTCCATTTCCAAGTATAGAAATAGAAATCTAATGTAGTGAATTAGTTTACCTAGAGAAAGTAAATTGGAACTGCTGAGGAAGTAAATCTGGACAAAAATTTGGAAAATCCCCCAAAAGTTGTGATATTTCAATAAACACTGTATATGTTATACTAGTTCTGTGATACAGGCTATTCTTGATTCCATTTAGAGTGGAGATGCAATCCATAAATATAATGTGCTTAATTCTATTCATAATGGAATTTGGACTTTTTTCTATTATTTTGTAGGAAATAAGAAAAAAAACTCTTTTCCAACATAGGTGATAAAATTACTACTCTTTCCAGAGGAAGTGCTTATTTTAAATGTTTCAGATATTACCTATAATATTATATTAGAGCCTGTAAATACTGCCAAATACATTATGTATTTGCATCTTTTCCCTAATGATATAATTATTAAAGTGATACAAATTGTGTGGTTTGTACCATCATATCATAATACAAATAATGTATAAATTGATGCAAATGTCATTCCAGTCATAGCATCATGGTAGAAACTGACAGAAATCATATTTGTTTCAGATACAGATTGTTACAGACTACAAAATCCAGATAATTTTTGTATCTCACATTTATTAAACTGAGGTCTAATAAATGGATGAATAAATGTACTTAGTAATATTTGATGTAATATCATTTGTTGATCTTGTATATTCTGTGATTCTTTCATGGCAAAGCACATTATCTAGATGACCCATGTTAATTAAATCACATTGTAGTTCCTCATTTTTTCCCTTAAGTAAAGATCTTTTAATTTACCATTTAGTCAAATCATATATAATATAATATTCTTTGATATAAGAATATTTTGGAACAACTACAGCAGTTCCTTACATGTCATATAGAACAAGCATCTAGCACTCTGCTTATGAAAATAAAGACATATAGGCACCCTTCCTTTCAAAGAAATTCTCAAGATCCTGATTTCTTTTAACTTGAATCTATCATTAGAGTACATCAAGAAAAACGTATGACTAGCATCAGTTAACACTTTTTTTTTTGAGAAAATACCCTTGACTTAATTATGCATTCAAATATAGAAATACAAAACTAGCAGCCAATAGAAGAAATACTTTCCATAGTGATAATTTTACCAATAGACTTAAAATTAGGTTTATGGATATCAGAGTAAAATTCAATCTCATTCCAAGTTTTTAACAGAAAAAGACACTTACTTAAAATCAGGATCATCTGAATTAATGCTCTTCCTGAAAGATTTTCCACTTATGGTTTTAACTAAACATTCATAAATATGTCTTACATTGTATGATTAGTTTGGCAGTAAATGCAATGCTATAAGTGAACTGATCTCATACATTAAATCTTGTAGGTTTCTTTAGGGTAGGGAGTTTTATTGAACATAATATAAAGCAAATACATTAAACACATTAAAATGCATTAATGCAAATATGTTAGCTATATCTAAATTTCATTCTTTTCAGCATCACTCCTTTATAATTAGCTTAAATAACCCATTTAGCTGAAAGTTCAAACATTGCTAATGGCTTTAAAAGAGTATTAAATATTGTTAAAATATTTTATATACAAAAGAACAAATGCTTCTAAAAATGCAATTGAAAAGTTATCTAGAGTTTATTTCATAAAGATCTTAAGTTGTATGTTATGTAGTTATTTGTATGCATATCACACATTTATTTATTGAAATAGGAGAGATGTATATATTATTTAAATTAACAATCAGTAAATTAAAGTTATTGAGTATGGAACTTTGCTAGTTTCTGGCATTTGTTTGAAAAATATTGAATCCTTTATTTTTTATTTTTACTTTGAAGAAGATATTTTGTAATGCTTTTTTTAGCATCAGTTTTAACTGTGAACTGTGTTCACAATTACCCAGTCAAGATCTCTTTAGGCTGCAGTTGGCCTGTAAGAATGTCTCTGAATTGTATGAATTAGTTACACAATTAATTCTTTGGAGGCCGCTATTTAGCATTGAATACAAGGTGCTATGCATTCTTAGGAATGTTGGCATTGTGATGTCAGTTCATTTATTTGGGATGTTCCAGAGAAGCTTGGCATGAATTATGATCTTAACTCCTAGAATATTGTAAGCATGCCATTGCCTGACATGCTCATGTTTCCTATTTTAGACCTGACTGATCTTCAGATAACATATGGAGGTAGAAGTAATTGGAAAATTGGCAGACCTGTCATGAAACCTTACTAGATGGGACAAAAATACGATGCTGTAGCACATAAGTGTCTTTGAAGTTAAATTTATTGTCTTTTATCAATGGCGAAGAAAACATAACTGATCTTCAAAAAAAATGACATGGTTTTTTCTCAGTAGCACATGCTGTTGAAAAATAAATTTTATATATAATAGCATTTCTTGCATTTTAAAAATGATTTCCTAACAAGTTGACTGGTATCTGGGAATATATATCTAATATTTAATATTCTACCAATTTTCTGTCCATTTCATTACTGCATTTTATTTATCTGGTAAGGAGGCATGTTTATTGTAAACATTAGTATTTTCATTTGCTTAAATGGAAAAATTACCAGCCAAGAGCAAAGATATAGATATTGTATCTATATATTGTAGGCATTAGTTTTTCACAATTATATCTTCTGTGTACCTCAACGAGTAGCAGCTTGAATGAATGAGTGGTAACCAGGTTTTAGATGCTAACTGATCCTTCTTTGTTTTTTAAAAAAATCCATCTACGTTTAAAGTGCCTATTCTATTTTTATCTTCATCCTGATTCTCCATCTTTAAATAATATAAGACTAATTTTAATTTAATGGATTTTTTAAAATCCACTTTGTTCTGGTTATCAAGCATATTTGAGTGTGAGAATGTTGATTGCTTGATGAATAATCTTCACCAGAACAAAGATGGGGTAACTAAACTTATTGTTTCTAGCTGTATACTTTTAATTTCTTTTTGGATCAATTTTATGAATCTTAAGTGACACAATATTACTCTGACTATTCCATGAAAATTCCAAGGGCAGATATTGTGTAGAATTACTGTCTAATATTACGTCAGTTTTAACTGTGAGTTGCAGAAGATTTAACTTGTTGCTTGTTTTTCCGAAAATCCACATGAAACCTTAGGTATCATTGAGTACATATTAGCAATTCTTCTTTTTTTATTTGATATAGATGGTTTTTCTATACTTTCTCCATAATAATTGCATTCCAGATGAAAATGAATAAACTGCAATTCTAAAAATTTAGAATTTATGAAAAATAACAAATATGAACGTTCATTCTTGGCCCTTGGCTGGTTAGGGTGGTAAAGTGTCAGCTCTTTCTGGAAAGATATCCAAAATCTTAATGGTTGTCCTTGGTCTTGTAGGTATGATAGGTGAGAAGAGCTTCCTTTGGGTCCTTTAAGCTTGAAATTTTGAAGACAAAATATTTTATATGCCCTTGAAGTTAGAATTGAAGTTTGACTAGGCAGAATCTTTTGAGATAATGGGGATCCTGGGATTTTGTGATGTCACTTGGGGTTTTTTAGAACCTATCTCTTCTGAGAATAGGGTAGGGTTATCTGTGAGATTAGCTCTGCCAATTGTAGGATATTACTTGCCTCTCCTGATTGATTTGAGGTGCCAGGGAGAGAATGAGGCTATTTAAAGTGGCTAGTAAACAAGGGTGGGATTCTACCAGTTCGGACAGGTTCTATAGAACTGGTTGTTATGATTCTGCACAGTTCGGAGAAATGGCAAATCATGCCCCTGGCTGGCCCTGCCCCTCTCTACCAGTCAGTCCTTATTGCATATGCGCAACATTGTTCGTATGCCCGACATTTCTGACTGCGTTCTTCCCCACCCAGTCATTCCTTAAGGTATTTTGTTCCCCTCCCAACGATCAGCTGTTCCTATGATCAGGTGTGCCAGGATTCCTTTGACTTACTTATTGCTTCATCCAGGAGGCTTTCCTGAAGCCCAGGAAGGCAAAAAATGGAGGGGGCTCAGCACTGGTGCCAAAAAAGGGGGAACCACACCCACCCAGTCACATGGCCACACCCACCTAGCCATGCTCACAGAACCAGTTGTACAAAATTTGAATCCCACTCGTGCTAGTAAATGCATCTTTGAGATAGAGACTGATGTTACCAGCTCTGAAAAAAGCAGTAGTTCATCTTTTCCGAAAAGAGCCATTACACAGTCGAGTTACTGCAGACAATTCACCTTTCTGTGGAAATTTGTTAAGAAGATAATGTGACAGCAATTACAAAGAATTTTAGATTAAGTACACTATCCTTTCCTGTTTGGGTTCAGGTCTGGTCCAGAGACTTCCCCCAAAAAAATGGTGGTTCTTGGGGAATGCACCTTTCCTTGTATTGTTTGATGTTTTAGCAGTATTCAGTACCACCAACTATGAAAATATTTTTAAATCATCTGTTGCAGATTAAAATTCTGGTACTGTGGTAGTTTTACTTCATTTTGAATTCTCAATCCCCATTCACATTAGTAGGAAAGAAGAGGATGACTGGACCTCTCCCCTTTCTCCTTTAATATCTATATGAAACTGGCAGAGACCACACAGAGCTCAGTTCAGAATAAAGTAGTAACAACTGAAGGTACTCAGCTGTGGAGTTTTAAAGAAATTGCTGTGGAGGTGCTTGGAAATTGTAAAGGAATTGTCAGAAAACCGTGGAGATGAGTTGAAGGGAATATTCAGGAGCTTTCATAGATAACAAGGAGGAAGCATCCATTAGCAGAGAAAGGAGGTAATGTTAAAAAGCTAGTGAACCTGGGGCATCCCTGATAAGAGGGAGGGAAACTCAAAACTCAAGCAGATTTGTAAAAATTATTTTCTATAGCCAATCTCAAATATGGTATAGTTCTAGTCTTCCTGTGGAGTCAGTTTGCAAATTTGGTCTATTTTGTGCTGCTGACAAGAAGAGATGGAACAATTTTAGGATAAATCCCAACAGGACAAAAATCTTCTGAACCCCAGATATCCCTCCCTTGGTAAATGGTGTGCTGTTACCCCTGAAGAAACTGGTGCATAAGTGGGGGGGGGTGTTTCCTATTGGATTCATAATTCATATTATATCAACAGTTAGAGACCATATCCAGGAAGGATTTGTCCAGTTTTGCCATTATGCTGTTTTTCTTATTTCAGTAGTTATTGGCAATAGAATTGTTTGCATGGATTACTGCAATTCAGTCTACAATAGAGCTGGCTTGGTTGCCAATAGGAGTTTCAGTCAGATGGGTTGAGTGTTGCCTGTAGTCTGTATATTAATAAAATTTGTTACATTCTTTCACTGGCAAAATTTTGACTTACGATGCAACAATTTTTGAACCAAGGTACCTCAGATAGGTTAGGCGGCCAAAATCCAGGATTCATGACTCCAAAGAGAGTAAAATTTGGGGAAATTGAGACTGCTGCAGGGTTGCTGTAATCATATTATCTTTCAATATTTCACAATTTCCCATCTAGTCTCACAATCCCTCCCTCCCTTCCCCACCCAGCACAAGGCTTTTAAATTTATTTCAATGATATTCAAAACAGCATAGAATTGAAAATTGGTACACTCCACAATGATGGAATGAAGCTCTACATTGTGTCCCTTCGACTTGCAAAAGAACAAATTTGAGACATGCCAGACTTCCATTGTCATTGATCCTGACCAGAAATCAGCATTTGAACATGAGAGATTTAATGCACAAATCGGCAATGAAATTATCATCTTTATACCAAACAATATCATGTCATGCCCCTGTTAGAATCTGACTCGAAGGGAAAAGAGGAACAGCTGACAGAGAGTGGGAGTGTGGCTCCAGAGGTTGTGGAGGAAACTGGGGAAAGGCACAGGCTGGCTGGGCATTCAGAGGAAGACCCAGGCCCATTCCCTCTTCATCCTAGGGCATGCAGGGAGGAGCAGATAAGAGAGAAGTGTGAATGGAGGAAAGGGCCTTGATCCCCTTCATGGGCTGCAGCTCTGAGGACTGTTTAAAAGGACAAATTGTGCATGGGCCAGTGCTGGAAGCAAAGCGTGAAAATATTTCTAGTTTGTCAGTTCTTATCTGAGTTCTGGCATCCTTCCTAGTGTGCGTATTTCAATATCTGTGGACGTCTTCAAGCCCTTATCCTGCCTTGTCTCATTAATGTTTATTTATTTATTTATTTTTATTTTGTCAAGCGATTATAAGATAACAGGTATAAGTATAAACATAGTTCTGAATACATGAAATGGATACATATAAGAAAAATAAAAAGACACAATAGGACAGGGACGGTAGGCACATTGGTGCGCTTATGCAACAAATTGCTTCAGTGTGGTTTGTGTTGTTTTTGTCTATTTATAATTTATATATTTTGAGTTTGAAGGAAGTTCTTCTTTTCACTGTTTGATTGTTTGTGGGGGAGGTTTTTCTCCAGTCAATGATAATTGGACCTTTGAAGCCAAGTGGAAGGAATTAAAGGGACTTCACCTGTTTTTGTGACTTTGTTGCTTTTGTCTCCCACCTTGGGTCATCACAGAGCATCACAGAACATTATTGCTAGAACGAGGAGATAGTTTGCAAATAATTTTAAAATCCCATTGCTGCTCTGACAGTTTTCAGTACATACATTTCTTTCCTTTTGGAGGTAATGGCTCATCTCATCAACTCAAAATGACAGCAAAAAATAATGGCAATGTGTTATGTATATTGAATAATAAACCATGAGAATGAGATTAATAATCTTCTAAATCATGGCCATCTATTCCAACAATATGTTGTTGAGATGGCTGCTAAGATTGAATATGAAAGGCTGAGTTACATCCAAATGAATCAAGTAACCTTGAATCAACAATGTACAAAGTATTTACTGATGCATTGATAGTGTGGGTGATTTTGGAACATGTATCATCCTCTTTTCAACATTTCTTGGTGAATTAAGATATATAATGAAATGCCAAGATGTCATGACTTTACAAGCAGGAGTGGGCTGCTGAGGGTTCACAGGGGTTTGGGAAAGCCCCCTAGCTAAGCTTCTGTGCAATTCGGGGAACCCCCATATCCCACTCCTGGCTGTCCAGCCCATCCCGCCCCACTCCTCCCAGGAGTCCCCATGTGGCCAGTTTGGGATGCAGGTAAGTGTAGGGCACGGAGCCTTGGGGAAGGCAAAAAATGGGCCTCCCAGAAGTTTGGGAAGGCCAGAAATGGGTCCAATTCCGGCTTCCAGAGAGCCTCCGGTGTCCGGGGAGACCATTTTCGCTGTCCCAGAGGCTCAAGAAAAGCCTCTGGAGCCCAGGGTGGGCAAAAACGCCCCCCCACCTGGTGGTACAGACTAATTAGGCCATGCCCACCATGGCCACACCCACCCAGCAACCGGGCAGAGAACCCTTTGCTAAAATTTTTGAAGCCTATCCCTGTTTACAGGAATCCACATCTAGAAGCTGTTGGCTATTTCTCCCACTTTGACTTCAAAGTTCTCTATTTTCCTACTTACATATGGGCAAAATATGTTAAACTAGACCTAGCTCAGCCACCAATACTTTATCATTACGGCCTAAAGAAATACTCATTTGTTACAGAGTAATGGCTAAATGTTTAGTTCCCTAACCTACCATAACTCACTTTCCGTGTTATCTATCATACTTTTAATTTATCCTTCTTCCAAAATTTTCTGTTCATACTTTTTGAGCTCTTCTAGATCCTCTGGTTTTCTCAGCTGTTTTTCCCATTCTAGTTCCACAGCAATTCAGTTCAATATAATTGATATATAGGAAGTGAGAACATCTATGAAGAATTTAAGTACTTGGACGGTGGAGGCCTAAATGTGATGTGGAGCATTCTGCAAAAATTCATTTAACTCATTTATTTAGTTTCATTGATTCATTTTATCAATTTCTATTAACAAGAGGAGGATAAGAATGAGCAATCTTAGGATAGCCGAGAGCAGATGTCAATCAACTTTGAGAGCCAAAAGCCACCCAGGGCAAGCTATTTATTCAAAGCGCTGATACCTAAGGAGGCCTGAAGTTTTTTTAGATTTGCTCTTCTTATACGTCTGTGAGTTTGATTTTTACCCTATAATTTAGGCAGATATTATAGTTTTTATATATTTATTGAATCAAAATGATAGAAAAGAGAAATTTAGTGGCTTCCAAGCATGGCAGAAAAAGTATTTAAACATGGGTGGGTAGAGTTAAAAGGAAACTTACAGAAGTTATTCTGTAAAATAATATTCATTGTTCTTGCATAAAAAGTTAATTCTAAAAAGTATATAATTTGGTGTTTCTGGATTTAGCGCTACTATTGGACAGAAATGGAATAAGAATTACATGTGTTAATGATTTGTAGACACAAGTGGCTGATGCCGTAACAACCTCCTCCTGCTTCTATAGATTTCAGGTGATGAATTCACTTCATTTGATGCACGCAAACAGTAGGCATCACATGGTTTGGAAGAAGGTTGAATGAACTATCAAACTACTCTCTGTAATAAGGAACTGAAATAATCTACAAACAAATTAACTAGGCACTCATGTGACTCCTCTCCAGCACATCTCTCTTTTTTTTTTAGAACACTTAGTGCTTGTAGTTATGAATATTTTTTATGTTCTTTATGTAGTGAACTTCTTAGAATTGAATGTTGTTGCTTTGCAGACCCTGATAAATCATTAACTAATTCAGTGCATTAAAATTTACTCTGAGTATTAACACCCTGTTGCAAATTTTCTGGCATTGTGTCATTTTTCATGAAGCTCATTTCCAAGGGAAACACCCAAACTATGTTATCTTCATTTCTTTAAAATATTTTAGCAGGATTTTTGTAATTAATTTGTTTTTTTAATGCTGGTTTTGTCTCTTTATTGATGTTGCTATATTGTTTTAAGAAAATTTTATGATTACAGGTAGCTTTGGGATTACAAAAATAAAAAATATATAGATGTTCAATGATAGTATACTGCATGCACAAGGACTAGGAGACAGTCTCATTTGTCTTAAAATATTTCAATGTTTTATTTTACAGGAGGATGAAAATGAACCTGAAGGAAAACATCCCTCTCAAGAGATAAACATAGAACAGAAAAATTCCAAAAAATAGAAATATCATTCCTCTCTGAAATATGTTTTCAAAAAAATTAAATGTCATTCCTCTTTGAAATGTATTAAGTAATATCAAAGTAATTAATGTGTCTCATTGTAAAAATTATAGAACATTCCCAATAAAAGACATTGGAAATTAAAATGTATCTTACTCTGAGGAATTGTTTAAATGGCTTTTGGTAATATTTATGATTAAGAAATCATGAATTTTTCATTACACACACACACACACACACACAATATAAAAGCATTAAAATTATGTGCAGTATAATCTTTTTTGTGATACACATTTCTTGAAATTCTCCATTGTGTTATTTAAGGTATATGCTGAAAGACTCAGTAGCATTCAGAATGTATCCCATATCCCACAGCATTTCTATGTGGTTTGTGATTGATTTTGGTAGTTACAAATTTTAATAATTAGGTAATAGAAATATGACTTTTTTCTGAATTGAAATAATTGTAAACATTATTTCAAAAATAAAATAGGATTCTTTGTAAAGTTGCATCCCATTTGAGTAATTCATGTATTTAGCATAGTATGGCAAGCCATGTTGGATTAGTTCCAAATAAGAATTCAGTTGTTGTTTGTTCAGTAATAGTTTATAACTTTACATTTGCTTAATAAAACATAAATCAAACTAACCAAAGATAAAGGCAATGTGTAAATCTAAATTATTTTCTCATATTAAATTGAATTCTCATTGTAGATGTTCATGATACATTTTTCCTCTCTTCCTTTCACTTGGCTCTTCATTTTACTTGGCATCTGTTTTCACTTTTGGATAGAAAATGTATCTTTTAATCCAGCATTATTATTACTGATGTCAGAAATCTGAAAAACAATTGGAGGCTTCCTTGTATGACTTTTAGATTTTGATTTTCAATTTGATGAAAAGAAATTTTAGATTAATGGATCAGTTTTTTAAAGTTTTGCTCAAGGCTGCAATGTCCATTTCCAAATTTTACATTCAGTCCAAAAGAATGCATGGTCAAAAGCTTCCAAGAGGTCAAGAAAAAAAGGATGGCTGAATAAAGGATGGCTCCATCCTGTTTTTGCCGTAGATCATTGACAAGTACAATCATTGCTATTTATATCCCATAACCAGATCTGAAATGTGACTAAAAAGGGTCTTGATAATCCATAGCATTCAAGATTTTCTGGAGCTGTGATACAACCACTTTTCCACCATCTTCTTGAAAGGGAAGGTAGGAAATCGGACAAAAATTGTCCAGTATGGTTAGGTCTAATCTTATGATGGCTAATCATGATTAAATTGTCTGAACTGTTTTTTTAAATTAATAATAATTAAGCACCTATCTTCTCTGTGAGGTGGCCTTTATAGTTTACTGCCTTTATTCATGGAGATTATATTGCTATTCCATTTGCTGTTTGCACCTAGCTGCACTTGGAACATAGCAAGGATGTGTAAGAAGTCCAGAAGTTTGATTCGTCTTATTCATAATTGCATTAAAAAAAACAACAAAGTTTTCCTCATGCTAGAATGATTTCACAGAAATGTGGTGTCCTAACCTTCCCGTTGAATACTTTATTCCACATCATACTTTTACTTTTGCTGTGAGATAAATCTACTATTATCTCCACTTTTCCATTCTTCAGAACTGACACAAATAGAGCTCTGCAGTGGCAATCACTCTTTCCTTTAGCAATTACAAGGCATGTACATATTGTGCACCAGTATAGAAGAGCACTGCATCATCCCTATCTTTCTAGGAAAGCGGTACTTTTAACTGTTGCCACAAGGCCATATGAAAGGTTGTAACTTAACTCTAATCTTAAGGGAAATTGTTAAGAAATGTTTCAAGCTCCAAGCTGTTAGCACTAAATTGAAGGACCAGAGTTAGCCCTGAAGACACAAATTCCCTTTGTCCTGTCATTCAACACCATATTGATGATCCTTTTGACCCCTAAACTTTCTCTTATTCTACAAACTGCCATCCATATATACATAACTACTACTGAAAATGGAGTGCAGAGATGGAAAGATGAGGCAGTGTGCAAAAAGCGCGTGCGCGTGCGCACACACACGCACACACAATCTTTTGATTGCCCCTCTTATCAAGCAGATATTTTTATTCTCTCCTGGTCAAGAAAAGAAATAAATTACATAAGAGGATTCAGGATACCATCTGTCCCTCAGCAGGATAACTCACTGAAACCAAAATAGAATGAAAGAGGACCGAATGTAGGATGGAGGGAGAGGCAAAATAAATGTTAACTAAAAAAATAACTAGTGATTTGGGCCTGCAAGGGGAAAAAAATTCCACTTCCCACGGAAGTGGTATTGAGCTAATGGTTTAGAATGCTAGCCACTCCATTTTATACCTTCTTTTCTTTTGACATGACCCAAATTGGTGCTGTTCTGAATGTGTTGCAAAGAAATCCCGAAATCCCTATCTGTTCTTTCCCACCTTATGTATAGAGAGATCTGGGATCTAGTCCACCTTCAAGCAAGGAAGTTCACCCGGTGACTGAGCCAGTCATTCTCTCTCAGCCCAGTCTGCTTCCTGGGGAGAGGGTGGTTGTAAAGAAAAAATAGGAATAGCACTATATGTGCTGCCTTGAGTTTCTTACATAATATGTAAAGACATTCAAAATATAAATGAACAATTTATCTTGATGAAATAGAGAAGAATAGGCAAATGCTTCTCTTTCAGTTTTGCTTTACAATTGGCCTGATTACTGGCATATTTATGAATTCGTATGAATTTTCATATATTTTTCTTTGCAGTAATTATATTTTAGTGTTTACTTTCCTGCAATAGGCTTTTTTGTGTGTATTCTGTTTTTTGATATGAAGTAGATTGTTTTTGGCATGCAAGTGCATTTTAGGTATAGAATTGAGAATAACAATCCAATTTCCTATTAAACTTAAAATCAAATTAATTTTTCTTTCTTTCCATCTACTGGTTGGGGAACTGAACTAGAACTTTTTCACACGACACACGCCATACCGCTGACCTCTTAACATCATTTTTACCAAGATTTAATATAACTTAAATCCTTCTAGTTTCTTTACATTACACATAATCATTAGATGAGTTATACATGTAGATATGCTTTCTACAAACAGAACATGAATCTCCTAGAAGTTTTATTACCAATCACTTATCAGAACAATTAAACTTCCTTTCCTCCAAAAATAACTGCCTTTCATTTAAAAAATATCAAATTACAGATATATTGAATTAATAATATTAATAAAAGAAAACTATTACAGTTAAAAGCAGCTGAATCAGTCACAACACTAACAAAACCAGATCAATTCAGTTAAAAGTTTGGGCAAGAGTAACATTTTTTAATGTTTAGAATCAATATATTGCTCTTTATTTAAGAATATAAAAATACAATTCTTGATTAAAATGACTCTGTTTATAACAAATAAAAAGTGTATAAAGAACATACCCAAAACAGATATTAGAACTGCTACTCATGAAATAGAAGGAAAGCATCAAATATTTGACAAAATGAAGATGTTTTTAATTTGAGTTACCTTTCAAACAATCACATGTACATCTTATTAATGAGAGGAAGATACACAAATAAATATCTTCCCCCTGAAAGGTTATTTTCTGATTATTGTCTGCCTGCTTGCCTTTTAATGTAGTGATATTTCTGTTAAGTTTGATCTTAATAATCAGGCAAAGTTAAATGGAAGGAACTATTTTGAGTATCCTGTTGCTCTGACTTTACAACTTTAAATGTCAAAAGCAATCTCTTGGAATTCTATCTGGAATCAATGGCATCCTGAACACATTTCGAAGGCATCTGATTGTGGTATCCCTTATTCTCAGATAATAGCAAGAAGTTAGAACAGGCCTTGAAAGGCATTGAATTCATGGATTTGGACCCAGCACGGCAAGCAGAAAAACTACAAGCTCCAAACCAACTCAGGTTTCTTGAAATGACCTCCAAACGCTAGGAGCTATGGCATCACCAAGTAGACAAAGGACCAAAGTACTGAAATGCAAGATTACAAGGAAAGCCTTGATACAAAGTAAGTTATATTCACACCAGAAGGTGAAGGCCTGAAATCTTCTATATAAATCTCTCCACAAGGATATAATCTTGTTATGCTTTCTGAAATGCCATGACATACCTTACATTCTACTTTGGAATTGGCTCAGTTTATATTTTGAATTTGTCCTTTCTTTCACTGATCTCTGCTGATTTTTTTTTTTTTAAATGTGGCAGTAGATGTCTTCCTGTTAGTTGATTATTCTGTTGTATTTTTTATTAATTTAACATTGATTAATATTAATTTGGTATGTTGTAATTGGCAAAGCTTTTGATCTGTCTTTTGAGTCTTGCTATTAAGATCAACATAGATTTCATAGTTTGATGTTGTTAGTTTAGGTTTTCTTTTTAAATCAATGAACTAAAAGAGTAGCCTTAATATGTTTTATTGACAAATTTGTGGCTCTTCATAAATTGATTTGGAAAACAGTTTACCCAACATAAAAGGTTAATCCTGAGTTGTTTATTCTGGCTTCTGTCTTTATTCTGGGTCCTTGCCAAAATCCTACATTCTCACTACTTTAGCCTGCTTCTGCATCAGACTAAAAACACTAATACTCACTGACACAAACTAAATAGGTTTCACACTATGAAAAAGTGAAGGTTGATTAGAAAGCAACCTAGAACGATTGTGTGACTTAAAGCAATGCTTTATCAACTTTGGCAACCTTAAGATGTATGAACTTCAACTTCCAACTTTCCCCAGCCAATATGCTGGCTGGGGAATTCTAGGAGTTGAAGTTTACACATTTTAAAGCTACAAAGGTTGAAAAACACTGACTTAAAAACAATTTTGGCATACCACGGAAAGTTCCATATATCCAAATTACTCTGTTACTTCGTCCTTGATAAAAAAAAATGCCTGTTTCTCCATGGTGGGTTCAGGGTGGATTCTATGGTGAGCTATCTGGCAAAAAGAAGCAGAATGAAAGCAAGCATGATTCTGTTATTTCTGAACAATTAAATTCCTTGTTATAAAGCCAAGTATGAGCAACCTTTTAAAACCATTGAACCATAAAAGCCATTTTCTTAAGGGTTTTAAATTTGGAAACAGACTCATGAAATTTATAGCTCTGATGAGATTCTGTTTGCCTGCAGTCAAAATGAGAACCAGATCATTGGTTTCTCAGCATGATACTATGTATTCTTGTATGCAGTAGATATCATTAGGCTCATAATAACATAACTATCATCACATAATGTCAGAAAATGTTCATGCTTGATACTTAGTTTAAAACTCCAATTTACACTTCCAGAATGCTAAATAGTTAGATTTTTTTAAAAGCACAGAATATTTTATAATAAGGCGAGGGGATCTAAGGTCACAAATGGTTTAATGCATTGTCTAGGTTTTATTTTCTTTGATCTTGTCTTTTCAAAAAAATACTTCACTAAATATGTCTTTAATGAGCAGAACACTTAAAAAGTTTAGTTCATTGCTCGATGTGGCATACCTGATGCCTAGAGCAAGAATGTTAACCTGATGTCTGGGGCAGTATTTTTTTTTTCTGTCTTTTCCACATCTAGTCAGCTATCTGGATTGTTCGATGTTGCAAATAGGTTTTTCAATGAAAAAATATTTCCCACTTAGCACCAAATTCAGGGAATAGAATGTGTTCCTCCTGCTAACTAACAAAGGATGAGGAATTCCAGATTTATTGTAACACTACATCTAATCTGTTACCACTGGATCCTGGGAACAACTGTTCTCGTACTGTGTAGATATTTTAAAAATTCTAACAGTGCCAATTAAATAATTCAAGTGCATCTATAATGGATACTAAATTGAGGTTAAATGACTTCCATCATAAACTTCCAATCCTAGTCTGATTTTACTGAATTTGTCTCTAATTTAATATGACAAAATGAGATGAATATTATTTTTTAATAAAGCAATGTAAATGAAATCCAATTGTCTAGCTAAATGTATATAAAGGATATAACCCACTGTTTGCTTATTTCATATTAATACATATATTTTAAATTGTGTTGGCAAAGTTATAGTTGCATATTTAAACATCATTTGGAATAATTTTGGAATGGAGTAATTTGAATTTGAATTTTTTTCTTCCATGAGATTTTCATTCTAGTATGGAATGAAGTACAAGTTTCATAAAAGGGTTGTAATTTGATCATACTTCCATCAATATATTTACAGAAACTCATTCCACTTATATAGAAAAGAGGAGAAGAAAATATATGGAAATTAATGAGTTACTTTCTAGAAGATGGTATGGAATTTCACTCCAGAATGTTTTTCATAAGTTAACTGTTCTATTAAGACAAAATGTTTAAAATGTTCTGAGCTTAATAATTTTAAGTTATTCTAGCATTTACTTAAAAAATTTTAAATAGCTGCCATGCTAAAAAAAAATCATCTTTTTCTACTTTGATTAGCAAATATGTACACTATGATATTGATTAAGTTTAATAGATACTATTTTCAAAAGAAGCATTATTGATGGAACAAAAATGCCTTAGGCTTCGTAGTAATATTGCCAAACTTTGACATTCAGTACAGACATAAATGTTGAAAAGCTATGCCATCTTTCTTTGAATACAATTATTCCTAAGATATGGAATCATTGCAAAAATATCTTCAAAAATACAGAGAAAACCCTGTAGAGAAAATAAATAAAAAACAAATCTAATAAAAAAAATCTAGCTATGATTAAATATCTTGCTAAGTTGAGTACCAGCTCTTTTATGTTGAAACTTAACTGAGATCACCAATTGCTTTGTGAGGACAAGATATCACAGATTGAAATCATGGTTCAAAGACAGCCTTTGAATCCTGCTTCCAGAGGTGGTATTCAGCAGGTTCTGATCAGTTCTGGAGAAGCAGTAGCGGAAATTTTGAGTAATTTGACGAACTGGCAAATACCACCTCTGACTGGAGATGTTACAGTGTCCTTCCCCTGCCACGCCCACCAAGCCACAAAATTGAATCCCACCACTGCTTGCCTCCATTGGGTTTCATCATCATAGTCAAATTCAGTATGCAAGTCTAATTCTAGTTGACATTGCTTATTTTATGGAGAAACATGAATGGCTTAACAATGAAATCACATACACTTCAGATTCTTTTCCATTCTTGCTCATTAAACAGGGCCTTTCCTCTTTCTCGAAACTAAGGAGAAAGCATTCAAAGGAGCCATTTACTTTTAATGAGGGATATATGATAACATTAAGCTAGACTAATAATTGAAGAGAGATAATTGCATATGTTCACCCAAGCCATCACTATTCCTATACACTCATGCTTCCTCAAAACTGTTTATCCAAATATCCTCCTGTTCTAATTATTCTAATTGTTAACTGCAAAAGGCTTCTCTAAAAAGAAATTACCACTTGAAAAGACTATACTTGGACTTCTTTGTTTGGGAGTCATGATTACTCCACAACAACCAAACTGAATTATGGAACCATCCCAATGTCTTCTCTTGTTTTTCTCAAAAGGATGGGGGGAAAAACTTCCCCACATTTTGTCCCAAAGGCACTTTTCCAAAAGTCAAATGGATTTTCTTGGTTTTTTTTTCTTGAAAACATTGCTCATACAAGAAGCTTCTTCAGTTCTGACTGAATGATGGGGAATGGAAAGATTTATATTATTTCCAGTCATCTGGTCATTACTACTGAGTGCCATTAAGGCCACTTGGGGATTTATCTGTATTCAAATGTATAAATGTGAGTGTGTGGAATCAATCAATCTTATGTTAAGAAAAAAAGCAACTGGCCAATAGTTAGAAGTAGACTTTCATGGGTAAGACAGGACTAGAACTCACCATCTCCTGGTTTCCAGTTTGCTGCCTTAATCACTAGCCAACTGGCTGTCTAGGAAACAGATTTTGAAATCAAGTTGGAAATATAAATTATTGAAAGATCCATGAAGCTACTTTGAAGAACACAGCAAAATGCTCATGATCATTTATAATGAACATCTAATACTCAATGAAAATAGTATTGTTAATTACTAGATTTTATATCCTGTGCATATCACTAGTGTATCCATTCTTTTTGGCCACTGCCTGGAATGATAGTATCACAATTAGACACTTGGAATCTGTGATGCCTTGTCTGTTACTGTGTCTTCTCAGAGCAGTGGTTTTGTCTTATTAAGAAGAAGAGTGGTTAATAGAAGAAGACAGAGGGAAGAGGTGTTAGAACTGAAGCCATTTGTGAGGGGGAAATGGCATAAAATTCTTTTTGTTTTGTTTTTTTAGATTTCAGATTCAGATTTAAGATATATATATATGTATGTATGTATGTATGTATGTATGTATGTATGTATGTATGTATGTATGTATGTATATTATTCAGCTTTGTTCGGGTATTTTCCCACGTCCTTATAGTTGTGCTTTTAAAGTTTTAGCAACGTTTCGGCAGAATCTCATCTGCCATCTTCAGGCTTCTGTATTGTGTTCGTCTGTGTGTGTGTGTATGTGTGTGTATGTATGTATGTATATATATATATATATATATATATATATATATATATATATATATATATATATATATATATATATATATATATATATTTGTTTTCTTAAGTTTTCGTGGGTACTTACATGTATGGCATTCGGCTTTGTTCGGGTATTTTCCCACGTCATTGTAGTTGTTCTTTTAAAGTTGTAGCAACGTTTCAGCAGAATCACATCTGCCATCATCAGGCTTCTGTAGTTCACTCTGAGAAGCACAGAGCTGAAGACACAAGCCTGAAGATGATGAATGAGACTTCATTGAAACGTTGCCTAGATACTTCCAATCTTACACGGGAGAAAACCCGAATAACGAAAGATCCACATACAAATACCCGCGAGAACCTCAGAAAACATATATATATAAAATCTGAATCTGAAATCTATATATATATCGTGTTTCTCATAAAATAAGGCTGGGTCTTATTTATTTATTTATTTTGAGCCCTGGAAAAACGGCTAGAACATCTTTTCGGGGGTGACTTAATTTCCTCTCCCACACGCACCCCAACCTAGAGTGCCCCATGTGCAGTCACCTCTCCACAAGGTCATTTCTATCGGCTGATGGAAGCTCCCCAAAGGCAGAGTCACCAGCCGCTTCTATCAGCCGGTAGAAGCGGCTTCGTGGAGAGTTGAGTGTGCATGGGCCGCTCTAGGTGGGGGTGTGCATTGCGGAGGAAATCTATTGGATGGTAGAAGCTGTCTCAGGGTGAGCACCCACATGCACTCCCCTTGCCACGAAGCCGTTTCTATTGGTCAATGGAAGCTCCCCAAAGGCAGAGTCACCAGCCGCTTCTATCAGCCAGTAGAAGTGGGTTCGTGGCGAAGGGTGTGTGCATGGGGCACTCGCCCTGAGGCCGCTTCTACCGGCCAATAGAAGTGGCTGGTGTTTCTGCCTTCAGGGAGCTTCCATTGGCCGATAGAAATGGCTTCATGGTGAGGGGAGTGCGCGTGGGCGCTCGCCCCTGAGGCCACTTCTACCGGCCGATAAAAGCGGCTGGTGACTCTGCCTTCGAGGACCTTCTATCGTCCGATGTTCTATCAGTAGTAGATTGGGGTATTCTAGCCTAGGCTACATGCAAGGCGCTCCTAAAGGCAAGTTTTCTCCTCCCCATCCCCCTAATTTCTCTTCACCTCGTGTAGTTTTAATGAATGATGTGAGAAATGGTGGGGAAACGCAAGATTAAATAGGCCTAAATTTTGGGGCGGGGCTTAATTTCACCTCATGCCTAGAAATCATGCTGGGCCTTCCTATTGGTGGAGGCTGTATTGCTGGAGAAACACGGTATGTGTATACATATATACATATATACATACACACACACACACACACACACACACACACATATGTATATGTATATGTATATGTATATGTATATATGAATGGTATTCGGCTTTGTTTGGGTATTTTCCCACGTCATTATAGTTGTGGTTTTAAAGTTGTAGCAATGTTTCGGCAGAATCTCATCTACCATCATCAGGCTTCTGTATAGTGTTCATCTGTGAGTCAGACTTTCACAGCCATTTCTGTTTTAAATTTGGTGCTAGCCTACGTTGTGCCAGAATGGTTTTTTCTTCATCCTGATTGGTTGGGAGTCTTGGTCTGTGTTTATTGGTCTTGGAGTTTGCTGTGTTCTGCTTGATTGGTGTTTCTAATATCTTCTGTCTGTTTTGTAGCTTTTTTTGTCTTGATTGGCTGGCAACATTGTGTTCCTGTATTGGAGGCTTTTAGTGCGGCTTGGCTCTGACGGCTTGGCTCCAACAGCTTGGCTCCACAGAAAGAGATTCCACAGAAAGACTTGGCTCCACAGAAAGAGATTCCAACTCGATCAGTTAAACAAAGATTTTCTAATTCTACACCTGAAATTGAGCAACAAAATCCACCCTCTACTTTGGGACAAGATAAAACAACTTACAACTTGGAGAGCTGAAACTGAAACTACTTACAAAAATGACAAACTCCTGAAGAAACTAAAGAAATTAAAACATGACAAGAAAGCCCCCAACAACTCACAACAACACCTGAAACAATTAGTATACAACGTTTCCAACAGAGAACTCACCAAAACAGAAACAGATGTCCTAACCAAAGGATTCAATTATGCTATAGCACCCAAAAAAATCCCCACATAATCCATCATATATGGAGTGGAATCCAGCCTAACTAAATTAAATACAGATGAAGCTGATAGAATAAGACACCAATTGCACAAGCAAACACCTATGCACAAGCAAACCACCCAAAAGCAACTTGCACAAAGAGGAACTAAAAGCCCTGCAAGCCTTAAGGAACGACAGCAGCATAATCATACTTCCAGCAGATAAAGGTAATGCCACAGTAGTAATGGATAGAAAAGACTACAAAACAAAATTGACAGACCTACTCCAAGACTCCACATACAAACCCATAAACTCGGACCCAACCACTTATCTGGTAAAATAACCAAGAAGAAAATTATAACCAGCCACATGACCAAAGAGATCCAACAGACGATCATCCCAAGAGAAAAATCTTCCAGATGCCCCAAACTATACGGCCTCCCAAAAATACACAAAGAAGGCATACCTCTCAGACCCATAGTCAGCTCCATATATATGGATCTTTGGTTATTCGGGTTTTCTCCCGTGTAAGATTCAAAGTATCTAGGCAACGTTTCGGCGAGGTCCCACTCGCCATCTTCAGGCTGGTGCTTTCGGCTTAGTGCCAGTGCAAGCAGTGTGTGACCGGAGCTGCCATCTCTCTATATACAAGTGGTGGGGGATGGTGTGCTGGGCTGGTTGGCTGTGCTGCAGCCTCTTGATTGGTTGATGGAGTTGATGTTGGTATAATGGGCTGTGTAATGGCCTTTTGTTGTAGAGATATCCTGGATCTTGTGCTGTCATCTCCTGGAGTCGTTAGCCTCTTGTGTTTTAACGGCTTGGGTAATGGGTTGTGTGATGGGCTTGTGAGTTCTTTTGTTGTGGTATCCTGGGTCTTGCGTTGTAATCTCCTGGGTCGTTTGTGTTTTGATCTCTTTCGATTAGCCTCCTGTGTAGTAACAGCTTGGGTAATGGGTTGTGTGATGACCTTGTGAGATTTATTGCTGTGGTATCCTTGGTCTTGTGCTGTGATATCCTGGGTCATTTGCTGTGTTGTGACTTCTTGAGTTCTTGAGGTGTAATTTCTTGAGTTTTCTGATGTGATGTCCTGAGCGGGTGGCTGTGATGTAGCATTTTGGGTTTTTAATATGGCTTTGAGTTTGGGGTCTGGGTCTGTGTTCGTTTGGCTTGAGTTCGTGGTGGTGCCACATCTTCATGGTGGGGTCAGTTCGTTTCATGTATGGTTCAGAGGAGTTTGAAGTGGGTAGTGATGCAGCTGCAGTGCAGCTTCTGGTCTGTGGTCGTGTCTCATCTTCTGTGTGGGTGTGAGTCTGATTTTTACGTGGAAGTGTGGTGGTGGCATCTTGTGTGGCCCTCATGGGTGTGGGTCTGGTGTCATTTATCATGTTGGGTACTCGTCTGTTCATGAGGGCGGGTTTCCAAATGGCTGGTAAGCGGGAGGTGTCATCTCTTTTATTCATGCTGTGTGGGCGTTTTTCTATCTCTATGGCTTCTCTGATTATTCTGCTGCTGTGGTGTTCAGTTTTGGCGATAGTTCTGGTATTTTTAAAATCAATCTCATGTCCTGTGGCTTTGAGGTGTTGGACCAGGAAGAGGTTGGTTCTTCTTTTTGATTGAGTTCTTATGTTCTTCAACGCGTGCACTTATTCTTCTGTTAGTTTGTCCAATGTATGTGGTGAGGCAGGCAGTGCAGGGGATTTCATATACTCCTTGGTTTTCTAACTCGATTTTGTCTTTAGGGTTTCTTAGGATGGTGGATATTTTTCTGTTTGTGCAGAATGCTGTTTTAATGTTGTGTTTTTGGAGGATCTTGCTGATTTTGTCTGTAGTGCCTTTTATATATGGGAGGAGGGCTTTGCCGTTCTCTTGTTCTCTGTCTTGGATTTTGGTTGGGGTTTCTTTTTGGATTAGGTGGGTGATCTTCTTTCTTTGAAATCCATTGGCTGTTAGTACGTTGGTGAGAGTGTTTAGTTCGGTTTTTAGGTGTTGTTCATCAGCTAAGCATTTTGTTCTGGAGATGAGTGTCTCAGCTACGGAATTGATCTGTGCTGGGTGGTGGTGTGAGAGTGCGTGTAGATAGCAGTTTGTATGTGTTTTCTTTTGGTAGATGGTGTGTCCTAGGGAGCCATTGGGTTTTTTGTATACCAAGACATACAAAGATCCACATACAAATACCAGCGAGAACCTCAGAAAACATATATATATATATATATATATATATATATATATATATATATATATATATATATATATATATATATATATATATGTGTGTGTGTGTGTGTGTGTGTGTGTGTGTGTGTGTGTGTGTGTGTGTGTGTGTGTGTGTGTGTTTCATGCTTCCTTCCCACTGTAATTTACTCCAGATTTTATTAACACACAAGGTAGTTTAGGGCTGGTGTCAGATGATCCAAATCATAAGTTCTACAGAGCTTTTGGTGCCTTTTGAAAAATCATTTGATTTATGCACTTACTAAGAAGAAATTATTCCTTATTTGAGATGATAAATTGCTTGCATTAGTTCATGCTACCATACTCACTCCTTCTACACAGGGAAGATTTACTGTGACATTGTTCTAAGGGTATGAAGTAAATATGATAAAATGTCCAGTCCTGCCAATTAAATGCACAAAGATACAAATGTACTCTTTGAATCCCCAAAGACGGCTTCTGGTAATTACTTCCTCTTTTATTTTATTTTTATAATGCCATGTCTGCATTTAACATTAATCACAAGCAGTGGTAAGCAGGATTCACTGCACAAATTGCTGACAGAGAAAATCTGCCTTGAGAATAATTTGTCTTTTTACCTTCATTTGCACAATAGCCATTAGAGAAAGTGGGAAAACAGGAAGCATGTGGGACTCCATTGCAGAAAAGCTTTTTTTTTTTTTAGCTAAGTGTGATGGGTAGGTGGGAATGAAACATGACTAACACCATTGCAAATGTTTAAAATGTAAGTATGTCTATGCATGTATATATGGTTTTGAGTAACAGTATGAACAGATAAGGTAGGCAAATTAGAGGGTCAAAACACTAAAAGTTAACCTGGGTGGTACAATGAGATTTAAAAATTATGTTTAATTTTTACACAGAAATACCTAAGCTGGAAACATAGCTTCTAATCTAAAAAAGCTTTTTATTCCCAAACTTCTGTTTACGAATACAGTCTATATCTATTTGAAAAGGAAGTGCCACTGTAGAACTTGGTAAATCAAGGTAAAATTAGGCTATATACTATATTTTAAAGACTTCTTATTTAGTAGTGTAAAATACGAAGGAAAATAAACAATAACTGTATACTGTCAGACTATAGCCATGTCATAAATAGCTGAAAGAGAATTTGAACTCTTGATTTCTAATGACAAATACATTCTTCTTTCACAACAATAACTTGCTCTTTTGCCATTTAAACAAAATGCAGGAACATAAAATGATATTGAATTTTAAGGGTCCTTCACATATTCCTTTAGAACCATTGAGGCTCATCAGCTTGTCAAGTTCATTGTCTATCTACAGTAGTTTTCATGGCCTGCAAGAGGCAAAAGACTGTCTTGTTATATTTATTTACTTATTTATTAATCAAATTTATACCGCTGCCCAACTCACAGAAAATAATTCATTGTGTTTCTTCTTTTATTTACTTAGTGATTTATATTCCTTTAAAATGAATAGGATAGGCTACAAGTTTAAAACTATCACACAAATACAGTTCCATAAAAAACCATACAAATCCCTTCAGTTAAGACAAGGAAGTAGAAATCATTCTCACAACCTCCCTTAATTTTTCTTGCCCCATACTCATTATGTTTCACATGCTGGGGTGTGTGCATGTGCGTGTGTGTGCCCTGGAGGTGTTAGTTATGTTTGTACGTAAGCACTGTGTTCAGCCTTATCCATCCCAGCAGTCAGAATGATGATTTTTTTTAAAGGGCACTCTGTCAATCATCTATAGTTAAAAACTGTAGGCTGTCACCTTCCTTGATGTGGCAGTTGCTTTATTTATGGAAATTGTAATAGACAAATAATTCACCCTGATGGGATCTTAAGATTTGTAAGCTTACCCAGTGCTAAATTTGCATAAGGTAACTTCTGGACGGGTTACCTTATTAATATTTTTTGATTGGGTGAAGAAATCCTTATTTCTGCAACATTATTTGCTTAGCTGTAAGCTTTTCAGTAAATCATTACTATACCAGAACAGCTCAGCCAGTCTTGAATATCAAAGTAACAATTAGAAATGTCACTGCACTTCATGCTTATTAGTCCTAAAAATTAAATGGTTAACTTAGTGTGTTTAAAAAGGTTGACAATGAAGAGTTGCCTAGAATACCTTAATTATCCTTTTGGGTTGCCATGCACTGCTGCCCACCTCAACCACCCAGGAAGAGAAACATGAAATGCAATTGCCTTCAGGTTATCTGGATTTTCAAAATTTATTTTCTCTTTGTGAACACAAAACTGTTAGAAAGATAAATTAATTTAACTATCATGACTTATGGTTCCCTTATGAGTTACGTCACAGAGTTGGGGTTCTTTTTTTAACAGCATCATTTTATCTGCACACTATAGAAACAACTAGTTCTAATTTTGGTCAGAGTTCTCAACTGGGACCTTTGCCTCCTGATACTTTCAATCCAGTTTCATCAGTATTCACATTGATATTTCCCAAATGGTATTTATCAATTAATTAACGCTATAGATGCAAGTGACTTGTTTAATAAACTGTGAAAGAGGGAAAAAAAACTATATATTTCCAATCTCTCCCTTTCCTTTCCCTGTCTCCCCTCTCTCACCCCCTCTCTCTATCACACACACACACACATATTACATACAAACCAGGGCTGCGATTCAACTGGTATAACAACCGATTTGGTTATGAATACACACTTTGTGCATATACATGCCAAATGCATGCTTTGCATGCACGCAGAGTATTTGCTAATCACCTTCGCCAGCAATCCCTGTCTGTTAAACAGCTGATGCGTGGCAATCCGCTGAGCTGTGCAAAGAATTGAGCTTGAAAAACAAGATATAAAGCACAGCCTAGAGCCCTGGCGGGCGGGTGGGCGGGCCAAACAGCTGATCATCGGAGCAAACCAAACCAGTTCGCCCTCACCTGATCCTTGGAGCTACCAGTTCACCTGAACCAGGCTGAACCAATAGAATCCCACCCCTGATACAAACATACAGCCGTAATTATGAAGGTAGATTTATCATGAATTGCAGTTGATGAGTAACATTTTCACAAAAGTGGAAATTGTCTCACCCTTCCTATCTTTCCACTAGATAATTTCAGATGAAAGACCAGCATGCTTTGATCAGAGGTAGACATTTCTTTATCCTGTGAGAAGTCCACAAGCACAAGAAGAATGCAGATATTCATATGCCCATATGGTATTAAGAGAAAAGCAGGAGTGAAGGCATGGTATTACACCTATGACTTGTTGGTTAATTTTCCATAAGTGGGTGCTCAGGCAGTAAGAAAGCAAAATGTTGTTACTAAATGGTCCTTTGATCTGTTCCAATATGGCTTATTGTACAACTCATTATACAGCATTACACAGAATTCAAAATACAGAGGAATTATGTCTGTATATAATCCTGCAATCCACATATAAAATGATTCAGAGAAAACCATGTTGCTGTACTCAGATGTTGAGCTGGATTTGTGGAGGGAAAGAACTGGGTAGAAAAAAAGCTACTTTTTCTCCTGCATCTCCAAGATTTCACCTGGATTGCATATTAACCATAGAGAATCTGCTGCATAAGATTATAATTAACGCAATTGAATTATTTGTAGAATGCTCTGGTCAATTGCATCCAACAGCAGATTGATATCAGTTATCCTCTCTACAAATAATGAGGTCTAACATTGGCTAATGGAATAATACTTCCTTTTGCTGTCATTGAAGGCAATTATACTCAAATGTCTCTCCCCAATTATTTTGACAAAGCTTAAAGCAAAGTATGGCCTACACTAAAGTTGATAAAAGCTTAAATTAGACCATGCCACTTTTTAGATTGCAGGTAGGGAAGAAGATAATTTTTGAAAGACCATTGAGCCAACAATATTTTTGGGCGAAAAGTTGAAGCTTAGCCTATCCTGGTTATCTCAGCTAGTTTCTTTTGGGCATATGAGGAGTATATTGTCTCAAAGAAGGACATTCCGCAGCATGATATTGTATTTGTAATGGGTTCATCTTTTCTACCACTTCCAGATTTTATGCTGTCATCCATGCTTCATTCCTATGTATACAAATGACCCCGTAACAATCCCACTCACCCTCTGTCAGACATGGTGCATTTCAGAAATCATATGGAAAAGTCCTCTGGAGCATGCAAGTATATGAATATCAGGGGTAGCAATGGGGTCTCTGCCCTAAAGACTGGCTGGGTATATGGCTGGGTGAGTGTGATTGGGTGGTTATGTGGCTGGGTGGGCATGGCTAGGTGGTCATGTGACCAGGTCATCATGTGGTTGAAGGGCATGGCTAGGTGGTCATGTGACTGGATGGGTGTGGCCAACTCAACATCACTCCCACCCAGTCACATGATTCCCTCCAGCCACACCTACCAAGACTCTAGGTGTTTTCTGCGGGAAATGGTTCTCTCTTCCCCCCTCCCTCCATCCCATTTTTGTTATTCTCTCTTTTCCCTCTCCCTCTCTCTTTGCTTTCTTTATTTCTTTCCTTTCTTTCCTTCTTCCCCTTTCTTTCTTTTTCTTTCTTTCTTTCTCATTGAATACAATAGCAAATCCAAAATAAATTGTGGGAAATTGCTTCTCCGTAATCTTTTCATAGTGAACGCTAAATTGATAAAAGCTGGCAAGATTGTACTATCAGCAGTAGCACATATATTTTTATTTCTTTTGAGTTTGATAATATAATACATTATCCAAAATTATAAATAATCTTATTTTCAGATGCATTTTTGCCATCTCTGTTATTTCCTTTAAAAAAAAAAAAAGACTTGCTTCCAATTTGTGCCTTCTGGCAAAATGCAGTTTTCTTGGTAAGAAATCTAGCTTGCCATTGCTTTCATCATAGGTCTGAGAGAGTTTTCTTTCTTTCTTTCTTTCTTTCTTTCTTTCTTTCTTTCTTTCTTTCTTTCTTTCTTTCTTTCTTTCTTTCTTTCTTTCTTTCCTTCCTTCCTTCCTTCCTTCCTTCCTTCCTTCTTTCTTTCACTTACTTTTTCTCCCCCTTTTCTCTCTCATTTATTTTCCTCTCTTTTTCCTCTCTCTCATTCTCTCCCTCCATCATTTTCTCATTTCTCTCTCTTTCTTTTTCTCCCCTTTTCTCACTCTCATCTCTTTCTCATGTGATGCACTCTCTCTCTCTCTCTCTCTCTCTCTCTCTCTCTCTCTCTCAAAATATGCTCCTGTCCTGGGCCAGGATCATGGGGGTGGCGGAGACGGCGACGACTCCTCCTGCTGCCATCACTGTGCAGTGAAGTGAGTAGCTGGCTGCGCAAGACACTCCTGTGCAGTGCAAGAGAGCCACACAATGCAGAAGCTCTTTCCTCCCTGCGGCTGCTGGTGACAGCGGCTGCTGCTCCTCCCCATTCTCCTCCTTCCTGAGCCAACACAAAGGTGACAGTCGCTGGCAAAGACTATCCATAAGGTGGGGTGGGGTGGAGTGAGGTGGGGTGGAGTGGAGTGGGGTAAGGCCAGTAAGGAATGGGATTTGGGGGCTCGGCAAGCCCCATAGAGTCTTAGCTAGGGGTTCGCCTGAGCCCCTACGAGCCCCCAGCAGCCCATTCCTGATGAATATGAAATTAACACCTGTCAGCAATGCTTTAAAGCAGTGGTGCCTTTCCCAGAATTGCACAGCTGGGAAAAAGTGGCTCTGGGAAAAGATGGATCTGCTTAAAGAGTTGCAAACAGATACTAATTTGCACATTGCACCCTTGAAACACCTTTTAGTAGTGAATCAGAAACACTGCACCACTTTCCTATCTAGAAACAAACATTTTAGGGCTCCTCAACACTTTGCTCTGGAGAGGAGGGAAGGGGGAGATTTGGAAAAATGAGTGGCTGTGTACATAGTAACTCTAACTTAAACCAAATATGTTCCTCAGCCCATGGTGCAATTGCAGAAGGCAACCAGTGATCCCACAGATGAAAAATGCTAGTATTCTGAGGAAGTGCCAACAGAGCACTCCTGTGTATTTTCAATTCTGTTTTGCATCCAAGCACTATACTGCTTATAATGTCTAATCTCTTTCCACTGACTTTAATGGTACTATTTATGAACAACCGTCATTGCTTTCCTGTAAAATAAACAATAGATGATGTAAACAGGTTGCCTTGTTGTACATGCCAGCCTTTACATACTCGTTTTCTGGGGAAAGACAAAAAGAGATCCTTTTATCTGATTTGTTACAGTAAAATATTTTTCTCATCGAAGTTTGAAGTCACAGGCACACAACATAACCAGAAACACCCACATGAAACAGTAAGACAGATAGTAATTTATCTGTGGAAAGAAGTTTTCTCTTAACTTGTAACCTTTTGAACTCTGGTCCAGAAGTGGGATTCATGGCTTCTCTCCCTAAATTGGAGAAATTGGAAGAAAGACTTCGATTGCAGCCATCTCTTTGGAGTTCCTGAAGTGAGAGCAAACTGATACATGACTGCCACTTTTAGATGTGTAGCTTATCTCTGGGGTGTATTGATTACCTCATGAGGTGGATACCTCCCTATTCCTAAGCCCTAAGTCCAGAGCCTAGTGATTTATGTCAATGCAGGTAATAGAAGTGAACATTAAGAGTGCAGAAGAGAAGCCACAATTGCGATAACTTATAAGACACACTATAAATGTTCTGAGAAACCAGAAAGGAAAGGAAGGAGGGGGGCTCCAAGATCAGAACAGACTACTCTTCAAAGGATGACCTGCTGCAGTGTGGCAAGCATCAGAGCCATACTAGTGACAGATGATGATACAACCATCTTGTTTTGCCTTTCTAAATGAGTCTGCATCTGTGTTTTGTGATCCAGCTGATTGATGGCGACACTTCAAGCACATTGCCAAGGCAGTGCAATTCTGAGGAATTGTGAGGTCATGTGTCTTTGGGCCAGCCTAAGTTAGCATGCCTCTTCTTTAATCTCAATGGAAAGCTATCCCCAGAGACCGGAACTTTGTTTAAATTAAATTGAAACATAAATTCCCTTGTTTTTCAGAACTGAATTGGAGGCATAACCCCTGCAAATTTACTGCTACCTTCTTGAAAACTAAAGCTTGGAAAACAAGAGATATGTTTGCTAACACTTACTGGTGATGCACATTCTGAGAATGATAGACTGGGATCATGAGTGGATTTGGATCTGCCCTTGCTATATCCAAACTTCTTAATTTTGGATGATATTTTTGTAGGTGGGATTTTGTCTTCATGCAAAAAAGAAAAAAAACTACTCAATATACCAAAAACAGAACCATAATGATAGGTTAGGAATGCAAATTCAAATATATAAAACTAAGGTAAGAGAACACCTATCAGTTCTAGATTCAAATCACCAGGTCCTGACGGACTACATCCCAGAGTTCTGACGGAACTGGAAGACATGATTGCAGAACAATTGAAACATATCTTTCAAAGTTCTTGAATCACCAGGGAACTACTCTAGAACTGGAAAAGAGCTGATATGGTTCCCAACTTCAAAAAAGGAAAAATAACAGATCCATAAAATTACAGACCAATCAGCTTGACATCCATACCTGGAAAGATCTTGGAAAAGATAATCAAGCAACAGATCTGGGAAGCAAACAAGCTTCTAACCAGAAACCAACATGGATTCATAAAAAGCACATTATGCCAAACAAATCTTATTTCATTCTTTAACAAAGTGACCAATTAATAGATTAGTGGCATCCTGTGGACATAGTATACTTAGATTTCAATAAAGTATTTGTTAAAGTAGGCCACAACCTACTTCTTGGCAAGCTAGTAAAATGTGGGATAGAAAGCACCACCACCAGGTGGGTTTGTAACTGACAAATCATATGCAACATGTAGTCCTCAAACTACATCCACATGGAGGGAAATAAGCAGTGTGGTACTTCGAGGTTCTGATTTAGGCCTGGTACTCTTAAATTTCTTCATAAGTGATCTAGGTGAGGGAATTGAAGGGGAATTCATCAAGATAGCTAACACCTAGAAATCAAGCTCAAGTTCCAAAAAGATCTTGACATATTTGAATACTGGGTCCTATCCATCAAAATGAAATTCAATGTAGATAGACAAGAAAAACCAACTGTATAAGATATAAATTAGGTGCAACTTGGCATAATGCCAATAACTCTGAGTGGGGGTCTTGGAGCCCTCGTTGATAATCACTTAAATATGATCCAACAGTATGAGGCATCAGCCAAAAAAGCCAATGCAATCCTAGGCTGCAACAAAAATGATAAGGGGGCTAGAGGCTAAAACATATGAGGAATGATTACAGGAATTGGGTATATCTAGTCTAATGAAAAGAAGGTCTGGGGGTGGCTTGATAGCACTGTTCCAATATCTGAGGAACTCTTACAAAGATGAGGGGTCAAACTATTTTCCAAAGGACCAAAAAGCAGGATAAGAAACAATGGATGGAAACTAACCAAGCAGAGAAGCAACCTAGAAGTAAGGTGAAATTTCCTAACATTGAGAGCAATTAACCAATGGAATAGCTTGCCTTCAAAAGTTGTGGGAGGTTTGGAAGCTTTCAAAATGAGACAGGACCATTTGTCTGAAATGCTATAGGGTCTCCTCCTCAAGCAGGGGGTTGGACTAGAACACCTCCAACATCCCTTCCAACTCTATTATTCTATGTTGTATGTACAGGGCTGACCATAAAATCCATATGTCAAATTACAAGTTTAGTGTAAACTTTCAAAGTGTAAGAACCGTAATATTAACCTTTACTATTTAATTAATGTATTGCCACAATCTAATAGAACTGTGCTTAATCTTGGACTGTTTATGTTGACAGATAATAAAGACAGACAGAGAATATCTCAATTTAAGTATAAGATAGTTTCCTTAAGTAGATTGTGTGATATAATACATCCTAATTACAACAGAGCATTTGGTGAAATACCCTGTGATTCTTTTCATCAGCAAATTGGCTACAAGTGATCATGATATTCCTATTTTTCTGGAGAATAATTACTCAAACACTACTTATCAACAACTCATTATCACATTAGAGAAAACTACCAAGTTATCTTAGTACTAGTTCCTAAATTTTTGAATAATTTACTAGTAACACAAAGAAATTTTAAGAAAACTGGGTAGGGAATAATAGAACAAAATCTAAGAAGCAAATGCAAAGATCTTAATTTAAGAAATATCAAGACTGGTACAAAATGAGACAGACCTGGCTTAGCCATAGTATGTCCATTGAGGACATTGGAATTGTGGTAGGTAAAAAAACTAATATGAATCAGCACTTTAATCTGGCTGCCCAAAAAAAAGTGTGTGTGTGGGGGGGGAGATATCCTATTCAGGTTTACTTATTTATATTTTAAGAAAAAAATGAAATAAATTGGAACCCATTCAAGAGAGGAAAGCCAACATGATCAGCAGACTAGAGTATAGGGCTTTGACAAGCTATTGAAAGAACTGTTCATGTCAACTTTGCGAACAGAAGGTTGAGCAGTATGATAGCATTTTAAAAGTATCTGACAGGTTGTCAAACAGAATAAGGCTGATATCTATTCTTTTTAGTCCCAAAGCTTAGAAGGTTATAATGCACTGAAGTTTTAAGAAGGCAGATTTCAGGTGAACATCAGGGAAAAATTCCTAACACTGAGTGATTTGACAGTATAACCAGTTGTCCAGGGAAGTGCTGAGTTCTTTGTTACCAGATGTGTCACACAAAGGCCAGACAGCCACCTAAACTGTCAGGAATGTTTTAAACTAGATTCTTAAAACAAGCAGTAGATTGTTACTAATGTATGGTCCTTCCAACTCTATGACTTCATGAAAGAGAAAAGCTTGAACCTCATCAACCATATATATCACAAAATTAGCAATGGCAAATTTTTCTTTTTCATTCTGAAATTTTATAAGCCTTTCTTAAGTTTAACCATCGAGATTTATGCACACCATCTAGATTTAGGCATACAGTTTGCATGTAGATTTACTACTTTGGAAGTAGGGAGTTGATTAAAGTATCTTTGATGCAGAGTCCATTTAAAATAATATATATGTGTTTCAGAGTTCATATACATCAAAAAAATAAGTAGTAAAGGCTTTGAGATCAGAAACAGCTATTATTTCCTGACAAGCTTAAATCTCAGCATTTCTTTTTGCTAGAAATCACACACCATAATAGATCATTCATGCAACTTAAATCACATCTAGCAATAATGCTGACCTGTCCAGTGATTTTGAATATGTTGCTATTTCTGAAACAACATGCTTGCTGCCTTACATTCTTTAATTTGTCCTTTCTTTATGAATCTTGTATACCATCAGCAAATTATATTAGGCCCCTGTGCTGATTTCATTTTAAGAAATACCACAATTAATTCAATTTAGCACAGCAGCAAACCTCCAAAGCCTTATTGTGCAGTTATTTATGTTTGCTAAAACCATGTGCATGCAAGGGAGGGCTATCTGCCCTGTATTCTTTACTAAGAATAAAAAGCATTTCCATATTGTCAGCTAATTTATAAAGAAGTATTTACAAAGTGAAATTTTAACAGCTATCAAAGGACAAAAACAAAAGAGGGAGAGAGTAATTCTGTTGTACAAAAGGCCACCAGTTTCAATTTTCTTTCGGCAGAAGCTGATTTATTCAGTATTCGTTGATTGAATTTATTTATAATTACCCTATGCTGAATAAATCAAACATAACAGAAAAGCAGTTTATCTCCATGTACTAATTACACATGCAGAGGCAAAGAGATGCTGAAAGATTAAAGGGAGAATGGATTGGCATGCATTAATGATTGGGGGTGACTCTTTTATTACCTCTGCACCATATTCATATAATCGAATAATAGGGTCACTGCCATGAAAGAGGGGAGCAAGCTGTACTTAAATGGTTCCCAAAATGATGGCAAGAGAAATGGTACAGTGTTCTTAGTTGCCAGACAAAGGCAAGAACAATAAAAATACACAGAATGTTATCTGGAATTCCTTGTTTGTCACTGGTAGTCCAGAGTATGCATTAAAGACCCTATTTAGGAAATTAACTTATCAGAAAGTGAAGGAGAGATTTTATTTTTAAAACTTGCCAGTTCCAATTTGTTTAGGCAATTGGAAAAACAGCAGGCCCTTCTTTTGTGATAAGATTTTACACTTTTCAAAAGGACTTATCTTTGGTGTTAGAGGCAAGTGTTTTGACATGAGACATTTCTTTATTATGCAAACCATTGAGTAAGGCCCATTGCAATTTGCTGGAGAGCTTTTGTGGTTCTATCAGGTGGTACCAAAACATTTTGATTTCCACTTTACCAGTATTTATCTCTGTGGGAAAAAGTTATTATTTCAAAATCCCCAAGTAACTTGGGCTTGTATGTGCTAATTATTGTTGCCACTTTTCTGAAGCTTATCAGAATGCATATGTTAAAAGTTTTCTGGGGGGGAAATGTGACAATAAAGGAAAGTGCAAAAGGAAATAAATGGGAGAGGAAAACATTTACACAGAGGAAATTAAAAAAATACTGAGCAACCCCAGACATTACTACAATAATGTCACATCAGATATGAAATCTCATGTATTTTTCTTAGTAAGGAAGGGTCAAAATATGAATTAATAGGAAGGCCCACCAAGAAAGTGATATTTGGGTTATATTTGGAAAAGGAAAACTGAATGGAGGTGGGTGACTCTCACCAACAAAAATCTTATTCATTTTTATTGTAGCAGTTTGCATTTACAGTATGATTATCATAAAGGCAATCCTAACCCTTCACAGGTCTCAATTCTGATTTAATTAAAAGGTGAATATGCATACATGTAATTTGGAGTTCAGTATCATAGACAAAAATAGTCCATGGTCATGGAAAATCCAACACACAAGTATCTCTGTGCATATGAAGTGATCACATGCAATCCTTGATGTTTTTTTCTCTATGAGTTAGGATTAAACACATCTGAAGAGCATGAGAGTTGGGAATGATGACTTAAAATTATCTTGTTATCCATAGGAGGATCATGTTTGTGCCATAATACCAAATTAAAATAAATGAATTTCAATTTTATTTGTTCATGTAGAAAGTATTCTTAGAACTTCTCAAACAGTTCTAATGTCATTGGTTATATAATATGACCCATATATTGTATTTTGGTTAGCATGTTGTTCAATATCCTTGCTCTCTGATGGGCATTGGATCCATTCACGATCAACTATGTATAGAATTAATGCTAATAGGTAATTTGATGCATCTTCTAATATCAGGTGAATATAAAGAGCATGTGGGAAATATATTTCCCTACAGAAGTAAACTATCTTTTAAAAACATTTGTGGTTTCCAAAGAGATTGTAGAAGTTGATATTGTTCCAAACTGAACTGTAAAATTTGGGCATCATTTTTTTCTCCCTGTAATTGGCAATAAGGAGCTGATTAAGTAAAACTTACTATGGAGATTAATCATTTCAAAAAGATGAAAGGTCAGATGAAATACACTTTCTTTTTAATCATAGAGAATGAAGCAAACTTAATTGTATTTATGCACTGTCAAGTTTATATAATCCTGTATTAATCTATGCATCTTTTCACAATTTTATCTATGCTTTGCAGAATAAGAGCCATGGTGGCCTAGGGGTTATAATGCAGTATTAGAGGCTAACTCACTGCTTACTGCCAAGAGTTTGATTCTGACAACCTCATGGTTGATTCAGCTTTCCATCCTTCTGACATTGGTAAAATGAGGACTCAGATTGTTAGCCGCAATATGCACTGTGAAGCGGTATATAAGTCTATGTGTGCTATTGCTCTTAGTGTCTTCTAAATTGGTGTGCTGCTGAAGACAAGATATTTCTGGCAAGGAATAGGTTAGAGGTTAAATAGAGTAGGAATAGGTTAAATATTTGTTCTCAACAAGAATAGCGCGACTGCTCTGATTTCTTTTTTAAAAAACTGGCAATTGCTATTTTTATGAGCATAATTATATTAGTCTATTAAAAATCATAAAGTAAATAAAACAATCTTTCTTTTCCCCTCTTCCCTCTTCCAACAGAAAATGAGAGGAATATGAGAATACGAGAGGTATGTGTATGTACGCGTGCATAAACGTACCAGCGTGCCTACCATCCCTGTCTTACTGTCCCCATTTATCTGTATTTAATTCCCTTGTTCATGTTTATGTTCATACCTATACTTGTTATCTTGTACATATTTGACAAATAAAATAAAATAAATATATATTTTAATAAACAAGAACTGGTGGCTCTTAAGATCTAGATCTGCATTTTTCAATCTTGGCAATTTTAATTATGTTGATTTCGACTCCCACAATTTTACAACCAGTGTGCTGATTGGAGAATTCTGGCAATTGAAATCCATATATCTTAAAGTTGAAAGATCAAAAAACATACTCAGTGCTACCATTTATTTTTAAATAGCTTTCCAAAAGCCAAACTTTTAAAAATAGTGGGGCAAGATGGGGTGATTCCAGAACAAAAACTAAATTTAATTTTCTTTGTTTTATATTTATTCTCCAGTATCAGCAAATAATAATACACTTAATGTGATTATTTGCAGATACAAACATACAATTTTCTCTCTCTACATGCTCTATCAAATGCTTGGATTAACGCATCACATTAAGACAAAATCAAGCAAAGAACATTATGATATAGGGCCTTTTCCTAACTGTTGACTTAAAACATGACCCAGCTATCCTTGAATTGGCACAAAATATTGCCCACATACAAACTTGCTATCTAGATGCCTATCCTTAAAAATGGAATGGATAGCACCTACACTAGATGGACTCGCAACTGGCTGGCAAACCGTACTCAACAAGTAGTCCTTAATGGGTCTAAGTCTACATGGAGGGAAGTAAGCAGTGGGGTGCCACAAGGTTCTGTCTTAGGCCCAGTACTGTTCAATATCTTCATTAACAACTTAGATGAGGGAATACAAGGGGAACTTACCAAATTTGCAGATGATACTAAGCTGGCAGGAATAGCTAACACCCAGGAAGATAAGGCTCAAGATTCAGATGGATCTTGACAGACTAGAACACTGGGCCATATCTAACAAAATGAAATTCAATGTAGAGAAAAGTAAAGTCCTACACTTAGGCAAGAAAAACCAAAAGTACACATATAGACTGGGTGAAACCAGGCTCAATAGCAGTAACTGTGAGAGGGATTTTGAAGTCTTAGTGGACAACCAGATAAATATGAGCCAGCAGTATGCAGCAGCAGCCAAAAAAATTAATGCAATCCTAAGTTGCATTAACTGAGGGATACAACCAAGATCAAGTGAGGTACTAATACCACTCTATAAAGCCTTAGTAGGACCACACCTAGAGTACAACATCCAGTTTTGGTCACCACATTATGAAAAAGATGTTGAGATTCTAGAAAAAGTACAGAGAATAACAACCAAGATGATTAGGGGACTGAAGACTAAAACAAATGAAGAACAGTTACAGGGCATGGCTAGTCTAGTAAAGAGAAGGACCAGGGGAGACATGATAGCAGTGTTCCAATGTTTGAGGGGCTGCCACTGAGAGGAAGGGATCAAGCTATTTTCTAAAATGCCTGTAGGCCAGACAAGGAATAATGGATGGAAACTGAACAAGGAGAGATTTAACCTGGAAATAGGGAGAAACTTTCTGACAGTGAGAACAATCAACCAATGGAATAGCTTGCCCTCGGAAGTTGTGGGAGCATCATCACTTGAGACTTTCAAGAAGACTGTCATTTGTCAGAAATGGTGTAGGGTCTCCCGCTTGGGCAGGTTGGACTAGATGGTCTACAAGGTCCCTTCCAACTCTGATGATCTGTTATCTATTTATTAAAAATTCCTGCTAAATTAATTATGCTATTCTATTTTTTGAATATGTTTTTTGTTACAAGTAGGCTGATTAGTTTTATTCTCTGTCATCCTCTTTTTAGCCTATCAGTACCTCCTGGAGAAATCTACTATTTAAAGCACTTGGTGCAAGTAATAGGAAGGATCTGACTATGGGACTGGCAATCTCTATAAGGGTTTGTTTGTGCCTCCTCCCATAATACATTTGGTCACCTCCCAGGCTAAAATCCTATGAAATGAAGAAACAGAAGGGAAAACATCAAACAGTTCTTAAGTGATGGAAGACAGGTCCCATCATGGCAGAAGAACTGACACCAAGTAGACAACCAGACAACTCTATTCCTTGCTTCCTGGAGAAAAGAATTGAAACAGAAAAAATATAAAGAAACTGATAAATAACCATGAAAAGCCCAATTCAACTTCCTTTTCTGTATTCTGAATATTGCACTAAATTAAAACAAGATTGCTGCATTTATAGATGAAGATACATTTCTGAATACTACTACAGTGAACAGTGAAAAATTGCCTGTTCTCCTTCCACAAATAGAATAGTGGGAGCCTGAACTCTTTCAAATGCTGCTAAAGCAGAACAGCATAAATATGCTCGTTTGTCTTTCTAAATAAAATAGTGGACTCTCCTCTCTACTCCTCTCCCCTCCCCTCCTCAAAGCTTGAAATGAAATTAATGTCAGAAACAAGGGTACCTTGCTGGAGAAGTAGAAAACTGGTAGCTATGACTATCATTCAAAGTCTGCCCCTTCTATATACATGCCCTACATCCTCCATCTTGACTTTTTTTTAACTTCTGTTTTATTTTTATTTTAGTTTTTATTTCTCTCTCACTTACTCACATGCATGTTCTCATCCAAGAGACTTCAAATAAGCTAAGGAAGTCAAAGCTCTACAGGAAAAGCTGGCTAAAAACAAGAGTTATGAAGGTATACTTCCAAAATATATCTCTGACCATATTTATTTATTTATTTGTTTGTTTGTTTGTCAAACATGTACCAGATAACAAGTATAGATATGAACATAAACATGAACAAAGAAAGTTACAGATATAACTTTCAAATACAGATATTTGGGGACAGTAAGACAGGGAGAGTAGGCACACTGGTGCACTTATGCTTGCCCCCTTTAAGGACCTCTTAAGAATGGGGTGAGGTCCATGGTAGACAGTTTGAGATTAAAGCTGTGGGAGTTTGAGGTTGTAAGAATGGAGTCAGGTAGAGCATTCCAGCTGTTGACCATTCTGTTGCTAAAGTCTTATTTTCTGCAATTGAGTTTGAAGCGGTTTACCTTGAGTTTGTAATCGATTGTTGTGGTTGAAGCATGAATTATTGTGGTTGAAGCTGAAGAAGTCATTGACAAGTAAGACAATGTAGCAGACAATTTTGTGTATTATGTTTAGATCGGACTAGAGGGGACGCAGTTCCAGATTGTCCAAGCCCAAAATTTCAAATCTGGAGGCACGGGGAATTCTATTGTGAGTAGAGGAGCGGAGTACTCTTCTCGAGAAATACCCTGAACCTGCTCAATCATTTTAATGTCAGATATACTGTGTGGGTTCCAGGCAGACAAACTGTATTTAATAATTGGTCTAGCAAAGGTTTTTTTGCCCTAGTTAGCAATTCAATGTTACCGGAGAAGAAGCTTCACAAGATAAGGTTAACAACTCTTAATGCCTTTTCGGAAATGCTGTTACAGTGAGTTCTGGGGCTTAGATCATTTGGGATGAGTATTCCTAGGTCCTTGACAAAGTGAGGGTCATCTATGAGATCGTTCCTGCCCAACTTATATTTGGTGTTCTGATTTTTATTGCCAATATGTAGTACAGAGCATTTATTAGTTGAAATTTGGAGTTCCCAATTACATGATCATTCTGACACATAGTCAAATTGTAGGGCAGCAGCATTGTCAGTGGTGTTAAATAATTTTACGTCATTGGTGAAGAGAACGCAGCTGCTTTTAAAATGATTGCATAGGTTGTTGATGTAAAACAGAAAGAGTGTTGGTGCTAAAATGCTGCCTTGGGGGACACCATTGTTAACTGGTGCTGGATTTGATAGGGCCCTTCCTATTTTGACTATTTGTTGCCTGTTTGACAGGAATGTGGCTGTCCACTTGTGCAGGGATCCAGAGATGCCATAAGTGCTTAGTTTCAACAATAGTTTGTCATGCCCCACTGAATCAAATGCTTTGCAGAAGTCTATGTAAATTGCATCTATTGCTGTACCCTGGTCAAGATGTATGGTTCAAATGTTTCTGCAGTGTAGGAGTTGCAGATTACAGGACAAATTTTTCCTGAAACCAAACTGCTTGTTAGAAAGCAGGTTGTTTGATTTTAAGTGGAGGGTGATGGATTGATTTATAATTGATTCCATGACTTTACAGATGATGCAACACAGTGAAATTGGTCTGTAATTTTCTACTAGACTAGGATCTTCCTTTTCAAAAATAGGTATGACTGTAGCTAATGACCATAAGTCGGGCAAGAAGCTGGTTCTAAAGGATACCTTACAGATTGTGCATAGAGGTTCAGCTAGGGCAACGGTAAGCTTTTTCAAAAAGAATGCACATAATCCATCAAGGCCAATAGATAGAGATAGCTTTAGAATATGTAGTGCATTTCAATGTTATCTATTGTAAAATCAATGTGTAGTAAATCATTAAATGGGGGTAGCAGCCATTACTGTCAACAGACTGAACTGAAGAACATATTAAAGAAGTTGGCCATAACAGCTTCATTGTTTACAGTCTTCCCTCTTAGGCCCTTTTAGAGGTGGGATAGTTTTTGACTCTTTAAGCTTGGCACTTACAAAATTATAGAAGGTGTGGGAAGACTTCGAATTTAACAGCTCTTCCTCCTGTTTGCAATGGTGATTGGTACATTTGGCATTTATCTGGCAGCATAAGGTTTTGTAGCTGTTTTTAAAGTTAGCTACATAGCCAGTTTTGTTTTTTCATCAAAGAGATTTTTTCTTGGATTGTAACTTTCTTATTGTTATGGGTAATTTGTTTTTTTTAGGGGTTATTTTAGGTACATATAGATTAATGACTCTATTGATTTTGAGCAAAAAAGTGTTATAATGGTCTTTTGCAGTTATACAATCTGCGAACAGAAGGTGCCAATCAAGAGATGCAAGGTCGGCAACTATAAGATCACAGTTGGCTTTTTTATAGTTATAATTTGGGGTCCCATCATTATGACCCTCTTTTCAAGGACACAAATTGAGATAAAAATCAATCATGCTGTGATCACTGTTGGAAAAAGGTTCTTTAACTTGTAGGCCATAAATTGAGTTTAAGCTATTACAGAAGATGAGATCTAAGCAATTGTTGAGCCTAGTGTTGTTTGTTACCAACTCCTCCAGCCCCAGAGTCATAATAGCACTGTACAGGGTTCCATGTATAGGTTCAGTTGTACATTCATTTAGGGTCCAATTAATAAGAGGCAAATTGAGGTCACCAAGAAAGATAAGGTATAAGGCATCCACCAAGTATCCATGATATCAATCACTCTGACATTTTCTCTCCAATTGATTTATTTAGAAACAAACATGGTATGTCTAAAGCAATTTCCCAAAGTGAAATTTTTTTGCACGTTACACAGAATCCACCTTCTCTCCTCCCTTCTCTCCTCCCACCTCTCCACTTCATAAATCACAAAAACCAATTAACTGCAACTGGAACTTCTTAATACGACATACAGAATAACCTTGAACTTTTCAACTCCTCCAACTCTCTTTAAAAAATGTGGCAGCTGAATTTCAAAGCTGACAGTCATCCCCCCTTGAAAACTCCTCCTCCTAAAAGAAAAGGAAAAAAACACATACAGTGGTTAATACATTGTCATTAAACCCCTCTCCCCCTCCACGAAGACCCTTCGGTTTGTGGGGGAAATTCTCATGGAATTGGTTACCAATTGATGAGCATGAACATCCCAACTCTTTACCCAACTAGCATCTGAGAGGGGGTATCCTTTCCATAGGACCAAATATTGCAATCGGCCATGGTGTAATCTAGAATCGAGAACTTTTTGAATCTCATAATGTCTTTCCCCCTGTACCATTAGCGGTTTAGGGGGAACGATTGGCAATGATCTTATCATTGATGTAGTAGCTGGTTTTAGTAAACTACAATGGCACACCGGATAAATTTTCCCCAATAGTTGAGGAAGACTTAATTGGACAGTGACCGGATTGATTATCTTTGAAATTGGAAACGGACCCAAGAATTTGGGACCCAGCTTCTTACTGGGCAGTTTCAACCTAAGATGCTTAGTCAACAAATATACTTTGTCCCCTACTTTAAAAGGTGGTTGAAGGGATCTATGTTTATCCACCTGTTTTTTATAATTTTTTGCAGCTTCGTTCAAAGCTTTTTTTGTATCTTCCCACCCTTTCTTTAATGAGTTTATCCATTCTGTCAGGGATGTTAAGCCTGAATTCCCCAACGAGTGTTAAGGAAAACAAACTAAACAGAATGTGTAGCGTAGTCAGATAGGCAGACAGGTAAATGTGTGAGATAAGTTTGTATTTTAGTTAACACGCAGTAAAAAACAGATACGCTTGTGCTATCAAAAATATAGTTTATTCCATTAGGAATTATAGCATAGTCAAAATAAACGGTCCATTAGTCATGTATCATTTCAGTCAGTCCAGTCGGGATACTCAATTTGCAAAGTCCGTGTTGAATAGCCAATGTCAGTTCACTTACAATAAATCAGTCCGTATTATCTCTTCTCTCCGTTGAGAAATCAACACTCCTTTCTCTCCTCCGTTCCAGTAAGGAAAAACGCAGTCATCAATCCATCCAGTAATTAGGGATCATTAAGCCAGAGAGAGAGAGAGCTGCAATTGACTTGCTTCTTTTATGGTGCTTTTACAACCACACCCTTAATTACATTCTTGTAGTTAAAGTTACACACACTTTAACCAACAAACCATGATAACTTATTTATTATTTTTTACCCAAACCAGTTAGGGTAAACAATGTTATCCCTAACAAGGGACATGGATGAGGGGGGATGTCTAGGTAACTCTGGCATTCTGGACAAAATCGATTCCAGTGTTGATTTGGAATGGAGTCAATCCCATGCTGCTATGTATTGCATTATTGTAAGCAACCTCTGCAAAAGGTAATCTCAGCCCAATTTTCTTGTTGATAATTACAGAGCAGCTTATCTTCCAGGCATTTGGGGGTGCGGTTGGCTTGGGCTCAAGTGGTCACTTGGCCTGCTGATTGAGTGTCTAAAATTAAGGTTTGTACTATTTCCTCTTGGTGACTGTCAAATGAAGTTTTCTGGACAGAGCGTCCGCCAGTATGTTTTTCCCCCTGGGGATATATTTAATGTTGAAATTGAATTGCTTGAAATATTGGGTCCAGCAGACTAGTTTGGGCGATAATATCCTAGGGATCTTTAGAGCCTCAAGATTCTTATGATCAGTCCATACCTCAAAGGCCTCTGGTGCCCCTTCTAGAAAATGCCTCCAAGTCAACAAAGCCCATTATATGGTGAATGCTTCTTTCTCCCCTTCTTCACTCTGTGTTTGTCAGCTTTTTGGACACATAAGTGCACAGCAACAGTCGGTCATGAGAGTCTTTTTGCAGCAAAATGGCTGCCACTGCTATATCACTTGCATCTGTTTGGACAATAAAGGGCTTGGTCACATCTGGGTGCTGGAGGATGGGCTCAGCTGCAAAGAGGCATTTTAAGGTCTCGAAAGCTTTCTGACAGTCCATAGTCCAAGCCAGGGGTTGACTCGGCTTTGGTTTCATGTGTGATGGGCTCATTTTTAATAGCTCTGTCAATAGGAGGGCAACTTCAGCAAAGGATAGAATGAATTGTCGATAAAGTTGGCAAACCCCAAGAAACTTTGAAGTTGTTTTCAGGTTCTGGGGGGTTGCCAGTCCAGCACCGCTTTCACCTTTCCAGGGTCCATTTCAATCCCCAGGTTGGATATTTGGTAGCCTAAGTAGTCCAGCGACTCTTTGTGGAATTGACATTTTGAGAGTTTCACATAATTTGGCGGCTGGAAGTTTTTCTAGAACCTGTCGGACCAATTGAACATGTTTTTCCATGGTTTTGCTAAAGATAAGGATGTCACCCAGGTACATGAGTAAAGGTGCTGGTCTAGCACTTCATTGATGAGCTGCATAAACACTGCAGGATCCCCCTAAAGTCCGAAAGGCATGACTTTGAATTGGAAGCTACCCAGAGGGCAGTTAAAAGCACTTTTCCACTCATCTCCCTCTTTGATGCAGACCTGGCAGTAAGCTTCCCTGAGATCTAGCTTGGTGAATACTTTGCCCTTTGAGAGGTGTTTCAATAAGTCCTTCATAAGAGGGAGAGGATGTTTTTGATTCATACGGTGTTCACGCCTCTAAAGTCAACACACAATCTCAACCTGCCCTCTTTCTTCTCCTTGAACAACATGGAGGCAGCTAATCTTGATTTGGCAGGCTAATAAAGCCTCGTTCCAAATTGCTGTTGATGTATTTCCTTAATTCAGTCATTTCAGCAGGCGTCATGGAATAAATCTTTGGTTTTGGTAATTTCGCCCCGGGCTCTAATTCTATGGCATAATCAGTGGCTCAATGGGGAGGTAAAACATTACACTCTTCTTCACTGAATACTTCAGCCAAGTCTTTGTATTGGTTGGGTACCTGGGGGTTATCTGGGAGAAGGTGGTGTGCCATGGATGATGGCTCAGGCTCTAGGTTCAAGCTAACTGGTGGTTTTGTAGTGGGTGGAAGAGGTGGCAATGGGCCCAGGCCAATGAGGATTTTTCTGAATCCATCCTCCCATTTGATCGTTGGGGCCCATTTGTCTAAGCAAGCAAATCCCAGTATGATTGATTCTGACATCTTGGGGGCTACTATGAAGTGTATGAGTTCGCGATGGGGCCCTAATTCCATCTTGATCAATTCTGTCATTTGAGTGGCTACCCCCCCATTAAGGTTCCATCTACTTGCTCAAATCTGATTGGGCATTTTAGTGGGTTAGTCTTTATGTCCAATTGTTCAATGATGGATAAGACCTCTAGAACACCCAGTATCAATGACAGCTTCTAACTCCCTGGCTTCCCCTGTGTTTGGTACCACTAACTTGACCTTGACTGTAAAAGGTATGATGGGATCACTCACCATTAGTCATCTTTGCAGGTCAGGTTCTCAGGGACGTGGTGTCGGTCTGGTGGTCCATTGCTCCCATCTGTGCAGAGGGGGCTTTCCCAGCTGTGTTTGGTGAACCTGCCCCTGCCTGGAGGTCTTCCTTGATTCTTCCAACCTCTAACAGCTGTAATAGGCTTCATCTGTGGAACTTGTGGTACAGGAGCAGGGGCCAGACAGTCTGCTGCCCTCTGACTGGCTTGGCCACATCGGTAACATTTCAGCACCCTGGTAGGTCAGGTACGAGCAGTTTCAGCTGGTCTGGTCGGTGGTCTCCTCACCACAATTCTCTTAGTCGGGGCTGCTGGAAGGGGTTTTCTGTGTGGGTTAATGCTGCGATCTATGCTGAGGAGGCGGCATACCACAATTGTAAGGTCTCTGGGATTCCCCTAATTTCACAGGCCTTCTTTACTTCTGGATCAATGGCTTTTTTAAAATAGTGTAAAGTGATTATTTCAGGCCAATCCATGAGTGGCTTTGCAATCCTTCTAAAGTCCCAAATGAATTCTGACAAGGGTCGCTTGCCTTACCTCGTTTCCATTAACTTCTCTTCATTCTCTGCTATCCTGTCTGGATTTTCAAATCTGAGTCTTAATAATTGAATAAATCCATTTACATCATATAATTTGGGGGCTTGTTCATTGTGTAGTTGGACTACCCAGTCTGAAGCATCCCCTTCATTCATCCCATTTGTTATGGCCATAATCAAATCGCGCTCTGTGGCGTATTGATCTCCAAATTGTTCTATATGGGATCGGATTCAAGTGAGGATGTAATTGAAATGTTCATGGTGGCCATCGAATATGACCTCAAAGGATATTTGGTCTGGCCTGGGTTGTTGCGGAGGTGCCACATGCCAGGCCCCTGCAGGTTGTACTGGAATGGAAGGAACAGGCTGGGTAGGCCCCCTGAATCCTGGCTGGGTGGTGCCTCTCTGGAATAGGGGTCTCTGTGGCCTCGCTGACAGTTGGGGCTGCAATTGTGGTTGCCAGGAGGAAGATGAGTGTGGCCTGGTTTCCTGGTTGGGTGGAGAGGAAGTGGCTGCTGTCTGCTGTCTGGGCAATCCCCCTTCAGACCAGGGATGTGTTGGTGCTGGCTGCCATTAGCATTGAATACACCCCTGGCCTGGATAAAATCCCCACCCTGGAGGGATACTCTCTGCAGTGGGCAAACTTCCTTCTGGAAAATGAGGGGATTGCCTCAGAGGCTGCAACATATCTCTTTCAGTTGATGCTTCTTTCTGGCTTCCTCCAATTGGCATCTGTATAGTCTCCTCATTCCTCACGATACTTGGGTAAGTGAATATGGGTGGTCTGAAGCTTCCACCTGTCCAAACAGACTGTGAGACCAAACCTGTCACCTTTAAGTTCTGGAACTGTTGATGTAAATCGGCCCTTGATGGACTTCCATGAATAATCTGGGGGTTGTCTTCTTGAGAGAATTCTGACCCCAATTGTCTCTCTTCCCTCCAATCTGGAAGTATAGCAATATGCCTGGGGCTAGAGAAAGATTTTCTCTTCAGATAGCTGGGTTACATCTGGGTTATAACAACTTCTTGAGTTGAAACACTTCAGTATAGCTCACAAATCTCTTTCTCCTACTGCCATCCTGAAAGCATCCATCATCTCCTCCAAACAAGGGCTGGCAGGTACAATTAATGCTCCGGAGGGAGGGCCCCCACATGCTCCCCCCTGCACATCTCCAACTTTGGCTGATGGGAAAAGTTCTTTTGGGAAAAGAACTCTGGGGTATCAGCCAAGCACCTTCAAAAAATAAATTTTCTCTTTGGGAAATAAATGTAAGGCATCCAGAAAGTATCCATGATATCAATCACTCTCCAATTGATTTATTTAGAAACAGACATGGTATGTCTAAAGCAATTTCCCAAAGTGAAATTTTTTTGCATGTTACACAGAATCCACCTTCTCTTCTCCCTTCTCTCCTCCCACTTCTACACTTCATAAATCACGAGAACCAATTAACTGCAACTGGAATTTCTTAATACGACATACAGAATAACCTTGAACTTTTCAACTCCTCCAACTCTCTTTAAAAAAAAATGTGGCAGCTGAATTTCAAAGCTGACATAAGGGGGTGTGGACAGGAAGTTTCCTATGTTAGTAGTGCAGTTAGCTTGTTCGTATGACCAAAGTTGTAATCAGGGGCTCTATAACATAGCAAGAAACAAATTGTGGTATTTAGGGACAGTTCACAGACAATGGTCACAGGAAGAACAAGGTCCTGTGTAATATCTATTCATCCCCAAAATTAATTGGTGACAAAGAGATTTCACATATTTGAAGCTGTACTGGGAAAATACTGGCCTAAGAGCGGGAAAACTGTTATAAAACAACAGATTCAAGATCAACCTAATGTTGGAAACAAGATATGGGCATTGCGGTGAAACAAAGAGAGAAAATAGCTGTGTTCAGGGCATATTTGTTTCATGATAAAGTGCAAATGGGGACAGGCTGTTTGTCCAATATGCTTAAATAGCTACAGTAGGGAAAGAATTAGTGTATGGTTTTGCTCTGGTTGGACAAGTGTGTAGATCAGGCTAATTGTCTGGTCTAATTGCCTTCCTCAATAAACAACTCTGTTTTACTAAACTTCATTTTAATGTGATTCTACATGATTTTTTTTTATTGGAAACTTTAAGATAGAGATAATAATTAAGTAGATATCAAGCATCTCCCTTTTTATGCTTCACTTCCTCTCCCCCTCTTTTAATTCAAAAGGCAATTTTGTTGGGCCACCTATTGAGACTCATCAACATTATGGTATTTAGCACAAACTCTGTAGTGGGCAGACTTAGTTTATGGATTCATTTTCATAACAGATTTCTACCTCATGGCTTCACAACTAGCAATTGAGGATTCTTCAGAACTAAAATAAAATACATGGATTCATTAAGACCCAGTAGGCATAATCTTACAAAACTACATTTTTATGCAAGAAGAAGCAGAGCTGTTTGGCCACTGTAATCAAGTTATAGGGTTTTGTCTGTAATTTTTTGTGATTTTTCTCTGTGTATCTTCTGAAAGATCTGTCAGCTCTTGATAGTCAAATGTGCCATTTCTCCAATATTTTAAAAATTCAGCAAGGTACGGTCAGCATGAAAAAAAATGTCTGAAATCATGTCCAGCAGTATATCAGAAATATTATTTCTAATTTCTTCCACAGTTCAATCCCAAATTAGTGATTGATTTTTTTCTCCCTAAAAATAATGAGGTTTGATCATACTGATATGAATGCATTTGATCAGCCTTTCCAAAGAAAGGAATGAGCAGATTTATAGGATCTGGAACAAGAGTGCAGTTGAAAGTCCTGTTTCTTCTTTAGTACTTTGTAGGGCTTAGCTGAGCAATGGGGCAGAGCACACTGAGAACCTGAAGTAGTATCTTCTCTGTGCAGAATTAGAACTACCTGAATAGAAAGATATACCTGATGCAGGTGTCCATTGGTTGCCACAAACTTAAAATATACAGTGAAGCTTCAATTGCACAGTTGTGTTAGCCTTCTTAACTTTTTTAGCTACACACTGAGGACATTTCTTCATATATGGGATGGCTTAAGCATAAAGCAAAAGCCAAAACTATGGATTGAAAAGTCCAGAACATGAAATCTTTAAATTCTAAATTCAGGATAAAATGGACATTGAAAAATAAATAGTGGTCCATCCTGTTCCTACTTTCCTATCTGAGAAGCAAAGGTTCTAAAGGGACCTCAAAATGGGCAGGGTTAATGGGACTTCTGGAACATTGAGAATGTGGCAAGGCCATGTTTGCAAAATGTCTATAAAGGAGGATCTGGACAATAAAAACCAAGCAAATCTCATAAGGCAAATAGGCATAGTCTTGCAAAATCCCCCAAATGTAGATAGGGCATGGACCTTGTGGTTCCAAAGTGATCTAAGACTTAATGGGATAACTGTCTTCCAGATATATCAGACAACAGCTCCAGATATGGAATCATAGTTCAACACGTGACAACTAGCTTAGGAAAGCTTATGTTGACATATTCCCAAGGATCTTCCCCTTATGACAGGAAGTGTCAAGCTTGATTCATTGAGGGCCGCATCAGGATTGTGTTTGACCTTGAGGGACTGGAGTGGGTGTGGCCAGCTCAACATCACTTGTATTGGGGTGCCTGTGGTGGCTCGAGCACTCTGCCAGCAAAAATTGAGCTCCTTTTTTGCGATAGCATCTTGCAACCCTCTGCCAGCAAAAACAGAGCTTGAAAGAGCTGCCCACAGCCCTTGCATGCTCCATTTTGGCTGTGATGGCCTCCTGCAACCCTCTGCCAGTGAAAATGGAGCTCAGGAGGTCTGGCAAAGGTACCACAGGCCAGTCCTTCGCTGTTTTCAGGGCAGCCAAGCATGCACAAAAACAGCTTGTGTATCTGAATGTGTTTTCCTCCATTTTTAATATTTAGAAATATTAATTATTGTTACAAAAGACTTGTTACAAATATTTTCCTCAAAAAAACCCATAATTCAATACCCACTATCCATAATGGAAAGCAACATCCCTGGAGGGTCTTTCATATTACCTCTAAGATTTAAACTTAGTTCAGGAAAGGTGTCATCATACTCAAAGTTCCTTTTTATCTTCCTTTCTACTTATGATATCTATCTATTATCATCAATCTAGCCTATAGAAAAATTCTTGAGAACCTCAAATCTTGTCATTGACAAGATGACAAATAATATCATTTAGCCTGGGATAGATAAAACAGAGTACCCTATACCCTCAACTGGCCCCATTCCTAAATATAATAAAATCAATTATCAAACTCTTGTATAACAATGAAATTTTGCAATTTTATACAAGAATGATGTAATGTCTTGTGGGAAAAAATGACTTTTTCCCCTCTTCTGCATGGGAACTCACAGGTTTCCAAGTTTTAGGGTAGGAAGGTAGCCATCATGCTTGTTTGTATTATGACTCTCAGGGCCGGTCTTTCTTGACAAAATTGTCTTAGTTTTCGATCTCTATAGTGGGCATTTTAAGGAATATATTTTGCAAATATGTAGTTGTTAAAATGCATTATGATAATAACTAGTGATGCAGATGCTGAACTTATTGACTACTTTATCCAGTATGAATGTGTCCATCCCCTCCTATCAGTCCTTGCTTAGTCACATAGATGCAACCAAAGGGAAGGTCCTTTTTATAGTACACCAGGTACAGTGGAATATGCTTTCCATGGAGATTTACTTGTCTTCCTTGCTTCTTGTTTTAGCCACTCTCCCAATAGATTTTTTAAAAATGGACCTGAGACTTAGGAAATGGGAAGGAAGAACATCTTATTTTAATTTAACATTAAGATAATTATATATTGTAGATAGTGCTTTGTAAAGTACCAAGAGTTATTAGTTTGGTGTGTTATCAGAGCATCCATAAGAGGGAATGAGAAAAGTCAAGTAGTGGGTTATGTCACATGACTGAAGCTCCATTTCTTTTATATATGTGGTTAAGAGACAAAGCAACATATACAAAGTGATGAAATTTTGATTGCACAGTCACCTTGAATGTTGCATCTTGACTATTTTGACACCTCTCTCTCTCCCCCCCTCCCTCTCTTCTCCCTCTCTCCCTCTCTCTCTGTCTCTTCTCCCCCCGTGTCTCTGTCTCTGTCTGTCTCTGTCTCTGTCTCTGTCTGTCTCTGTCTGTCTGTCTGTCTGTCTGTCTGTCTGTCTGTCTCTCTCTCTCTCTCTCTGTCTCTGTCTCTGTCTCTCTCTCACACACACACACAAATTCTGCCATAGGACAGAATATTTTCTTTGTAATAAAAAAATAAATAAAAATAGCAGACTTCATTATCTGATAGTAAGGCTACCTGTGAAGTACCTCTCCAAAGATATTTTAAAAGAGTGCTAAAATATCCTGCTAATGGTATTTAAGGACCCTCTTCCTCAGAGGAAGTAAACATTCCAGAAATTGGTAGATAAATATTTTCATAGTTACTTACTCTGAGATTTATAGGGTCTATAATAATGGTAACTCTATGGTAGGCTTAGATTACTGTGCTTTTTAAAGTAGTTTAGATATGGCTACATCTTGCATGATTTTACTGATGATGTGGTGATATGAAAAATGGATCATTCTGCACTGTTTTGAACAATTCGAAGACAGCAAAATGATAATTGTCTTGTTGAAGACAGATAAATTTAATAAAGACCAAGATTTTATAAAAAGTCATGTGTGTCAAACAGAAAATGTGAAATACTATGAAGCAAAAGTTGACCTTGACTATGTACATCAACTCAGTTATGTTAATGAGGAAGGCCTGAAAAACCCGGTTAATCTCCCAATCCTACCATGTTGTCATGGAGAAAATCTACTTTGTGGTCACTAAAAATTAGTAAGAGTCAATACTGGCTTAATGACATAAAATATACCAATAGTATGAAGATAATGCACAGGGAGAAAGCAGCTTTGGAATGAGCAAAAGATATAATTCACTGCATCTCAAATCTTTAGCTGTTTCCTTAAAGATTGATTTAAGTGTATAAAACTCAGCATCCAAACTTTACCCTCTAACTGGGAAACATCTGGCTGAGAGATTTTAGAGATCACAGTTTTGCTACTTCAAGAGGATGATTTTCCGGAAAGCTAAGTGTATTTATTTCTATTATGAAAGTATTTTGGATGTGATGAATTAATTAAAAGGGAGAAATAATTTAGAGGTATATTAGGAGCAAAGGAATCAGAAAGAAGTGAGATTTTAATATTAAATTTATGTTATCTAATCATTTGAAAAAGGACAAGGAACTACTTGGATATATAAATATTAATTTTAGGAAAATCAGGAAGCACCATATTGTTCTTTTCTGAAGCAATCTGAACCCTGTGATTCTTCAGAAATATTTATGAAGTGGGACTAGAACTGAGATCAAACAGAAATGCCAATTTGATCATCATGCATTCCCAAATACTCAATTTTGATTTCTTTCCCCTTGTAGACATTAAATTGCATTATTTGACTACTCTTGTAACAGAGGTCTTTGCAGGGTGTGATAAAAAAATTTCAAGCTAACAACCATAACAGTATGATGTACATAAAACCCAGATGGAGCTTTGATTGAATTATTGTGGCCATCCTTTTAGGACCACATCCTGTAGACTCTTGCTTTGTAAAAAAAGTTTGATAAGTAAATTTCCAATAGCAATATTGCAAATGTTCTTTGTGTGCCAGGAGTCTGCACTGAACAGGTTGCTTGAAGCTCTGCAAAGTTTAAGAAAGTTTAAGAAAACACCCAGCATGTATTGCAGTGGCAATGTGGCTGAGTGCTTAGAACTGGAGGCACAGAGGGAGGAGATTTAAACCTTCCCAGCACTTTTTATTGCGATTAGGAGGAAGGGAGGCATAACATTTCTTAATTCTGGCTGTACTACAGAACTAAGCAGCCTTTACTCGAAAGGAAAAGGGGACCTAGAATCAATATTTTTCTTGTTTAAGAAAAATGATGTCTCTACTTGCAAAGTATTTTATATGATTCTAATTCTATGGCAAAAGCTGATCTGAATAGCAATAAATAAGCAGCAGTTTCCCTGGGCTACTTCTTCAAAAGCTCATCTGGATACAATGCTGAGAAGTAAAATAAGGAAAAAGTACAGTGCTTTCATTTTTATTAGGGAAAACCTTTTGGTTGAGGCACCTCCAAGAAATAGTGCTTATTCTTCCTACTTCAGCTTTTCACTGCAATTAAAAAGATTTTTTCCTGCCCCTTCTCCTCCTTCTCATCACATCATAATCACAATTCTCCTCCTCCTCCTCCTCCTCCTCCTCCTCCTCCTCCTCCTCCTCCTCCTCCTCCTCCTCCTCCTCCTCCTCATCATCATCATCATCATGCCTACTATTATTACAAATTAACCTTTGATTTATTAACAGAATGACCACTAGTGCCTGACTGTTCATTTTTTAGCTCTTTTCCCTAACATTCCCCATTTTGGTTCTCTCCATGACCCATCAAGATAGCTAATTTCCCCCTTCAAGATTACTGAAAATTTATCTTAAAATGAGTTCTATATTTTGGAAATGTAAAAAAAAAGAGGGAACATATTATCATATGTGGTGGTCCTGCCCAGAGGCTCGAAATTCTGGCTCAAAATCCAAAATTGGCTACAGGAAATCACCAATGAACAATGAGACCTAGAACCAGAACTCTTCCTATTGGGGATCTTTAAAAAAATACGTAAAGAGCAGGGGTGGGATTCTACCGGTTCGCACCGATTTGCTAGAACCGGTTGTTAACATTCTAAGCAGTTCGGAGAACCGGTTGTTAGAAGAAATTACTAGCCTAATCCTGTAAGGAAGGCAGGAAGGAAACACTCTGGTGTTGTTTACAGAAACTGCCTCTCCGTTAACCCTTATTACATTCTTGGCAGGACTAGATTTCCTGTCTCAGGAATTTCTCTGGAGTTTTTTCCCCCTCCTTTGCTGGTACTTTGCTTGTGTGGACTGACCATTCAAAGTTACAATGACACTGAAAAAAGTGACTTATGACCATTTTTCACACTTACGACTGTTGCAGGATAGCCACAGTCATGAGAGGCCATGCGAGGAGCTGCATGCCTCGATGTGAGTGATGTTGAGTTGGCCACACCCAGCCAGTCACATGACCACCTAAGCCATGACCACAGAACTGGTTGTTAAAAAATTTGAATCCCACCCTTGGTAAAGACTACAAAATACTTATTATTACACATATTGACTGCTGCCAGGATTGCATTTGCCCAATGTTGGAAACAGCCATATACACCTGTAAAGGAACTGGTTATACAAAAAATTATGAATTGTGCTGAAACGGATAAACTAACGCTGAGTTTAAAAGATAAGGAAGCTTCAATATTTTATAAGGTATGGGAACAATGATATAGCTGGATAGATCAGAGACAGATCAAGGATAAGTAATTATTAAATATAGAATATAGATAGAATAAGAATATAATTATGCACAAATTAATATTTGTAAATATTGCACAAATGATTGCTATATAAGCACCACAAACAGCTGTTATTGAATGATATATTTTTTATGTTTTTAATGTAATAAAATTCAATAAAATTTATTTTAAAAAAAGATAACTAATTTGTTTACTGGAAGCTGCATATCACTTGGCAAGCCCTGCCATCTGCTCCATCAACATTCAGATTCTTTAGGTTTTCTTATAAAAACACTTCTTTCTTACCTTAAGGAGAGGGACACGTGTTATAGGTAGTTCTGATGCTTATGATACATGTTTTCATAAAATCACATTGCTTATAAATTGCTTTGTAGTTAACCTGGGATTATTGGGTTTATGAGTGAAAAGGGTTTATTTGTAAAATGCAGAGATGCACCCCAAATCCAGCCTTAAAATCACAATATTATTATACGTCCATCAAATTTGTATCATTTAAATGACCGCATCTTTCTCAGCTCTTTCTATAGTCAGGAATTGGCTTCTTTCCCCAGGTTGAAATCAATTTAACATCATGAGTGGGAAGGAAAATTTACATTGTTACCAAGAAAAATAGATAACTTCTCCATTTGCATACAATATTGACACTACCTTCTTGATGAACTCAGCATATACAGGGGGTCCTCAACTTAGAACCAGTCACTTAGCAAGTGTTGGAAGTTATCCCAGACTTCCTCAGAGCTGCTTATAACATGGTCTTGAAGTTCTGACGGCCAGTTCCCTCTCGCCACAGTCACATGATTGCATTTGGGACATTTGGCAACTGGCCTGGATTTGGCAATTGGCCCTTCAGCATCCCACAGGTACTTGACCATGATTTATGACATTTTTTCCCCCCTAGAAGCTACCATTTATTTCTAGCTTTGGGGGTGGGGGGAACCAATATGATGGATTGACTTAATGGCCATTGCATTTTCTTAATTATTAAAGTGTTTGCTTAACAACCCTGCATTTATTTAACAACTGTTTCAACAAGGGTCATAAAATGAGGCAGAGTTACATAGTGACCCATTTAAAACCAGAATGATTTACAACCATAATTCTGGCCTCAGTTGAGATTGTAATTTGATGTCTGGTACTTTCTTTGTAGAGAGTTAACATCTTTTTCTGAATAGATATATTTCTATATGTCTTTTTCCCACTATTACTGAGACTCCTCCTCCTCCCCCTCCCCCCTCCTCCTGATCCTCCTCCCCCCCTCCTCCTCCTCCTCCACACAGAGAGACACAAACCTTTCTCAAATGATAATTCTATTCCAAATCTTACATTGATTTTGAACCTGGAAATTAAGTTGTTAGCTTGTGCTGTGTGTCTTTTTTGCTATAAGAATGTGCTCTTTTGCATGGAAAAACATAATCACATAGTAGCAGTGTGGGTTATATTGTTCAGTGGAATTAGCAGAATGCCTTCTCACAAGTCATGAAGGTCCCAAAGTTATCTGTACATTAACGTCTATGGTGAAGAAGCATGGGAATAAAATGATAACCCATGCATCATGAGGTCATCCACTTGTGACACATTATACATACTTGCATCAGAGATTATGATACAAATATAATTCTGTTATTTGCATGATGATGCCACAATGCCCAGTATCATCATTTTTATGTCCTTGTGACATGTAGAAGACACCTGTAGAAGACACCTGTTGTGACATGATGTTATAGAAGTACAATTCTAAAGTATCTACAAATGATTTTGCGTATTTCTACAAGAAATATCAGCAATTTGTTTCATTTAATTTGTTGTCATGGAAAAAAATGAGATTCATCTCTGTTCTTTCCCATTGTGAATATTCTCTACAGTTCTTTTTAAAGAAGTGTGATTTTATTATGTTATGCATTTGATTTGGGATTCACTAAGAACCTCTGTGCAGAAACTGGCTGATAAGAAAGCTAACAGACTGAATTTGAAGAGACGCTATGGCCATAACCAAAGAACAGAACAATGGAGAAAATCTGGTGTCTTTATAAGTGGAATTTGATCAAGGAAGCAATCTAAAAGCATACGCCTTATAATGAAGAAAGTACTTGCCGATAAGAAAAAAGTACAAAAAATTTGGCCCTGTGCCATATAATATAAATTTTCATGATGTGCTATCTTCATGTTTTTTTAAAATTGACACCGCTGAACAAGTTTAGGAATGGCATTGTGCTATATATTTACATTTCTTTTCAAATGACTAAATTCAAGTACCATCTCATATTTTAGAATTGTACTTCTATAACACCATGTCACAACAGGTGTCTTCTACAGGTGTCTTCTACATGTCACAAGGACATAAACATGATGATACTAGGCATTGTGGCATCAACATGCAAATAACAGAATTATATTTGTATCATGATCTCTGATGTAGGTATGTATAATGTGTCACAAGTGGATGACCTCATGATGCATGGGTTATCATTTTATTCCCATGCTTCTTCACCATAGACGTTAATGTACAGATAACTTTGGGACTTTCATGACTTGTGAGAAGGCATTCTGCTAATTCCACTGAACAATATAACCCTCACTGCTACTATGTGCTTATGTTTTTCCATGCAAAAGAGCATATTTTTATAGCAAAAAAGACACACAGCAAAGCACCCACTTCCAAAAATTACTATATTTTAATTAATATGGAAACAAAATATTATACTGCTTATTGATATATTAAAATACATTTAGCTGCCCAGTCTTCTAAAGATTGCAAGATGGATTTTTAAATCCATCAATTACGCTTGGTTGGTATCTTCTTTTGAAAGGAAGGAAAGGAAAGAGGAACAGAGAGGAGAGGTTCATTTCTTTATTAATTTGAAACAATACTTCAGTTTCTTCCTGCTTTTATGTGAACATTGCTGGGAGCTTCTTTACAAGGGAAAAAAACCTCATTACCTACCAATCCAGGGTTGCAATGCCCCTTCTTCCCCAATTATTCAAAACATTGTTTACTTTCTGTAAAAGAGATGGTAAAAATATTTCTCCTACACTGGAAGGTAATTAAGGTGATAAATGCACTAGGACCTAGGTGAAACCGATTATTAACGTGATTACACAGGTCATAATATCGTTTGGTATTCAGATTAAGGGAAAACAAGGTGCCTATTTTTAGAAGTTATATATAATTTTTAATGAATTTGACATATTCAGATCTTTAATCATTTTAAAAAAAATGGAATATTGAAAGCCAAGAGGGGAAATGCTACTATAGTTGCAATAGAAGAAGCCAAGAAGAAACATACATTTCAAAAGGAACATGAATCAATGTTAGATCCTAATCTATTCTTTTCATTTCATCCCATGCAGTATCTTCATGCTACTTATGGTTGAAAAATAGACCTTGTTGTTCTTTCACCACCAGTTTGTTTCTATTTATTTCCTATTTTTAGTGAAGACTAAGGAAGAAGAAGATGATCATAATGAAAAAAGAGACAGCCTTGTTTGGTCTATTTTCTTCCATATATAGGTATCTGCTGCCTTCTTGTGGAAATGATAGGCATTTCTTTCTTTCTTTCTTTTTTAAAGCAGAGCAGCAGCTTTGCAGTTTCACAACTATCTTGATTAATGTCTTCTAAATCTGAAAAAAGAATCAGCCTTCAGAGTCTTTTTAATTGTCTTTGAGGTTTTATGGACATTTATAGTTAGCAGGCGGCAAAGAGCTTGTCAAAGGACTCTGTATAATGACCCCATCCAACAATCATTGTGCCTTGACTATTATTCATTTGCTTGTGGCAAAGCCTACACAAGCTGGTTCTGTATCTCTTTAATTCACTCTGGATCTATTGAACTCTATATTTTATTGATGCTTCACTGTGGAAATGAGGGTTAGATTCTGGCAATCTCACATTAAATATTGTGTTAGTGCTCGTGGCTATGCTTCTTATCTGGACTATCATGAAGAGCTAACATCAATCCTGCATGGTTTAATGTTTTTCTCCTCTCCTTTCCCTTTACTTTCCAGAACTAAAAATGCTCCCTTCTGCAACATTTTGCATGTGATAGGAGCTATGGTGGCACAGTGGTTAGAATGCAGTACTGCAGTTAATTCTGCTGACCGCCAGCTGCCAGTAGTTTGACTCTCACCAGCTCAAGGAGACTCAGCCTTTCATCTTTCCGAAGTGGGTAAAATGAGAATCCAGATTGTTGGGGGCAATATGCTGACTCTGTAAAGCACTTAGAGGGGGCTGTAAAGCACTGAAGCAGTATACAAGTCTAAGTGCTATTGCTATATACATGCAGGTTCTTCAGTTTGTGATCATTCCTCCTGTCTTCCAATCCATTTGCACATACCAATACAGCTCCTCACCACAACCATACCTTTAACAAACACTGTGAGGTAATTTAAGCAGAGGTAAGCTGACTTAAAAGATGGAGAAAAACAAACCTCTCTGTTTCATCAGACCAACTCAAATATAGTAAACATTGACACATCCAAAAACTTTGCTGAACTTGTGACCACAACAAGTTCTCCTTCCCCCTTCTATCCCAGGTGGGCAGAGGAAGACCACTGACCTAGATGACTTGTACAAAACTACAACAGAAATTAAAATCAATGCTCCAACATTAGCATATGCATCCATTTCCTTTCAGAATCAATGAATCAGACTTCTTTCTTTTCAATAACACTTATAGCAAACATGTTATGAATAAGTTCCCTGTCCATTTGGATCTTAAAATCCATAATATTTTAATATGCTCTTTTTCTAAATGCTTGCCATTGTGATGGTACCATAGTTTTTACCACATTCAGATTCAAACCTCTGGCAAAATTTCCAATGAATAATTGTCATGAGGTTGCTTGTAACCAGTTTGTGAAATTCTACTGCAGCCGCTTCAGTTTGTCATGTTCAAAATTGTTGTCAGTAGAGCCATTGATAATATAAAGAGTAAAGATGATAAAATTATCTTGGAAGATAGCATAAGTATCCATTTCCTTCAATGAATATACCTTTCAAGCACCTTTTTTTACACACATATCTTTTCTCAGAAAAAGAAGGTGCCTATTTTTTAACTTGTCAACTCACACTTGCCCAGAGCTCTCACCTCTATCTCTGAACTGCATAGAATACAATCAGAACCTTAAAAAATAAGCAAACATTGAAAGTAAAGACAGGAAATTGGAAGCATTAATCTTTTAATCTTCTGTTTAAACAACACGTGAATTTGTCCAGATGTTCAATATTCTTAGTGATTACGATTTTGAAGTAAAAGGGAGGTGATGTGCTTAGAAACTCTTGTTATAGGAATTTCAAGTATTGGTATGGAGTGTGATTGATACAATTAGTTTCAATCCTTGGCTGAATAGATATCTGAGCATGGCTGGATTTATGGACATTGTGGAGATAAAAGACAAGATAGGTATCCTTTTAAATGTGCTGCTTGAGGAAAAAGAAAACAGAATTATGCATTGCACAATACATTTGCCATTTAGATAAAAGCATGCTTTAAATGTATATTTAGATTCAAATTATAGCAAAGGCTAATTTTAAAATGTTAGGTACATGAGTGCATGTGTAAACATATTCAGATTATCTCATAAATAATGTTTTTATTATTATAATGAGTCACATAGTCAGCCAGATGTTTAAATTGGATTTGATATTTTACTTATCTAAAGTCCTTTCCAAGGACTTATGGTAAGCAAATGTTCTTCGAGAATGTTAAAGATATTATTATTATTATTATTGTATGTGGGTAATTTATACTTGGATTCACAGTCTAAGACTTGTTGGAAGAAATGTCCATCTGGGTTCAGTTCCAAGTGGGAAGAAAGACACTGGAAACATGGAGACTGCTTGAAAGGATGGTTTAATGGTGGACTGCAGGACCACGTGGAATTTGAAGTCAAGGGCAAAATGGAGCACATGGATGAGAGAGGGAGAGAGATTTATACCGTCTCTTGGGCTTTGAACTTGCTTCCTGTTCCTGTGAAAGAAATTCATTCTGATTGGTTGTCAGACTCTCATGGGGCCATGCAGGGGTAACTTTGTAGGTTGTCTTGAGTCCCAGGCTTGGTTGAATCTTGCTGGATGATGTAACCTTCCCAGGTGCCATGTGGTGAGATGGGTAGAGGACTAATCCTATCATGTTCTGACGGCAGTGGTGTTATGCTGCCGGTTCGCACCGGTTCTAGCAATCTGGTAGCGCCGGTCAGTAGTTGGCCCTGGCCACCCACCCTCGCTCTTTCCTGTCCTATATTTCCTTTGTTTGTAACTCAGTTGATTCATGTGGCAGAGCGCATTGCTGCGCCTCAGCTGTTTTACTCACCAGCACTGATGGTAAGGTAAGATTTCAAGCTTAAAATTGCCCATTTTAGAATATTCCACATGCATGCAAAGCATGCACCCACAGAATTGGTAGTAAAAAAGTTTGCATCCCACCACTGCCTGAGGGCCATGTCTTAATCCCATCACTCTGGAGTTAAAGTGGGGAAGCAAGGAGGTGCAGGAAGCTCTTTTGTCTTTAAAAACATATTTCTCCTTTTCTCATCCAGGGAAATATAATATTCTGCCTTTTTAATATTTCCTAGAATATTTCATTCTTCTAGGAGAGGGGTGGATGCTAACTTTCTACAGACTGGTGGAAATTTAATTTTTTTAAATCCCAATCAAGGACTTAAGCACTATTAAGATTGAATCTGAGAATACAGGCAATTTTAAGCAGGATATTTATTTGTAAAATTAGGCTGTTCAGTTCTGATAAATTCAATATTTCCAAATATTGAGGAAGTTCTTTATGTATCACTTTGAAGGATCCTATCACAATTAGTATACAAAAGATTTCTTTTTCCATAAGCTTCAGTCTGCAAGTCCTAGCATCATCCAGAATAGATAAATTAGACTTCTTTCTTTCCAATAACTGTTATAGTAAATATGTTGTGAACAATTTACCTGTCCATTTGGATCTTAAAGTCCATAATATCTTAATCTGCCCTTTTTCTAAATGCTTGTCATTGTAATGGTTCAATAGTTTTTACCACATTCAGATCCAAACCTTTGGCAAAATTTCCAATGAATGTCATGAGGTTGCTTGTAGCCAATTTGCAAAATTCTGCTGCAACCACTTCAGTTTCTCATGTTCAAAATTGTTGTCAGTAGGGCCATTGATAATATAAAGAGTAAAGGTGATAAAATTATCTTGGGAGATTCCACATTTGATTCCAACTTCCCCTAAATCTTTCTTTTAATTACCAGTTCCATTTGCCAAAATTTCATTGAAGTATTCATAAATTGCCAAATCTTTCTGTTGATACCAAAAATCTGAAAACATTTCTCAATCCAGTTATGTGAATCGATTTTCTTTTTTATCATCTATTCAAGCAATAAAACAAATTTGTTCTTTTAAAACATTATTTCAAACCAATTATCACTGAATAACTAGTCCTTTGTTCCTACTGAATTTTTGCAGCATCTTTTAGTTATTATTATTATTGTTATTAATTATATAAATATAAATATTACTTATATAAACCATATTTTATTATTATGTACAAAAATGGGAAATCACAGCTGTCTGTTCTTTAATTGACTTTCATATGTATTGAGTCTTTCCAAGAATCTAGGATGCCATCATGCAAGCAATGGGATTTTCTGTAATCGACAGATGGAAGTGCTGTGAATGCAGATATTTTGAAAGTGTCATCCAAGATTTTTCAGTATTACACGTGGTGCTAATAACCACTGTGACCACTAACTGCTACATTTTTTTAACTTTGATTTTCAGATTTTGATGCTTTGTGATCTTTCTCCAATTTTCTATTCTATAATCCTCTGGTATTGCCACATCAATTATCCACACTTTTTTCTTTTTAACCACTGTTAAATCTGGTGTGTTAAGAGCCAAGGTTTTTATCATCCTTGTGTTAAAAAACAATATTAACAGAAAATGTGGACAGGTTTGCCACCTTGTGGAACAAAATATAAACAACACTTTATTTTCTCTATAAGTTTTGAACAATCCATTTAGAGCAGTTCTGATATTTGCAGACCATATTTTATGTCTTTCCAAAAGCTATTGTGTGGGTACCCTTTGGGATCAAGGCATCTAATTATTAACATCGATATAGAGGTCACAGATCAGTAACCAAAGTCATTAAATGTAGAAATTCATGGATTTGAATCCTAATTTGTTTATATATCTCACTATATTATCAGGTAGTTATTGTGATTCAAGAAATAATTTATTTTTATTTATTTATTTTGTTTGTCAAGCATGTATGAGAAAACAAGTGTAAGTATGAACATAACATATAAACATGTAAGCATAAACAGGTATAAGTATATACATAATAAATGAGTACGAATAAATGGATAAATGGGAACAGTAGAACAGGGACGGTACACTTATGCATGCCCCCTTATACATACCTCTTAGGAATGGAGTGAGGTCCATGGTAGACAGTTTAAGGTTAAAGTTTTGCGGGTTTGAGGATGTAACAAGAGAGTCAGGTGGTGAATTCCAGACATTGACCACTCTGTTGCTGAAATTGTATTTTCTGAAATCAAGTTTGAGTGGTTTACTTTGCGTTTGTATCTATTGTTTGCCTGTGTATTATTGTGGTTGAAGCTGAAGTAGTCAGGTAGGAATTGTAGCAGACAATTTTGTGTACTAAGCTTAGATCAGACCATAGGCAGTATAGTTCTAGGTTGTCAAGGTCCAAAATCAGGGGAGTGGAGTACTCTTCTTGTGAAATACCTCTGGACTCGCTCAATTGTATTAATGTCCATTATACAGTGTGGATTCCAGGCAGATGAGCTGTATTTGAGAATTGGTCTGGCAAAGGTTTTGTATCTTGGGATCATTTTTTAATAATAATTGTAGTTAATAATTGTAGTTATGGCCATTTTCATAAAACGGCTCTTTTTGAGGGCTCTGGCAATGTATTAAAATCAATTTACTCATTAGAAAACTGATGAAGTTTCTCCCTACTCTCTACCAAAGAATGCTTATCTTTCTCTCCCCCACTCCTTTCTTCTCCCCACTGGTAGATGATCATGTTTTCTACCAAAAGTTGCTTTCGTCCCAAACTATTGATCCATAAAAGTGTCACTTTTAAAATGGAATATTGGAAAGTCAGGAGAGGATATTTGTTGTTATGTTGTTATGGCCTTGTTCATGTTAGTTGGACAGCAGCAATATGTTAAGTTCTATGCAAAAAAACATATGCATCTTAAATGCGTGGAACCACCAACTTTACCTACAAAAGCAGGCAGAAGGGAGAAAAAAGTAATTTTCTGTAATTCCCACACAGCAAAGTTGCAAAGTTTATTAAAGCCTCCTTAATATCAGCAGCCATTGTCTCAACTGATCTGGAGAATTCAGTTGGAAATCAATTCACTAGCTGTCTGTCAAAATCAGATTTTCATTCCCAGTTGCAAGACTTGTAGCCAACCCCCGCCACCCGAGGACACATATTTCTGTTTCTTCTATGGAAGCAGGATGTACCACTGTAACTTCTCCCAAACTCATCGGTAGGGCAATAACTTAAAAGCATTGTTCTCACTAGAACCTGTTGTTCTTTTGCTATCACTGAGAGACCAGGTGGAATATGCAGTAAAGAAATGGCTGACAAATCTCCAGTTTCATCAAACCTTTTGCTTTCTATTTTTTTCACGGAATAATGGTTTATCTTCCTTCCACAAAGGAAGAAACATCTAGATGCTTAGGAACTCCTCAGATCTCTGTTACTTCTTCCTCATGTTTTGAATCTCAACTAAACATTATTTTAATTATGTTGAACCTTTGACTGCAAAGAGCTTTCTATTTCAAAGTCCTAAAGAAGAGATTCACTTGCAGTACCTCTGACTCTGGATTAAACATTATTTTAATCTCAAACATTGTTTTTAAAATTGTGAAATATATAATAAAATGAATCTAGTGTGCGTAATCTTGGGAAACTAAATAAATTAAGCTAAAATCTGCTTTGCAATTTTACAAAAATTTTCTTCTTCAGTAAAAGATAATTTATTTCATTGCTTTATTATTTTGTTTGTTTTACCAAGGTGTACAAGAACTTTGTCATTAATTCTATTGGTGTCATTTGGGGCTTACATTATTGTATAACTGCCCTTAGTTGCACATTTTCCTAATAACTCTGAAACTTTTAATGTTCCCCATTTATAACAGTCCCATTTGATGAGTTCACATGTGATGCTTGCCTTTGGGAATAAATGGGATTAAGATTTCTGAAAAAGCTAGAGAAAGAGAGAGAGACTAAACACAAATCCATCAAATATATTCTTGGCCACTCATCACTCATATCTGCAATAATAGTATATGCTATATGCTTCTTTGGAAGAAAGTTTCAGATTGTAAAATACCTGATAGCAAAAATGAAAGATAATTTGTCTGTGTGGGATGTTACCAGATGTCCATTAAAAGAAGGACTTGTCCTTTTTGTCTTATGTCCTCCATCTGGCAACATAGTCTTAAAATAAAACATTATCTAGCTTGAAGTGTCTTTTTTTTTTTTTTAATGAACCACAACAGTAGTCATTCAAAGTTCCATGTAGTGTCACTTTTTAAATTCTCTGCTTCTTTCTTTTCATCATCCACTGACAGACTCTACAACATAGTTTTACATTATTTATTTCCTGACTCTTAACAATTGGCTTCAATCCAAAACCATTCAAATGTTCACTGTAATTTGTAGTTCACATGATTTGTCATTTATTTCTATGGTGAAATTTGAATAGTGGATCATTGTGAATTTTACATTACCGCTAGAAAATGTTTCTGAAACTAATGATTATATTGCAAATCAAAAACAATATTTTCAGATGGTGGAAAAACTAACACAGGCCTTAGTACAATTTCAACTGCTTTTTGCCTGTAATTTTTAGTGGAAAGTTAAATAGCTAATGTGTCTTCTTTTTCCTTCAGTTATCCTCCTTTGCCTATTCACTTATCTGCTAACCCCATTTATCAAGCTAAATCAGGGGTCCCCAAACTTGGCAACTTTAAGACTTGTGGACTTCAACTCCCAGCTTCTATGCTGGCTGGAGAATTCTGGGAGTTGAAATCCACACAAGCCTTAAAGTTGGCAAGTTTGGAGACCTCTGGGCTATATGATCCAGCACTATAAGTGATTTTTTTTTTTTTTTTAAGGAAATTATACTAACATGTTCAAAAAACCCTAAATGAACATTACTCCTTTTTTGGGGGAAAACATGTTTTGTAATCTCAAGCTTTAAAATGAGCAATTGGAACCTATTTATTCGGTATGAAAAAATGTTGCCACCAATAGATCAGTGTTCTTCAACTCTGGGAAATGCAATGACTGCAACTGCCAGAATTCCCAAGCCATCATGCTGGCTGGGGAATTCTGGGAGTTCTTGTCCACACTTGCCAACTTTAAGATGGAATTTTGAAGAACACAGTCATAGAATCTAGAAAAAAGCTATTATGCCACTTTGAGAATCTTGGAAGAAAGATGGGACTTAAAAAAAAATCAAATCCATATTTTTATTTTGTTGCTTTAGACTAGGGGTGTCAAACTCACATTGTCATGGCATCATTGCATGATGTATTGCAACTCTCCCCTCTTCGCTAAACCAGGCATGGGTATGGCCAGGGCAGGACTCATCCGGCCTGCAGGCTGTGAGTTTTATATCAATTTTATTCAATTCAGTGATGGCCATCAACACTTACTTTTAGGTTCCATTATCCCTATGCAGGACGGCCACTGGTTTTAGCCATTTTACCGGGATTTCTGACATTTGAAGCCCAATTGATCTGAAAATTATCAAGTTGAGAAAGTCTAAGCTTCACAAGAATCTTGAAGGATTGAAATGAAATCTGCCAAGAGTTCAAAGCAAGCACAATTGGCTCTTTCAGGATTCTAATTAGAACAAAGATTTCATTCCTCTTTTTTTACCCTTCCCATTGGCACAAAAATGTATGTTCAACAAGTTTTGTCCGATAATAATCCATTGGAATCTTACTTCAATTGGATATATTTCTGCCACAGTGAATGACTTCGTGATTGAAATCAAAGGATGCTGCCATCTGCTACATCATCTCTTCTAGCCAATCTTAATCTATTTTTAACAGGCTATCATTTTGAGGCCAAGGACATGTTATTGATTCCAAAAAGTTAAATTGAGTCGGTTGGATACATCTGCATTATGTTGCCAGAGCCTACCACTCCAGCCATATCAGAGATTCTATCATTTTCATAAAAGTCATTGACATGTCACACTAAAGCTGCCTTAAGAGTCCATTTAATCGGGACTATTTTGCTCTGTGAGTTTTCATCTGATGCCTTTTCCAATATATACACAAACTCCATTCTGGCAACATTAAAACCAATTAGCACCGAGTTGCCACTTCAGAAGTGAATTAAAGTTGACAGCCCAATCAATAAAAATGAGGTAAATATGTAGCTGAGGGGGGAAAGGGCCATCTGTTCATTTCTCAGTGAAAGGACAGGAACAAAAGAGGGTTGGATGGGGAAAAGAACTGGTGTACAACATGATATGCATAGTCTTCTCTTTTCTTGTCACAGTGCCAGCACACTCGCCTTACCTGAAAGCCATACCCGTTTTTCAATACTTCATTTTCTTTCCCAAGTATATAGAAATTGGGAAGCAACTAGGAATCCATAACCTTTCAAAAGTTTCTGAAATATCACTCTCAGCATCTCTTTTCATTTCCCACATTTGCTGATCCTAAGGGATATTGTAGTTCAGCCACAGTTGTATATGGCTTATTCTGGATCTAGGGATTATGAAGCCCAGCCATTCTGTAGTGGACAATGTAAAGCTTCAAGCAAAAATAAGCAGGATTGAGGAGATTCACTATTTTGAGAGCAGTTGAAGCCAAATGAGGAAAAACGTGCAGGCCTATTTAACATAGGTGCTGTGGATTTTCTGTTCTTTTCTTAAAGCATGGTAAGTGTAGTCTAGTTCTTACAGTTTTATTATATGTTGCCCAAAGTCCCATTTGTAAGATGGCCAGGTATATTAATCTGATAAATAAACATAGTAACAAGTATGAAGTAAAATGGATTTGCTTGTTTTTGTTTATTCAATTTACATCATATGGTAGTTGCCCATCTTGTATTTATGACCATGGGCAACAAACATTTAAAAACCAACAGAATTAGCACAGAGTAAAACAGCTGTAAAGTGATTCACGCTGGTGTCCTTGGAAAAGAAAAAACATTTCAAATTCAGTTATGCATTAAATGGGGGGCAGGAAGGTTTTTTTTTTTTTTTTTTTTAATGCTCATGGGTTATACTTCAAATTTTTCGGGCATAGTTCAGAAAGTTCAAGGAGTAATGATTTGGAAGAAAGAAATAGGATTAAAAGAAAACAGCTAACATTTTATGAAGCAGCATCTAACCTTGGTGATCTCAAAAATTTAAACAAGGTCAGACCCATTGCTAGAATGAAAGATGACCAGGAAACAGCATCACTTAAGCTTGATTGAGATGTTGAAGCTACATTCCCAGAGGGCATGAATAAAACATTTCTCCAGCAAAAGAGATGGATAACTGCAGATAGCCACCAGGAGTTCAATTTGTAGAAATCTTTGCCTGAAGCATCTTTTAGAGCAGGGGTTTAAGAGCCCCAAGGAAACCTTTTGGATGAGATCTCCATCATTACATTTGTTATCAGTTAAAGAGATAGTGGAATCCTTTGAGGGAGCAAACCGTTTTGCTGTCTGTAGCTGTCACACTGGCTGTCCCTGGGAGGAAGGAAGGCCAGCAGAGACACTGGAGACTTGGAACATTCTCCAGGGTGGGTTGGTGGGTGGATGGCAGAAATACAGCATTGGCATTTGTTATCAATACATATCAGGACCCACAAAATCTGGGTGACCACTTGACAATAGTTTTCTAAAACTTGTGGCTGACATCTATTGCTTGTGAATATGTGTTAAAGCCATCTGTTTCAATTCCACCTGTTACCAGGGGTGGGATTCTGCCAGTTTGGACCAGTTTGGGTGAACCCCTAGCTTCTGAAGATCAGCTGGTTCGCTCTGACGATCATGAGGGCCTGCTTGCCTGCTACTGCACTGTACTGACCTTTATCATCTCAGCTGATCAGTGTGGAAGAGCGGATTGCTGCTCCTCAGCTGTGTTACTCCCCCAAAGTAACATAGCAGGCAAGGATTTTTGCATCATTGTTCATGTGTGTGCAGCACGTATCAGGTGTGCATGCGATCACTGAACCAGTTATTATACTGGTACCATCCCACTCCTGCCTGTGACTCTCATGTTGGTCCCTTCATGGTGACAAGCTTATTTTTCAGCAGAGCACAGCCAAATTTGTGTGTGTTTTTTTTTAAAGTGAGAGATTGTTCATAAGCTTTTACTTATTGCCACCAAAGCAACTGCTACCCTTAACCATGTTGTATTGACTCAATTTTTTTTAGGGCTTACACTGTAATTTTGGTGTGATTCTCATTACCAAATGGTGCAATCCGTGGCTTCTTGCCTTCATCTTCTTCCCCATTTCTCTTGAAGTTGTTGATTCAGAACATCTCTTGCAAAGGATGGAGTGGGAGAAGGGGGCATGACCTTTCATTTTAGTTTTGTGCAACTGTCATCCACATTCTATATTTTGAATGGCAAACAAACAAGGTATGGAGGAGGGAGTAGGTCAGGGCTGTCAAACTCCCAGCCTGTGGGCTGGATGCGTCACACACTGGCCATACCCATGCCTGGTTTAGCAAAGGGGAAAAAAAGTCCTGATGCATCACATGACGTTGCCATGACAGCATGAGTTTGACACCCCTGGACTGGGTAGAAGGGCTACACCAAAAAACAGTCTATTTCCCAGAATGTAGTTGTGCGGGAAACATGGCCCAAGGACTATACCTTCCCATCCACCACATTTACTGCCATGAATTACTAACTTTCTTTAATGCCTATTTTTAGGTTGTATGGAAGAATCATATGTGCAATATGTGATATATAAAAATTCCAAAATAATTGTTGCTGTTGCAAAATTTATATTTGTAGTCTGTAGAATTTGCATGCTGTTGATGGGAAATAGGCTAGGCATGGCTATAGCCCTTTATTATGCATACTATGTTGTAATTAAATACTGTCTACATACTGTCTTTCCTTCTCTTTTTAATGAAGTCTGGGTCAGTGGCCACAATATAGCATAACTGAGTGATTTTAAATAATTTTCAATTATTTATGGGCTTTTAGAAATGACAACTTTCAAAATAGGTATCAGAAGAGAAAAAAGTAACAGCAACTTGTGGACAAATAAAAAAATACTGAGTTGACTATTATTTTACTACCCAGGGAAAGTAGAATACTCAGAAATGTCAATCAAACCATTGCAGGCATCCATGTATTATATACAGCCTGAAATCCCAGATGAAGAAAATAAACAATGAAAAACCACCAAGAATTATGGTGACATGTTCAAAAGCTAGAAACAACTAGGAAACCACTGAAATTTGGGCTTCCCAGAATACAGAAAGTTGAATGCTTAGTTTTCCACTGTGTAATCATCTCTTTTGTGGCCAATATCCTTCTGGGCCTCACCTGTATTATATGAACAGATCTGAGAAGGAAAACTTCCCATGGGACATTTTAGTAGTACTGTTACAATGTAGGAGAGTCCTGCCATTGAAACATCTTGAAAATGTTCTTCTTCTGGAAGGGTCCAAAGAATTACCACCTAATGTGTCTTCTTATATGACAGTGGAGAAGATGTTTATGCCCAGCTGTGGCAATTGTACCAAAAGGCAGCCTAACTTTTAGTTTAACATTTTGTCATTTATTTCTATGGTAAAATCTGAATAGTGGATCATTGTGAATTTTACATTACTGCTTAGCAAATGTTTCTGAAAATAATGATTACACTGCAAACCAGAAACAATATTTTCTGATGGTGGAACTAACAACACAGTTTTTTGCTGTAATTTTTATTGGAAAGTTAAATAGTTAATGTGTTCTCTTTTTCCTGCTATTATCCTCTTTTGCTTATTAGTTATCTGCGAACCCCACTTATCAGGCTAAATGATTCATCACTATTTAATATTAATGATCCTTTAAAAAAAAAAAAAAAAGGAAATTATGCTACCAAATGCAATGACTGCAACTCCCAGAATCCGCAAGGCTATCATGCTGGCTGGGAAATTCTGGGAGTTCTTGTCCACACTTGCCAACTTTAAGATGAAAGGAGATGAATGATAACGAATTCCTGGACCTTAACACAAATTGGTGGAATACAGTGTTATTACTAGAGTTTCATTCCTGAAGAGTTAAAGTTGCAGCTAGTTATCCCAACACAGCAACACAACAAAGCAGTCAATTCACTTATCCATTTTGTGTTTATATTTATTGTTTGCATCATCTCAGTTATGTACAAATATCACATTTGAAAATGTAAATACGTTTACATTTTCATGTGTTCCACATTAACTGAATAAAATTTGGTGACAATATACACACATTTGCAGCTGTATATAACTGTTTTGTCCATTAAAAAAGAACAAATACATAATTAAAAAATGAAAATGCATTACACTGCTTACAAATTAACAAAAAGTAAACATTTCCCCAGTCATTCATGTTCATAATCTAAGGAAAAGAAAGCAGAAAATTCAAGTAAATTGTGCAGTCCTGTGTATACTATTGAATTGCAACAGGGTTAATTTCTTAGAAAACACTCAGGATTGCATTGAACATTATGCAAAAGAATTTTCTTTTTTCTTTTTAAACTTTGGGTAAGCACAATTTTCAAAAAGTTAAAAGATATTTTTCTTTCCAAAGCTTTCTTTTACAATGTTGTTTACATGGTTTAAAACTAACCATGGAGAAAAATACTCAAATGTAACACAGTGGAGTTTTAAAACTGAAAATGTTGGAAGAACTAGCAAATGTAATCATATTTTAAAACTACCATTTATAAACTGAAATTACAAACAGAACAAAATTAAGAAAATGCACACTCATTATTTCCAGGATGGATTAGATAATAGGACCACTGAAAATATTATTTTTACATGTTAACAATTGACTGCTGTGGTTAATTTAGGCACTGGATTTGTAAAAACAGATTTTAAAAACAACTTAATCTTATACAGATAAATATTTGCAATCACAGGTTCGATACTACTTTTTGTTTGCTAGATTTAATACAATCCAGGCTGTGTTTCTGACTTTCTCACTGGCCCAGTGATGATTTAAAATGATTTTCTTTCTTTACATTAAAAGAAATCTCTAAGCATTTTGCACATCTTACCTTTCCGGGCTGCACTCCTTACTTGAGACTAAATTCTACTGAACACATTTGACTTGCTTCCAAATGACCATGTTAAGATTAGACTGTGAATATAATCAAGTTTGGTGATTCTATTTGGATGGTATCTTTGAGAGTTAATGTTAGTAAACTGGTTGAATTGTGTATTTATTTTCCAAACAGCTGTTGCTCAAGGATGCTTAGAATATTCCTCCTTCATGCTGATAACTGCAGATTCACCTCATATAGGAACACCTTTTTTAAATAGCATAAACAGTATTAAAGTACTGAACCTGTATCAACATTGAAAATGTTATGGCTAGATTGTGTGGCAGAATTCTCAGTGAACAGAATGTTAAACAAGATTAAGAATGGGCTAAACCATCCCATAGCCAAGATATAGGCAACAGAGTGAAGGCTTTACTTTCATGGTTGAGCCACGGTGGCATAGTGTTTAGAGTACAGTACTGCAGGTTACTTAGGCTGACTGCCAGTTGACTGCAATTTGGCAGTTCAAATCTCACCAGGCTCAAGGTTGACTCAGCCTTCCATCCTTCTGAGGTGGGTAAAATGAGGACCCAAATTGTTGTCAGTAAACCACTTAGAGAGGGATGTAAAGCATTGTAAAGCGGTATATAAGTCTAAGTGCTATTGCTGTTTGCAGGGGATATTGGTGCCTAGTTCCCACAAATAGTGTTGGCTCCAGAGACCATAAGTAATGTCTATAATCTTACCTCCATTACCAGTGATGTTTTTCCCAGATGCTGAACTGAAAAAAGGAATGTCAGAGTAGATTAGGAGTATGATGCAAAGTATATATAAAATCCAAAATATTCTGCCCCAGCTTAGATACAGTATAATTTATATACGTCTTCATGGAGAATGGAAAACCTCCCATTTTACAATAATTACACAAGTCTGAAGAATTTACTTTCACTCAATGAATTAAGAATACTATTTCATACTTTCTTATACTTGAGTAAAGGAGGGCTGTACGAATGATGGGCCTGTTCAAAATGCTCATCAGGCATGCAAGTGTAAACACCCATCCTTGAAGCGTGATAATGGCATGTGAGAATGACTTTGGGACTTACAAGATTCTGTTAATGTAAACTTACAATAAAGCATAGCTAGTTCATTGGGTGTGCTCCCTCTCTGGACTACCTTGCAAGAATGACATTGGGTTTGCAAGTCTGAAAGTTAAATTCTCTCTCCCCGTGCTTTTGCAGCCCAAGAAACTAAAGATGGTCCCTTCTGAGTTGTTTGCCACACCCACATTCCTTCTACAGGCTCAGATGCCTTTTATCCAATTGTTGCCAGGCTGTGGTTCCCCTCCCCCACATCTCTCAAGATCATTTCCACCATTAGAGATGCTGAGGCTGTTGCAACCTATAAGACTAAGAGCCACTGCTTTGGAGTCTTTCTCAGATCATGTTGTGTGCAGTGTCACAATCAAAGCCTGTACATATATAGGCAGTATTTCACTTATGACCACAACTGGAACTGGAATATCAGTAACTAAGCAATGCAATCATTAAGCAAGTCAACACCGGACTGGACTGAATTTTACAACCATTTCCACCACTATTGTTAACCAAATCACCATGGTTATTAAGTGAATTTCACATGGTTATTAAGTGAACCATACAGTTCTTAGGTGAATTCGGATTTCTCAATTTTTTGAGAAGTTGGATAGGAATGCTGTCAGAATAGGAAGGCAGTCAAGTGACTGCAAAACACTGCAACTATGGTATAGGTGAGCTGGTTGCCGAATGGCCAAATTGTGATCATATAATCACAGGGATGGTGTGTCTGTCTAAGTTAGAAGACAGGTCATAACTCACTTTTTCAGAGGTCATTGTAATTTCAAACTGTTGCTCAATGAATGAAAGTTGAAGATTACTTATAAAAGAATAGGGCTTTAATCACAAAACCACATCTATCATCCTGCAGATTTTGATATGCTACCACAGATAACCCCAGGAGTTTCACAATTCAGGGACCAGTTTCCCATGTACTGTTTTTCTTTTTTTTAAAAAAATGTGTTTTTAAAAAGCCTGCTGAGTCAGGAAGCCTCGCAAGGGTCTGAAGAGAGAACTATAGGCAACACATTGCCTGATTTAATTAATCACTACATAACACTCCAGGCATAATACACATATTAAGAAGATTTAGCTTATTGACATAGACCTGAGAAGTCAGAACTAATATCGTGTGTAACAGGAGTCTGATAAAATTGATGAGCTATATTGCTTATTTTATCTGTTTGTAACTAGAGATATATAGACATACACACGATCTTAAACGGACATTATTTGAAAGGCATTATTAAATGGTTAAATGGTTCTGAATAGCAATAAAACTGGATTCATATTTTAATACAAACCTCAGGATGAAAGCAGATAAAACAAATGAAGCAGCTATTACCAGAATGATTACATAAAAACTTGCACGTTGGAGGAAAAGCTTGTACGTTGTTATGTATCAAGATGGTTCAATTCAAAAGAATGGTGAAAACATCATTTCTATGCCTTAAAATGACTACAGAGGCATTTCATGTGAGAAAGCTCCATGAACATATTACAGTTTCCATCTTACATTAGATACCCAACAATGATGAATCAGGATATATTTTTAAAAATATTCTATATTAGCCATTGTTCTGAAAAGTTCTCATCCCCACAAAAAGAGAAAGAAAAAAAATCAAATTTAAGATTATATTAGATTATCCCAAATAGGAAGAACAGGACTATCAATCCTTCATTAATGAAATACTTTCCATTTGCAGGAGAAAAATAAGTAGTAAATTCATATTCCTTCCACTGAACATATTGGGACACTGTTTAGTTAAGTATTTTTCCCAAGATTAGCGCACAACCACTTTTTTCTTTTTTTTTCTTTTTTATAAAGTTAGCAATATAAAAATCTAGTCATTTACAACCTTCAAAGAAATAAGAAATCAACTTGAAAATCTACTAACTGTAGAAGTTAGTCAGAGTCTGAAAGTAGACACTTACATTACTGCCAGGATTTTGACTAAAAAACAGCTGCTTTTACAAGACTGGTATATAAACAGTAATTGTGTTAACTGGTCTATCCAGTAACATTTTGGAAACTGATCTCTACTTTTATTAGGAATCAAAAATTTACTGACAAATATCTGTCTGATGCAGGATTTTCACCATCATCCTTACTGAAAAGAAACAGTTTCTATGGCAATACTCATTAATAAGTGCATATCATGCGGCACTAATATAGTGCAAAAGAAAAATTGCCTTATCTGTAGCAAAAAAGTTCCAGGCAACAGTTTGAGAGTTAGAGAAAGTAAAAAGTATTACACATAGATATTAAATGTCCAGACAACTTCTATAAAATTTTGAACCTGAAGATTCTTAACTCCTTGATAAATATATGTGTGGTAGTAGTGCATTAGTACCTGGGACTGGTAACAAGATAAGAATTTTGCAAGTCTTTGCCTCTTTGAAAAGCTAGTTCAGAAATCTGCCTCCTGTCGTCCAAAAATGCCAAAACTTATTCAATCATTTGTTATTCTCAGTTAAAGTTTACAAGATGCTAAACACTAAGTTGGTTTTTTTTAACTAGTATATCATTTGAGAGATTTTTTAAACCTACGATGCAACTGATTATATATATGTGTGTGTGTGTGTGTTGGATATAAAGCATTATAGACAACCTGGTATGATCTTCCCATGCTTACTGAGTAAAGTTAGAGTAATGCAGAAGACTGTTCTGGTATCAACACTCCCAAATCTCAATATAATATGCAAGTGGTTTTATAGTTCGTATGTTTCAAAGAATGCTGTATAAAGATGCTCAGCTGATGTGCTTACAACTGAAAATGGCCACTGGAATTTGATGTACCAATTGGTGATCACAGACAAAGATTCCTTCTTAGAACATCCATAGCCATCCATCTTATCTTTCTTTTTCTTGGTCTTGTGTAACATCTGTTTGGTAATGTCCACAATGTGCATGCTGTTTTTCAATACTACTGTTTCAAAAGTTTAAAGAATGGGAACCAATTATTTTACATGTCTGCATCTCCATCATAAGCCAGGGTTAAAGGTTTCAGACGGTTATTCTGTCTCCTCTGTGGCTTCTTTGGCTTTTTACTGCAAAGAGCAAAATAAATAGTCACCTATCTAAGAGATTAAGCTAACAGACATTAAGCTTCACTTCATTTAGGATGAGAAGGCAAGACAGATTTATAAGCAGTTCTCATTTTTAATAATTTGATTTAAATTGGTTTGGGTCAGATATATAAGCTTTTATCTACGAGATTCTGAAGGAAAGAAACAGCAAAAAAACAACCTGTAGATTACAAATGTATTGACTTATCAAAGCCAAATAAATAATTAGATTACCACCCAGTAGCTCTGAACAGTCACCTGATCAATCTATTTAGAAAACCCACCTCTCCACACATTTTCACCCAAGAAGAAAATTTCAGCCAGGATACTAAGGAGGTAAACCAGATTGGGAAGTCAAAAGAGCAACTCATTTCTACTGATAACAAAATGGCTGGAAAAATAATCAAGAGTTGTGTTGGACTCAAATGAGACTTTATCTCTATGGGGTTGGAAGTGGGAATAGCAGAAAGAGATTTGGGAAGAGACAAATGAATAATTTGCATTCTTGCGTATGGAGGAACAGAAGGAGGAAAAGCTGGGCTTTGAGCCATAATGTTCCAATCCATATTTTCTCATTATTTTGTCATTAGCTTCTCTTAGACATCTATGGAAGATTCCACTCCAGCTGTCTGCCTTGCTGCATACTTTTCAGAAGTAAAGATTAGCTTGTAAGCTACTTGATCTATTCTCTTCCAATGTTTGCCAATGGAGATTAAAAAAAAAACCTGGCAAAATAACTGGAGAAGCATCAACTGTGCCTTTGAAGAAGAGATGAGCAGGGTATGGTTTTTTTTTTTTGAAGGCTCCAGAGTTGGAAGCCTGTGATCAACTCATTTGAAGTGCTTTCCTGAACAGTTTTATCAATTACATTTATTAGCCCCTATTGAATCCAAATGTTACTGATATTGATGATATTGTTGCATCTCCTGGTGTGAATGCCTCCATAGTAACGACTGGCTTATCTTTTCAAAATAACTTTCTCTTTAGCCATGGTGGTGTAGTCATTAGAATGCAGTATTGCAGGCTAAATCTGCCCAATGCCAGGAGTTCAATCCTGACCAGCTCAAGGTTGACTCTGCCTTTCATCCTTCCGAGGTTAATAAAATAGGATGCAGATTGTTGGGGGCTATATGCTGACTCTGTAAAAAACTCATAGTGCTGTAAAGCACTATGAAATGGCATATAAGTGCTATATATACTGTATATAACTACAATGCAAATGCTTAGTGATATATATTTATACGTATACATAATATGTTTATGTATATCACTAAGCATTTGCATTGTAATTAAACACAAATGTAGATGTTTAATTGGGAAGTGGAGGCAGTAAGTGAAGAACATATAAAACATGACAGCTCTGCCTTGGATTATGACCATTCATTCAGTGACTATTCAAAGTTATGACATTGAGTGTGGGGCACTTAGGACAGCTTTGACAGCCAGAATGATTATCTTTGTTTATGAGAAACCAAGTGATCACAATTTCCAACATTGCTTACCATTTTCCCAAGGAAGTTGGAAGTCATGATTATATGAGATCGTCACTTAATGGTCCACCTGATCCTTGTTTCATTATAGTGACTGGGATGGCTGGAATTTCCACCACTATACAGCATGGAATGACACTGTGTTTTATGACCATGTCATTTAGTGATGGAGTTCCCAACAGCTATTGTTAACACATATCGAGAAGTTGAAAGCTGGCTTGAATAGATAGAAGACGATGATATAGGAACCATGTCAGTTACTAAAAATTCAATATTAAGATGGAAGGAATAAATTGAAGCAAATTATAAGCTTATTTGTATATTTACTATACACTATTTTTGAGGAAAAATCCCAAGTATAATAAATGATAAAACTCACCAGGCTAGATAGACCATAGATATTACAAAGATGAGCAAAACAAATGCGCCAGCAGCTACACCATAAACCCAGGTCTTCAGCTTCCCATCTAAAATGAATGTATGTTAGTCATTAGTAATTAATTAGCACAAGATATTTTTAGAAAGTACAGTTAGTGTTATCAACAAATGCTGCATTTTTGATGTTACACAAAGTCTGCTTGGCTTGTAAGTGAGATTATATCTTTTCTTGAAGCACCTAAAAAGATGGTGAAGAATGAAGAACAAAATCTTTATTCAAGCACCAATTAGAGAAATGTGTTTGTCTTGTATCAGATATAATATCTGTGAATTCAGGTTTTTGGAAACTTGTAAGATGTTTTAATGGCTTGATTCTATTGTATATTATTGATCAAATCAATGTAACTTCAAACAAAGATCTTACAAAGGGAATAGTTATGTTTTTGCTTTTTTCCAAGAATACCAGAAAAAATGTTAAATAAATGGGTTTTTTTCTGTTGGTCACTAGAATTATTTGATGATTATGAATTTGTACATGCTTTATATAATATTATTTAATTCCTTTCCTTCTTCCTTTCTTGGTCACAAAACATTTATTCAGAGCTAAGGCAAGCACCTGAAGGCAGGACAAGAAGCAATGAATGAAAACTAATCAAGGAGAGAATCACCCTACAACAAAGAAGAAATTTCCTGACAGTTAAAACAATCAGTGGAACAACTTGCCTTTAGAAGCTGTGAATGCTCCAACACTGAAGAATTTTAAGAAGAGATTGGACAACCATTTCTTTGAAATAGTTTTGGGTTTTGTACTTGAGCAGGGAGTTGGACTAGAACACCTCAAAGGTCCATTCCAAATCTGTTGTTCTGTTCTGTTCAAGCTACATTCAGCAAAACTTATTCCTATGTAATTCCTATAGATAGGGTTACATGCTAGGCAATCAAAAGAGCAACTATCTGGGCAAGATAAAATTTTGTGATAATTAAACCTTGTCCAAGATAATGCACGGACATTTATTTTATTCAATGCTTTTGCGCAAAATCATTTTTGACATGGTGAATGGAAGTATCAATAAACCAATAAGCTTCTGTAGTATAACAAGAGCTCAGACGAGACAAAAATAATCAGATCTCCTTTGTATGCTATTAACATCTGTAATGGCATGAGGTAGTATGATCATTGATCTCTCTACCTTCTAAAACTGTCATACAATAAATGTCTGCAAAAAAATTATTCCATTCAATTTATGTGACCTAATACCACTAACTATCCATATAAAATTTCACCTGGGGCAAAAGGTTGGAGGAACCAAGTTCTTCCTTGTCCTGGTGTAGTGATAGGTGTCTGTGTGGGGTTTACAGCTCGACTAGTTTTCACATCTTCTTTATGATCCACTGTGGGGATAACTACAACCGGGATGCGAGTGCACTGCTCAAGTGTGCCATTAGAAGACATTACTTCTGTATATCCTTCTTCACAAATACACATTCTGGACTGCAGAGGAACAAATGTTTTACATAGCATTTGTAGCAAAGTCATATCACTTCAAAAGCCACAGAATACAGCACAACATAGATGAACAATCCATGACCCCAGAGAAGCACATGATTGTGAACTTTTTTTGTTAATGTTTCTGGGGTCTCTTCTCCATAAAACAACAATTAATACTTGACAAAAAGTCCATAGTGTACTTCCCAGCCATCTTGAATCAAGAAACAAAAACTGTAATGTAAGCTGTGTAATAGGCTTATAGTTGTGTATGTGCATGCAACTTAAAGGAATACAATATTGAACATCCTTCACCTAGTTCTTTAATATAATGATACTTGTTTTACCCATTGCAGCCTATAAATGTTGTGTGTTGTTTTGATCATATTTTTGTGTATAGGATTTTTCTACTGGGGAAGTCAAGAATGCAGAACTCTGCATTTTATTATAGTGTATGTCAAAGCCTGATTCTCATATAAGTAGTAAGCACCTTGGAAATGCCCCAGTCAAGAATGAAGAAGACCTGCTGCTATGAAGTAACAGCAAGGGCTGAATATCTCAGCTGAGCTAGGGGCAGCCAGAGCTAGTCCAAGGTAGATTGAAGGGTTGTTCATTTTCCTCCCCAACCTATTGCTCTCAATTTCTATATCCCCAAGATCTACTGATTGAAAATGACAGGTTAGCTGGACAAGATAGTACCACTTTCCATGCCAGATTGGGAAATATAATATCAAGATTGGTAAAATTGTCTTCTAGGGCAGATATAAAAGGGTGGAGGTCAAGCCCAAGAGATGATATACTGTAATTCAGTTTCCAATAATCCAGCTTTGCTCTCTACTTACAGCCTTTCCTAACTAAATTGGATTTCTCATTTTGACTAAAATACTCAACTTGAATTTAGAGTGTCAGAGAGTCTTAAACAATGTATGTATTAACCCATCTTTCTTCAAGAATGGTGTGGCCAATTTAACTCTACTTTATTGCCTGCCTTTCCTCTTGTCAAAAAAGATTAAAGAGACATTTCCTCAGAGGTAATACTTGGAATTCTCACTAAACAATATGAAGCCTAAGAATGGAGCTCTGTAAAAGCTGCAAAATAATGGCCAAGAGTTTAAAATATCTTTCACCAGTCTTTAAGGTGGTGCTTGCAACAGGATTTACAATTAAACATTGCGGGCTTTCCTACTGTTCTAATATGATGCACAATCAATGATACTGTGGCCCTATGTCAGAAACCTGACCTATAGTAGCACATACCTCACTACAGTAAGAATGGGACTGGCTGCATGCTGGCTTACATGACCTGTCCACATCTGGTTGGTGCATCATTAAGCAACCTCCTGCAGAACAAAACAAATGGCATTTTGGCACAATCATAATTTACTAACCGGGAAATACCTGCTTTATCTAGGAAAAAGAAAACAGCAATCCATAATGGAAGAGAAGATGTTCTCAGTTCTTGTGCATGCTATTGAAAAAAAGTATAGCAAAACTACTGAATTGGTTTCACTTAATATCTCTTTGGAAATGTTAGTATGCTAGGTATCATCTTCCTATTTCTAGCTTGGGGTGTGAAAATGTGGTGGGAATTACTGATTTTCTTCTTTGTATTCCTTGTGGGAAGAGCCCTAATTATTCACAAATGTGGCATCATACTGAGTAAAGGTGGGAATAAAATTACATGATACAAAACATGCTCTCCTTTAAATCTCACCTCTCAACTCACTGAGCAAATGAACAGGCCTCACCAAAAGAATGAAGTAAGTGCTATATAAGACTATAAGTTCACCTCCTTTGCAATTTTATGTTGTTAAATTAACGGCCCATCCCCCATCCCTGTACTCCGAAAAAGTTCTTAATGATGGAAATGAAATACTTTGTCCCTCCTTGGCAAGTCTTTATACCACTATCACCCCAAAAGGTATTATTTAACTGTGAAAGGAAAATGCTGTATTTCCAATTGTAATGAGGAAAATAGGTTATCAGTTCCCAAGACATGAACTTTCTTTGGGTTTTGGTCTTGATTCTCAGTGGATGGAGGTTATTAATTCAGCATGGTTACTTAGATTTATTAAGTCCACATAGATTTTCACCATTATTCTGAGCCAGAATTAGCATTGCCAGCCTTTGGAGATGCCTAGTTCTTTACTTTTTCTCTGTAATAACAAAAAATTAAGTATATACCATATATACCATATATATATATACCATATATATATATACCATATATATATATATACCATATATACCATATATACCATATATACCATATATACCATATATACCATATATATATATATTCATTCACTCTGGCAATCTATTGGGCTTTAGTGCTCAATGAGTAAAAAGACATAATATAAACTGAATAAATAAATGTTGACTGCAACACCAATTACTGTAAGATAATCATGCCTATACCGCACAATGGTGAAAAACAATGTAGAAATCTGAGTAGCAGTAGATGCAGTTAGGTGCAATTAGGCAATTGTATGTTAACCAAAGGAATGACACTGATTGCCAAATCAATGTTGCTAGCTGACATGATAAAATGTGTGTATGTCCGGGCATCAGTTGCACATGCCTGCAAGTGCCTTTCTTAAAATATGTCAGCCATCTGAGGAACTACAGGAAGAAACTGCTTCCTCACCCATTTCATTGTGAATTAAGGTATCTGCAAAAATAAAATGTAGATATCAAAAGGCCACACAAATCAATCATACTGTGATGGAAGTCCAACAAATGAAACGAACTGTGTTCTAGGCAATTATAAATATAAATGTTACCTTGCCATTTATCTTTTAGGCAACATTTTGAAATTGTTCAGAGCAATCAAATGAACATAAGTATAAGCATTTCATAGCCAGCCAAATTTTGCATGTCTGTTAAAAACCAGTGAAAATATTTGGCTACTTCTAGAAGATAATTTAACTCTTCAAAACATTAATTATTAAGCAATGTGCATAGTCTTGGGAAATATTCTAGCAAGAAGGACATAATTCTGAGGAATGCAACCCAGTTTCTGCTTAACTAATATTTATTTATTTCTCAAATTTATAAGGCTCCCCAGCTATAGACTCCAGCAGTGTACCATGATAAAAATAGATTTAAAAAAACCAATATATTATAACATTAACAACAGTGATGACCAGAAATGGCAACAAAACTTATGATTTATCATAGGTATTTCTATAAAAACTCTTGGATAAAAGCCACGTTTTAAAGAATGATTTAAACAAGGGCAGGATAAGATTTATATGAATCTTGGAAGGAGTTGTTATTCCAGACAGGAAGTGCTGTGATAGAGAAAACCAACTTCATGAGTCTCATCATATAACACTCTTGATTTATCTTAAGCATGTCAACTTTGTGTGTCTCAGATAACCATGCCAATGCTATTAAGAGCTTTACAGATGTTAATCAACACTTTGAAGTGTATCCAGAACTTAATGGCAACAAATGCATTTCATAAATTGGAGGTGTTACTTGAGTGTATTGTGATTATAGCCATCATTGGTCTTGACACATATATTCTGGATAGGTTGCAGCTTCTAAATGATATTTAAGAACAATGTTATGAACAGTGCATTGTAATAGTCTACCTATGAGATGACCAAGGCTTGAGTGACTGTCTGGATAGCCTCCTAATCTAGGATCTGATGCAATAGGAGTTGGACATTACTATTCAGGCCTGATATTCAATTTGAGGGTTTTCTTAAACTTACAACCACTTTCTGCTTAAGGAGCAGTTGACAGCTTGGTCATGAAAACCCTCAGCCAGGAATTTTGTCTGCCAGTTTTAAACAAGATTGGATTCTTGATTTTTTATTCTATCTTCCTGGCTCTGTAAAGAAGGATTGTTACATCTGAGGATTATTATATTCTCTTTAAAAGAGGCTTCAATAGGAAGGAAATAAAACTATCCCATGTACAGAGAAGCACTTCACGTAATGCCACATGTCCAGAGAATAGGCAGACTATAAATTTTAATGGATAGATTTCACCCCAAATCTAGCATAGTTACACCTTGCTTTTTCAGTGGTTTCATTAATATGTATCTCTTAAAACAATAAGTAAAACTGCTTATGTTGATTATTTTATTTATTTTATTTACACTAATAAAAAGAAGTGTCTGGATGAAGGTCAAAAAGTCAAAGTGTTGGCCATGGGAATTTGATTCAAACCCCAATGTTTTTAATGTGAATCACTGTAATGAATAAGTGAATAAAATAGATGGAAAACTATTGAGTGAATGACGCTGCAATGTATCAAATTGTACTGTAGCTAAAGCAAAAGCTATTGACTCTGACTTTCTTATTCATTATATATTCTCAGTGCTATAGAAATGATAGCTAATTAATATAAGTTTTTATCAGTAGTCATTAACATTTATCAAGAGACCTTAAGAGCTTTTACACACTTCTATTCCTATCAGGAATTTAAAAGCTTTCCATAGAAATGGCTTTAATGGCTTCTAAATAACTTCCTATTGCCTCATGGCAGCTATCCATAGATTAAAAGACTATAAGAATTGGCTAATTTCTTAATTAATCATAGATATTTATACTGCTAATTTTGGGAAATTTATACTGGCACTGAAATCCATTATGAGTTGCTATTATGAAAATTGTTTTTGATTAACATTCAAGGCTAAACTTTACATATAGAAATGCCAATTATTCCCTGATTTTTCATGCAGACTTTGTATGGTTTCCCTAACATGGCAAGTTCTGAAATGTTCATCTTGGAGTTTTTATATTCATAATTATAATGAGTCAGACCTAAATAAATAAAATTATTATAAGAGATCCTGCATATGTCTACTCAAAAGCGAATCCGTCCAAGTTCAAGGAAGTTGTTCTCCGAAAATAGGAAAACATTGATGCTCATTCATTTAGCCCTCTATCAGCACTTCTAATTCAACTCTGTTGCTTTATCTAAATTAGGAATATGAATCATATGTTCATAGACTCTAACTTCTGCTGGATTATTGCAGTTCTGAGAGGGTGTGATATGAGTTCTCTTTCAATAACATATGAACAGCCATATTCTTTCTATCCCTAATATAAACACCAGAAAATTCCTACAATATGTCCTCTTTCTATAATTTCTAAATATAATTTAGTTTATTCAATAATGTAAAAAAACAAAGTAAAGTTAATATTACCTGTAACATTTAAACCATCTGATCTTTGGCACCATACAGTCCGAGATGGTCCCTTCCATGCGCTGACCATCCATTTGTATTCATAACAGTGGCCATCTGAATTGAAAAGATTGAAAGATTCCATTATATTCTAGCTTTTGGCTTGGATTGGAAAGTTATACTTGGCAGTTGGCTTCCATTTTGCTTCTCATTTTACTTTTAGTTTTATTAATAAGATCAGGCTATGAGCAGGAATTAGAATGGCATATCAAATCTATAGAAATCCATCCTCACATAGTTCATGTGTATATTTAATTTAGACATATTTAGTTTTCAAGGAAAACATTTTATAGTTTAGAGATTTTAAAAATGAATACGCATAACTAATGGCTGCATGGCAAATAAGGGCAGCATATAATAAATTGCCATTTAAAATGTTTACAAGAAACTTTCCCTTAAGTGAGCATGCTGTGACTCTAATGCCATCATTAAAAGGGCTTTCTTATCCTGGCATATAATGATTGCTTAAAATTGAGAAGGTTATCTTCATATGTTCAAAAGCAAAAATTAAACTCATTGGAAGGGACAATGCAACAAGTTAAAGTTAAAACGCATCTCTCCCTGAGTCCATTACCACAGTAAGAAACTATCATGTTTACTGATCAGATCATGAAATCCGTATAGGAGGTGTTGTTGTTATCTTCTATAAAAAGTCCCTACATCTAAAAAACATCCAAATTACCCAGGAGCTTGCTCTTCCTGAGGCCATCGTCTGTGAACTGTCCTTAAATATCACATTTCGTTTCTTACTATGTTACAGAGCCCCTGATTATGACAACGAACATGTAAACAAGCTAAATTCACTACTAACATGAGCAACATCCTGCCCACATGCTTTTATCTTTCTTGGTGACCTCAATCTACCTCATATTAACTGGACCCTAAATGAATGTAAAACTGAACCCATACATGCAACCTTCTACAATGCTGTAACAAATCTGGGACTGGAACAACTAGTAACCAACAATACTAGACTTAACAACTGATCTCATCTTCTGCAATAGTTTGAATTCAATTTAAGGAATACAAATTAAGAACACTTTTCCACAGTGACCACAACATGATTGACTTTTGTCAACATATGTCCACACAAAAATCATCATAGCGACGGGATCCCCAATTATAACTTCAAAAAATGCAACTATAATCTTACAGACAACGATCTCTCATCTCTTGATTGGCAACTTCTATTCACTGGATGCAATACTGTCGAAGACCATTACAACATATTTTTACTTGAAGTCAAAAGAGTCATCAAACTATATGTACCAATAACAACTCCCAAAACCAAGAGAAAGAAAAACAAATTACCCATAACAATAAGGACGCTTCAATCCAAAAAGAAATCACTTTGGCGGAAAAACAAATCTGGTCGTATTGCCAACTTCAAAAGCCAATGCAAAAATTTATGCCACCAGATAAAGACTGAATGCACCAATTATCACATTAAACAAGAGGAAAACCTTCTATGCACCAATTCCACCCGTGCTTTCTACAATTTTGTAAACAACAAACTAAAAGACTCAATGTCCATCCTACCCCCGACCTGATGGCAAAGACAACACCATCAAAGCAAACCGCTTTAACACATTATTTGGCTCAGTATTTGTAAACAGCAATGGATCAAGCCCAGTACTTCTTAGTCGAACCACAGACAACTACAATGATCTAATACATATCGATTTTACAGAAGACATTGTTGAAAAAGCACTACACAATCTAAAACCATCTCTATCTATTGGACCAGATGGGATGTGTGCCTACTTCTTAAAAAAACTATCCACTGCCATAGCAGAACCTCTAAGCATAATCTTTGAAAAATCTTTCAGGACCAGCTCCTTGCCAAAACTATGGTCACAAGCCACGGTCATCCCCATCTTCAAAAAGGGAGACCCCAGCCTAGTTGAAAATTACAGACCAATCTCTTTATGCTGTGTCACCTGTAAAATCATGGAATCAATTATTAATCAATCCATTATCCTCCACTTAGAGACAAACAACCTACTCTCTAATAAACAATTTGTTTTCAGAAAAAAACTATCCTGAAACTCTTACACTGCAAAAACATATGGACCACACAACTCGATCAGGGCAATGCAATAGATGCATTCTACATAGACTTCTGTGAAGGCTTTGATTCAGTGGTACACAACAAACTACTCCTAAAACTAAAATCTTATGGTATCTCTGGATAACTGCATAACTGGATAGAAGCTTTCCTGTCAAACAGACAACAAATGGTCAAAATTGGGAGCGTCCTATCAAACTCTGTAACTGTCAACAGTGGTGTCCCCCAACGCAGTGTTCTAGGACCAACTCTCTTCATACTCTACATAAATGACCTCTGTGATCATATTAAGAGCAACTGCGTTCTCTTTGCTGATGATGTAAAGCTATTCAACACCACAGACAATACTGCTACCCTTCAAAAAGACCTTGACTATCTATCAGAATGGTCAAACAAATGGCAACTTCAAATCTCAACAAATAAATGCGCTGTCTTACATATTGGCAAAAAATAATAATCAGAAAATAAAATACAAGCTGAATAGTCACGACTTTGTTGATGATCCAAACTCTGTCAAGGACCTTGGAGTACTCATCTCTAATGATCTAAGTGCTTGAGCCCACTGTAACTACATAGCCCAAAAGGCATTAAGAGTTGTTAACCTAATCCTACTTGGCTTTTTTCTGGTAATATCACACTACTAATTAGAGTATACAAAACATTTGCTAGACCTATACTTGAATACAGCTCATCAGTCTGGAACCTGCATTACATATCTGATATTAACACAGTTGAGAAAGTCCAGAAATATTTCACAAGAAAAGTTCTCCGCTCCTCTACTCATTGCAGAATACCTTATGCCATCAGACTTGAAATTCTAGACCAAGAAAACCTAAAACTATGCCACCTTCGGTGCGATCTAAGTATAGTGTATAAAATCATACATTGCAATACCCTACCTGTCAATGAATACTTCAGCTTCAACCACAACAATACAAGAGCACACAATAGATACAAACTTAAGGTAAACCGAACCAAACTTGATTGCAAGAAATACGACTTCAGCAACAGAGTGGTCAATGTCTGGAATACTCTATCTGACTCTGTTTTTTCTTCCCCAAACCTCAAAAACTTTAACCTTTGACTGTCTACTATTGACCTCACCCCATTCCTAAGAGGTCTGTAGGGGACATGCATAAGCACACCAACGTGCCTACCGTCCCTGTCCTATTGTTTCTTTTTATATTTTCTTTTATATTTCCTTATATGTACCCATTTCATGTATTCATAACTATGTTTATACTTATACCTGTTATCTTATAATCACTTGACAAATAAATAAAACAAACAAATAAATAAATAAAGCTCTTACAAGTTGAAAAATGCACCAGCACTTTGAACTGGACCAAAAGATGGGTCAAAAAAGTTTTTAAAAGCTGTTTTAATCCCAGCAACTTCCTTTCTGATGCTCAGTTGAAGCAGTGCCTCCCATCAAATTTTGTTCTGAATTATCTTCAGAGGCAACTCTTACTTGAGTCAAGCCTAGAGGTTATCAGCACATACCTTATCTTATACTCTGCCATACATGGCAGCAATGTTGTATTTGAGTTCCAACTCTGTTATTGAGATTATTGAGAACCAGGGACATTCTGCATAGAGTAATGCATGTTTTAGTGCTCAACTCTGGACCTCCCTCTTTATAGACAACACAGAGAGGAAAACATGTGTATTTCTTTTCTGTATCTGTAACAGGAGAAAGATATTCCCCATGCTATTTATTTTTTCTAGTGTTTATTAACAGAATGCCACATACTTTGCTATAAATTCTGGCACTTACCATTACATTGTCTTGTTTCCAAAGCTTGGGTTGGACAAAGGTGCTGATTTTCTACATCTTGAACAATCACTGCTCGTGATCGGACCTGTATTCCTCCAAAACCAAGATCTTCCCCATTGATGCAGGTCAGCTGACAAATGCTCCAGTGTGACCACTCCTTTAAGTAACAGTCACCTACACAATGAGGGGAGGGGGCATATAAATGATCCAACATGTTAGCAAAGAAAAAGGGTCTGTAATAATCCCTTACAGTTAATTAGGTGCTGTCCTGACCATAAAATATTAGCATTCTGCCCAAATTTATTTATTTTTAAATAAACTTCATTCCCAAATTTCTGTATAAGCATACATTTATATAACTGGTATATCATATATTCATGATTTAATAGATTACAAAATATTTCTCTACAAAATATTTACAATGAGCAGCATATACATTTAATAAACAATAAAATAATAATCTAAATGAGATGTAGTCCTCACCAACAGTCTCATTTAGTAATGGTTCAAAGTTAAAACAGTGTAGGAAAAAATATTTCTAACCAATGTGATAACTATCTCAGCATCCTGCACTCATATATTTAGCATTTGTGTGCTTTGCAACTGGCTTGCAACAAGCAGAATTTATATTCAATATTTCAATATGATCAAGAGAAAGGCTAGCCACATTATGTGTAAGAGCTATTAATCTTATTTTGCTCTTTGAATCACACACCCTTACTAGACAATAAAAAGGAGGTCAATAGCTCCTATTACTTCCTCTTCTGAGGTTGAATTGAACACAAATAACATCAAGGCAACAAGATCAACTGTCTCATTTCAAGTACTGAATATTTTAGTCATACTTAGAAAGGATCCAAAGTGAGGTCTTTCAGGAAAGGGAAAACTTTGAAAAGCCCAGTTTTGTTGACTTTCAATTTACAATGACCCAGAAGCTTTAGCTAAGTGTAAGTCAGATGCTGGGAGTTATAATTTAACAGTATTTGCAGCAGTAAGGAATTCTCAACTCTGTGGCAAGAGAAGTGGAAGATTTAAAATAATAAGACAGCAAAATCCCTTGCTAGGGTTTTGTTTTGGTATTTTAGATGCTGATATGGGATGATTCATTAAAGAAAACAAAGAGAACCTGGAGCAATTGTGAATGAATGAACTCTTTGGGGAATTTAGGATCCCTGGCATATGCTCAAACTTGCATAACTCTAATCAGAAATATATGAAAAATTAGTTCCACCTCAATTTTCATGGAAATATAAATAGTTTATATCCATCCACATCTATTCCATACCTATGCAACCCCTTCCCCCAAGTCACACAAATTTTACTTACCAATCCTCAGTGTGCTTGGGAATTTAAAGAAATGTACAAAATATCTATATTAAGGAAATCTCTATACAAATGAAGAGATCAGGACACAAAAATGCATCACATTAGGTTAAAAAAATACTTATAAAAAACTATCTCAGGAAAATCTGTACAAAATTTATAGGTCTTAGAAAACTGTGCTAGAAAACACACAAAGGTTTTTATTTATTTTTAATTAAAAATCAAATTATTTAACTATAGCAGAAAGATATTTTCCAGTTTCTACTAAGCAAATTCTATACTTGTAAAATCATGGAAGTTTCACTATGGATTGAGAGAACCAGGCAAAATCTTTCCTGCTGAAAAAAAAATATGGGACTGAAGTCATATTTGCAAATAATACTGTAAATGGAGGCCATAAAGCTAGAAAGGCATTCAAGCTTGCAAATGAGTACAGAACTTTAATTATTTCAGTACATGGGCTATTAAAAATTCATGTTGCTTTACATTATGTTGACAAGTTTAAATTAACTCAGTGTTAACAATGCTTTAATAAAGAAGGTTTATTTGCAAACATTATAACATTGTGTAAAGAAATGAATTATTGAATAAACAATATATGTATAATTGGGGCACATGTATCATCTTTTGAAACGTTAACATAAGTGCACTGTTAACTTATCCCCACAGGGCTGTTAATTTTTTGGGTGAAAGATAGGGTGGTAGGAAAAGGGCTTCAAGCAAAAGACCATAAAATTCCAAGAATAAAAGCAAAGCTCTTGTAGTGTTAAATATTATGTTTAAGATGAGCAGCATGTTCTTGTTGAATTAGTTATCAAAAAAATAAAATCTGTCCCAAAGTTGGTAAAGATTATGTTTTACTTTATCATGGAAAAAAGGGGGAAATTTTACATAAAGCTCAATCAAAATGTCTTGATTCTCCTGCTGACTGTCTTACTAATTCTTCCTAATCAGTGTTTCAGGAATCATTGCAAAAGATTTCAGTTCCTAAGGTGGTTTTAAGATGCTTAGAAATGATGAATGGAATATACTGAATGATGAAATGAAAATGCTTATCCCAAAGAGAAAATGAAACAGATACTCATCTAACAATCATAATTATCATTTCTTTGGGGGATCTGATCCAATAGTATTATCATTCTCACTATTCCGTTCATGTAATTTAACAAAATTGCTCTCCTAACCTACTGCATTTATTGAGAGTGTTTCACAACATTTGGTTCTTTCTTAATTACTATTTAGTAGCTTGTAACATGTAGCTATCACTGACCTATTGATTCCCTACTTTCACATCAATTCATAGCAATCTAAGTGACACAATTCATACTTTGACATATATTTTAATTATTTCATATATTTCCATCACTTCCTCACTTTCACAAATTTCTCTTACATTCCAAGCAACCATTTTTCATATGCCAGTTGTCGCAAACAGGGCCTACAGATATTGATCTCCATGATAGATCCTGGCTTTGATCTAATGAGGTTTTGCAAAATACTGTTCAATAAGAATTTGTATAGACAAAGTTACCTCCGCTATACCTACCTGTCCTGCAGCTAGGACAGGCCTGGCCAGTTTTGTCAGATTTTTAGCAGCACCACCACAAATGCAATCAAAGTCAGTTTTGTTACAAATATGCTCATGCTTTTCTACGCGAGTTTATATGTAAACCAGAGATACAACCATCTTGCAATCCCCCATATTGTTTTTTAAAATAAATATTAATGCATTCCAAATTATTAATGTATTAATAACTTTTACTCTGCTGTTGTAATAAGAGAGTTTAAAGAAAAGACAGTTTAAAGAAAAGATTAACAGAGAGTTCAAATTCCTTTTGCCTTACTTTGATCCACAACAATATGATACAGGAAATAATATAGACTTTTTGTCTTTCTTTCAAAACATCAATCAGTAGTGGAATCAACTTCAGTTTTGAAAACAAATAAATGAAAACAAATGCAAACAAATGAAATACCTGGACAAGGCACAGTACAAGCTTCTTCAAGTACAATTTTCTTATTGCCATCAACCATAGGTTCAATTTCCCCACAGTATTCTTCATCAACTTTTTTGCCAATATCATCACTAGATCCATCATAGACCACACAGAAAATATTTCTAGTTCTTGTCCCTTCTCCACACTGCGCATCCTGGAAAGGATATTCACAAGAAGTCAGAATAAGAAAAAAAATCTGAATAAAATGCCACAAAAGGGCAATGGGGTACTGGGCCATGCTTTGAAACCACAGCTAGTGCCAATCAGTGCATACAATTAGTGGCTTAACTTGTAAAAGTTAAAGATCTATATGTACTGTATAAATAAAATGTTCATTGAAAAGCCAAAATTGATACTTAACAATTTAGTAAAAAATAAAGTTATGCATATTTCCTATCCCTAGGAAAAATCAGGTCATGTATATTTTCTATGTGCACATTTAATAAAAAGTTCTAATTTAATAAATGAGACAAGTGTAGATAAGATAGAACAGCTCATCAGTGAATTGTTCTATAGAATCTTGCTTTTCTGTTTAAGTCAAAATGTAAGGCTGTCTATGGAAGTATATAAATTAGTTTTCCCTAATCTGCCATTCTCCACATACTCCAGATGCCACGTATCTGTATACATCACAAATATCTAAGGATGAAAAGCTTCAGGTACTAGTTTTACCTCAACTCTACATTCTTCCCATGAACTGTACTGCCATCGATAACAAGGCTTTACTGGGCAAGGTTTGAACTGCTCCATTTGTGAAGGACAAGGTCTACCATCACCTTGGAAAGGTTGAATAATAGTTCTCTTTCGTGTCATCCTTCCTTCAAAGCGGAGGAAAAAGAAAAAGTATTTAGTACTCATACTGTACATGTTTTAAGACATGTCAATTCAGGTTGTAAGTCTTGCTTTAGCTAGGAATGATGTTCTTCCCTGCATAGCTAGAGCATTTTAAGAAATAGCCCAGAAATATAGTCTCACATGGCCTAGATCAACCTTTCCCATTCACTTAACCTCCAGATGTATTAGATTCAACTCACAGAACTCCCAATCAGTAATTGGGCTAATTAAAATCCGGCAAAACTTGAGGATACCAAGTAGGAAGGCTGGCTTAAAAAATGGGAAAAGTTGAAATTCTATTATGTGTCAGGTGTGACAGACCTGCTTCAGAATTTGAACTGTACTTCAAGATGCGATATACATATAACCCCCTCCATCTATTCATCTTTTCCCCCTCCCATTCGTGATTCAGAATCTTTATTTCTTGTTCTGTTTTTATTCCTTATTGGGACAATATGTATAGTGATGGGACAAATAGATGGATATAATACAAGGCATGTACATTTATATATATTTTACTTGTTTTGTTTGCATAGGCTAATTTGACATCTTCTTGACATGAATTTAAACATATCAAATGTTATTACCATAATAGGCATCTTGGTCAAATTTGAAAGAAATAATTGTTATATTGAATGCAGCTTTGACAGTCATTAACATCAGAATTATCTGCCAATGCTATAAATGAACCATGCTGCAATATTATCACAGTTCCTATGATATCATAAATGAAATGAATCCCCTCTTCAAAAGAGATTGCCTCAAAATAGGATTAACATCTATAATGCATTCTTGATTAAGTATCTATTTATCACTTCCATTGAATAAACCAGAACCTTCCCCATCCCTCCCAAAAAAACACAAACAGAATGAAATAATTGTTGATTCAGAAGCCAACTGATATCAGGAGACATCCACCTTGATTCCTTGCAGGGTTGGGCTTCCCTTTAAACAATTTGTTCATAATCTGGGTTTCTCCTAGAATCACCACTGCTGCTGAAAGAGCAAGGGAAGACTAAGGCCAGGAAGGCCTGTGCACATCAGTTGTAACCTTACCTAAAACAGGAGACACTAGGACCATGGCTTATATTCTTGTCCTCCTGTAGTTCAGTTACTAAAATTCACTTAAAACCACTTAAAAACATCAGCTAACCCAAAGCACATCAATTGCTTAGTACTGAGTTGAAGTACAGTCACATACTACTATTGCAGGAATTGTCCTGGTTATTGGTTGTTTTCAACTGCAGTTCAAGGATGCTGATTGCTGCCTATATAGCATGGGACTGGGTATTTCAGAGACTCCTCATCCCATCAACTCTGTCTAACCTGAGTAAATAGAATTGTTGTTGTTCAGTCACTAAGTCATATCTGACACTTCATGACCCATAAATTACAGCATGCCAGGCCACTCTGTGCTTCACTGTGTCCCAGAGTTTGCCCAAATTCATGTTCATTGCAGTGATTGCTTTATCTAACCACCTCTTTCTCTGTAGTCCTTTCTCCTTTTGCCTTCAATCTTTCCCAACATTAGGGTCTTTTCCAGTGAGTCTTCTCTTCTAATTTTGAGAGCTCTCTCCTATTAGGAGGTATAGTAGGATGGACCTCTGAAGCAGGTATGCATGATGGCAGCAATTTTTCTTTGGCAAATTTATGGTATCTTGGAAACACAAATACTGCCCACCTTTATGAACTTCCAGAGAATAGTAAAAACCTTACTTTTCGATAATTAGCTAAAGAAAGATTTATGCCATTATTGTGTGTTATTATTTTTTCTTTTTATTACATTGTTCTATGTATTGAACTTTGATTTTGTACCTTCTAGAACCTAAAGAGTCAGGCATTTAATAAAACTCATACATAATCAAAGGATTTATCTTTTTTTAAGCTTAACCTGCTGCATGAATCCCTCTAGTAATATTCAGGGATTCAAATACTACCGGTTCTGTGGGCATGGCTTGGAGGGTGTGGCAGGGGAACGATACTGTAAAATCTCCAGTCAGAGGTGGTATTTGCTGGTTCTCTGAACTACTCAAAATTTCCGCTATTGGGAGATCCGGTTTGAGCTTTTTTGGCGACAGACCGAAATCTGCGATTGTGTGCAGCTTTGATCTGTCCTCACCACTGGAGCGCCCCAAGCCAGCTGGTTTCAGGGCTAAGCCACCCCATAAAGGTGGTGAAGAGCGGGGAGACTACCAGCAGGGTCGAGGAGAGCTGCATCCCTCCTCCCCAGCTGGCCATTACTCCCTTTCCTGAAAGCAGTTGTTGCGGTGGTCAGAAATGGCCACCTCAAAGAAGAACTCAACCGGAAAATAATGTGCAGGAGGAAGATAAGAAGAGAAAATTTTTGCCTGACCGGGTCGAACTGGAAAAACAACAATACAAGGTACCCTGGAATTTGAATTATAAAGAACAACATTGTTCCCAAAGAAGACTTTGAAGCTGTGAATAAGAGAGGGAAGGGAAAGGATTTGGGTTTTTTTCTTTTCTTCCCTATACTGACAACTAAGAGATTTAAGCAAGAAATCGGCAAAAATCCATTTTGACAGTAACAGGTATTTAAGCTGAAAATAAAATGTCAAAGGGATAATAAAGATTTCTGGATTCTCAAAAACTTTTAAAAGAAGGAAAAAAACAAAAGGGTGGGATCTGGAAAAAGGGAGGAGAACACCTGGAAGTGAAAGGAATTACAGTGAAACTTTAATAAGATTCCTAAAAGATACATTTTAACTGAAACTTTGTAACAAGATAAGAGAACCCCAGGAAGAGAAAGTGGAAAAAAGAAGCAAGAAGAAACAGCTTTGGATTGTTTGGATTACTTGGTTATTGGATCTAAAGGACTGGATTTCTGGATTTTTGGCTATTGGATCTAAAGGACTAAAATTAATCAGGTGGTTGTTTAAAAGTTTTTAAAATGGTATCACTCTTGGAAGAATTGAGAATGGAACTTAAAAAACAGAAAGAAGATGCACAAGAAGGAAGAGGTTATTTTGGCTTCGTATTTCAATTTTTAGAAATGGAGATCCTGAACTATGAGAAACAACAAGAAATGCCTGTAGAACAAGAAGGGCGGGACAAAGAAGAGGCCATCTTCAATGACCAAATATTTCTATATGGGGAAAAGAAAGGAAAGGGGGGAAAGAGAGTGAAAAATTTAAGATCCAAAAAAACAACCCCAAAAAGAATACTTTGAAAAGTAATTATAACATTAGGAAGAAACAGAAGAGAGGATTACAGAAGAGAGAATCAGAATTAGAGAGAGAAGGGGTCAAAAAGGGAAGGGAGAAGAAGAGGGAGAAGAGGGAAAGGAAAAGAAATTATAAAGGACAGAACCAGGACATAGAGAAACAGGGAAAACGTACAAGACACAGAGATAATGGGTGAAAACTTAATTGAAAGGGGGATTCTGCAAGGGTACATAAGATAGTATTGTTATAGTAGAAATAGAAATGAACTTTGAAAATATGAAACAAGTGTGATTAAAATGATAGATAAAATACTCATTGTAATGGAATGGAATGTTTAATAAATAAATGAAATAAAGAGAATGAGAGAATGAAATTAGGAAAGGAGGGGAACATTTTAATTATTATAAATGTGTTATAAAAATTTAAGTGAAGAGGAATATGAAAGAAACAGGAAAATTTTTGGAAATATTATAAGTGTTCCTAGAAATATGATATCCTATTGAAAGGGAATGTTAAAGATGTCAAAGATTATAACTAACATTAATGATAGAGCTGAATTGGAATAGAATAAGTATTTTATTTATTATTGTTATATATATATTCTCTTTAAGAACTTAGTGCATATTTTAAGAATGTACCAAGCAGAATTCGACTAGAAGTTATGTGTTATATTGAATGTTATAATTGTAAAGGCATAAATTGAAGTTTAAATAAGAGTTGAATGGATAAAAATTAAAAGATACAAAGGTGTCATACTCCAATTAGTAACTACAGGGCAAAATTTTGTTTAATGAGAAAAGAAAATATGAATTTGAAACAGGACAGACAAAAGTATAAATATGATGATGAGAAAGGTATTGAAACTTAGAAAACGATATATATAATTGAATTTAGAAAGGAATGAGATAATTAAAAGTAAGATTGAGAAAACTAAGGGAAGGGAAAAATTATTGAAAAAATGTTAAAAGAGTAATAAGATATGGAATAGAACACAAAGATGAATATGAAATTGAATCTGTGTCTGTGTGGAGAAGTGATAATCCGGGACCATGCTATTCTCAAAAAAACAAATTTTACTTGTATTATGTTTTGTGAAAACCCAAATAAAATTTTTATATAAAAAAAATTCTGCTATCGGTTCTCCAGAACTGGTCAGAACTTGCTGAATACCACCCCTGAGTATTATGCTAGACCACTATGGCTTGCTAAGAAATTAAAGTTGAAAAATTCTGGCTTGGCATTATATTTGTTCAGGTCACTTTAAGTTTCACCCATTTGAAAAAGATCAATCAGGCTTTGGTTAAAAGTAATCCAAATTGCCATTTAGGATGGTGTGAGCCATCCTATTCCACAAATAGTTGTAATAGTTTGTTTAAAAAAAAAGAATAGTGAGTATTGCCCTTGCTTTATGTTTTTCCCCTTACACGTATTGTGTTCTTTATAATTATGGCCTAAGTCCAAATAGGAGAATGTCTGGTCTCAATAACCTCACATTTTTAGTATCTTCCTCAATGTTCTAGCTTTTGTGGGCACGTAATATTAATGTAAACTAATTTGCAGAAAGGAAACATAATACCATCAAGCTTTGTTTGCTCCAGAATACCATGTGTAGTGTTTCTCAACCATGGTAATTTGAAGATGTATGGACTTCAACTCCCAACCAACAGTTATTTAAAGTTCATGCAGCCACAAATTGCCAAGATTAAGAAATACTTCATAGAGATAGCTTTCATAGAGATAGCTTTCCTACAGAAACATTCACCCTGGCTATCTTCTGTCCTCTGAATCAGAATGGCAATTTGTTCAGCACAAGGCTGGCAATACAACAAGCTTATAGGAAAATAAACTAAATCTGCCTCAATCTAGCAATCTTTGTACCAAAGCCTCTGCCCCTTCTTTTTTTTTTCTGATGACTAATAACTGGGCTCATTTATCTGTCACCAGGAAGCTTCTGAACTAACCAGTTAGACCACAACCCTGGGAGCATTCAGACCATGGAGACCAGTCTGACAGTTGACAGTTTACAGGACATTCCACCATGCAGGAAGTGTTCATATTCCAAGCTTTTTCCAGACCAAGCTAAAAAAAAAAAAAGATAGACCAATCAGTATGTCAGATGAAAGATTATCAACTCAACAGAAGCTAACACGATAATCACAAAAGAATTTTTTTTTACCAATTTGTATAAGGACCTAAATACTCTTGTTGTTCTTTAATAAAATTAATTGGCTTTCTCTTACAACCTACAGCCTACAGTCTACTCCTACAGTCCCAGTTCCATTTTATGGCCATTATAGATCATTAGGATCATACTGATCAAATTTGGCAGAAAAGTGTTCATTATCAGTGTTGCAATTTTTTAAAAGGGTGCAATAAAAAAAAGGCTAAAAGAGTTTGTTAAAAGGCAGCTCTGCACTGCTCTCTACATTCATGACATCAGTATTATTTTCCTGTGATCAATAATATCTTCAACAACAATAAAAAACTCAATAAAATATGATACTATATGCAAAAAGATCCTTCTTTTCCATTCTCATGTTCTGGGTGTGTGTGTGTGTCAGTAATACAAACATTAGTGTGACTGTTCAAATTTCTGCACCTAAGGTCCTACTTATGACCATATCATTTAGAGAAAAATGCCTTCATAATTTGAAGACTAACCATAATGCAAAATATTTTTCACGAAAACCAAAAAAAATGAGAAATCTGTCATTGTTTTAAATTTTTGAGAATTTAAGAGGATTCTAGAACTGCACTTTAAGAAATATTGTTCTATACGTTCAGACAGTAGGTATTTTGTACACAAAAAATAGACTTCTTGATGTTTTGCTTACAACTGTGTCAAGGAAAAAAATGTGCACAGAGAATAAATATTATGAAAGAATAGAAAGCTAAAATATTAAAACAATGGTCCTAAATTATAATGGGTAGTAAAGAAGATGGCTCAATCCTACTTATTCTAGTAGTTGATGTAAATATTGCTTCTTTAATGGAAGGGAATCATTGTTCTGGTTTCCCACTTAATTAATTCCAACCATTCCTTATAATTTCAGAAAAGGCACTCAGGCTTTTCAAATAGCCATTTTAAGATGCATACATTGAATCCTGTCTCATTAAATAAGCAGTATAAAATAATACAACAGAAACCAATTGCCAAATATTGTTTGGAGACATATGCTATTAAATTTCATGCCAAGCACAGCAATAAATCTCAGCTTTCCAGACATTCCACTTCAGGGGACTTGCTTACAGCAGAAAAGTTCACATGCACAACATGGTTATGTTCCTTAATTGCAAATGAGGTAGAAGTCATATATACACAAATGATCTGCCTCTTGCAGAATGCAGAAATTAAGCCCTTATATAGTTGAATTCATAGTTGAATTCAAGGTCATTTCCTTCTGCATCTTTAAGGTTGTGGAAAATTGTACTATTCTCTTTCCAGCCTTGAGAGAGACCTACTCAATAGTTGTATAATAATTATTTCACCCAAGACTTCTTCTACTTAATGTCCTAACCAGCTTCATCCACACATCTGTACAAACCTCTTACACTCTAATTACAAATTAACACCTTCCATAGAAATTAGTAGAAATCCAAAATATTTTGTTCTGCTGAGACTTTAAAATAGATTTACTGTATTTTCAAGATGCACAAATTGGTCCGAGTACATATTTTTTATAATGAACAACACATCCTTTCTGGAGTGCTCTTTCCCATTCAACTTATAACTGCAGTGAATATATGTAAAAATAAGAGTATGCTGAAGGGAGACTAGGCAATCTCCAAAACAACTTGGGAGAAAAGCAGGGAAGAGAACAGAATATTCTGGGCCCACTTTGCTCTGTCACACAATCCACTGTGACCTTTGATTCCCCAACAAATATACTTATTTCTGTTCCAAGATTTAAAAAGTGACTGAGGATGTCCACTATGTTATGACTCAATGAGAAACCTTCTATCATAGTAACTATGCTTTTCTACACACTAAAAGAAATATTGCAAAGTTGCTGTACTTCTGTACTTTTCTTTCAAGTCTTTTGAAAAAAAAATCCTACTTTATTAATTCAGCTTTATAGTGAAGTACACAACTTGATCAAAATAAATAATCTCTTAGTCTAACTCAAGGACCCCCAAACTCTTTAGCTCATCAGCTCTTTCATTTATTTTCAGATTGTTCACTGACACACAACTATTATTAGCATGTTGTAGACCCACCCAGCCAAGGAATTTCCGCTAGTGGGGTCCATAAGATGATCCTTTTCTGCAATGGTTCCTATCCTCTGAAACATATTGCTCCCCCCCTCCCGGGTTAGAGCTGTTCCTACCCTTTTGGCATTTCCAAAGGCTTTGAAGACATGCTATGCCAACCAGGCTGGGGCACTAATGGGGATGGCTGATGGAATTCGAACACCCCACTTCCTCCCTATGTGCAGTTTGCTCCTCCCCTCTACATCCTGTTTAATTTTATTTTAGATAAAATTTTAAATTTAAGAACTATATTTATTGTTTAATGTTTTATGCTGCATTTTATTCAATATCTATAAGCTACCTAGAGTCTATTTTGGTGAGGTGGGCACGTAAAAGTTTGATAAATCAATATGAAAATAATTTAATAAATTATCATATCAATATATTAAAATGTATTGTGCAGGCATATTTTTTCCAAATTTACAGAAAGGCCAAACAAATGGGAAATGGGAAAATGACATCCCCAAAAAGAGATATGCACTTTGGCAGAAGATCAAACAGTTATAAAAGAATCACTCCAAATTAGGACAATGACTATTCCAATTTAGATTTATTATACTATTCACCTTGATGGTTTATTGTTCCCAAACCATTATTTCAGGAGAGGGGGAAAAAGAGTGATCACTCATTTAAGGAAAAAGAGGGAACTAAATGACAAAATCACCGATCATGGCAAAAACTCATCTATAGGATACACAGCAGTTCCTGAATTGCTTTGAGAAGCATCTGTCACAAGATTGATCACATGCACTGAAGATAAAGCTTTATAGATGATGGTTTTCAACCACAAAACAAGGAAAAACATTCACCTACCTTGTCACAGTACAACAGGTCAACTGACTTGCCATCGCTGCGAACACAATCAAGCATTCTTGTTTTGATCCCAATGCCACAAACAGCTTTCTCACTTAGCTGGCATGTGCTCCAGTCTTGAGGAAGGAAAGAAAAGAAGAATGGTAGCCAGTGAAAAAGATCTCTGTGTGTTGTATCAAAAGGCAACAGAATGCAGTAACTCGCTCTCCTCCCTTAAGATTTTCCTTCATTTTCAGAAGATTCAGATGACTTACAGTGGATTTCTTATGTCAGCCTCCTAAGAACACAACAAATCATGACCAAGCAACAAAATTAATACACACTGAATCAGTCTCTCAAATAGATAATTCTGGGCATCACATCACATTGATCACTTTGTAAGAGTGCATAAAATGTAGTCAAATCCAGAAAAGTACAACTTCAGAGCCTGTTACAATTTTTTAATAGGAAAGCTATAAAACACAGGAGAACTATTATCTATATTTAATTAATATATTTTAATTAAATTAGATCTAATTCAAATTTTGTTCTTTCTCCACACTTGTCATCATCTTAGACACACGCTATATCTCAGGGTTAAGCACACTTTTCTAAGCTCGGCAAGGTTCTTAGCTGGAAAAAAGTTGGGAATCCCAGCTCTAGGCAATATCTGTTTTTGACTCTCAAAGATCAGACAAAGAAAATGGGGAAAAGGTATCCTATACTCTGGTAGTGACCTTTGTTCTGTATGTGTGAATTCAGATCCAAAATAAAACTATACACAAAAGGAAGGTTAGGAGAGTTTGAGAGAATTTCAAAATTTGTGGAAATAACCAACTAATCACATCAACTTTACAGATAGTCTTTATGACCATTCATTTAGCAATGATTCAAAGTTAGAACTGCTCAGAAAAAAGTGACTTATGACCTGTACTTGCACATAATTACAACCATTTCATCCCTCACAGTCATATGATCACAATTCAGAAACTTGACCAACTGTCTCACGTTTATGACTCATTGCAGTGTCCTGATCACAATCCTGAAAAGAAAAAAAAACCCAGCAAAAATGCCCATTGGGGAAGTTGGAGTCACTTAACAACTGTCATAAAAAATATGGCAAATTCAGTTCTGACTTGACTTTTGACTGCAATGAATTACCACAGAAGTTCTGGTTACAAATGTGGTTGTAAGTTAAGGACAAATAGCTTTATTTCAGAATGAATGAACTACTTACCAGACACAGAATAGTAGGGGAATTTGGAGGTGGAGATGTAAATGGGAAACACCAGGATAGAAAATCAGGCTATAAAAAATGTTTGGCTCTTTGAAAAGAGAATGTGACTGGTGAGCTGCAAAACAGGTAGGCCTTGATTTACAACAATTAATGACTGTTCAAAGTTACAACATAGCACTGAAAAAAGTAACTTATGATTATTTTTCATAGGCATGACCTTTGTAGCATTCCCATGATCATGTGATCAAAATTGGCAACTAGATCATATTTATAACTGCTGCTGTGACCCAAGGTCATATGATCACCTTTTGCGACCAGCTGACAAGCAAAGTCAATGGAAAAGCCATTTAACAATCACGTTGTTAATTTATCAACTGGTAGATTCACTTAACAATTGAGGCAAGAGAGGTCATGAAATGGGACAAATCTCACTTAACAAATGTCTCACTTAGGAACATAAACCTTGGGCTCAATTGTGGTTGTAAATCAAGGACTACCTATATTTTCTTTCAGGCTGCAATCTACAAGGACTTAATCAGCATCAGTACCTGTCACATTGTAATCGTAGTGATAGCAGTTTTTGTTCAGATCACAAGGCTCTGTCTCCACTGTAGAAGGACAGGCCTTTCCTTCCTGAGGCAGCCTTAAGATCTTGGCTGAGCGTTCCCTCACACTGCTTCCATTACAGGGCTAAGAAAAGAAATCAAACATCTTTTTACTTTGATAAAAGTAACCCCCTTAATACAAATTCTTTAAGGCCAAAGTTGTTAAAAGAATTGGGCTCAAAATCCACACTCGTTTAAGAAACATATGAAGTGAGTTAGGACTCATAATTATATATATTAAAAAATCTGACCTCCTCTTTCACAGTTATTGTGAGCATAATAGTGTACAAAGTGATGCAATGAGCTGCTTAAATACAATATTTAAATATTTTAGTGTATACTTTAAATTACTTATATTTCTTATAAATATATTTCAATAAGTACATTGTTTTGATTAATAAGATGAATTCATGAATTAAACTAATGAGATTTTAGTTACATTATTATCAATAATCTAGGAAGAACATACATAACACTAAGCAGGTTACAGCATCAGGATTAACAACAGCAAGCTAAAGACTACAGTACTATGGCTCACTTCTGGCTTAGCCAGTCTTTTAGATTAATTACTGTGTAATGGCTGTAGTGGCCATCTAGTTTTTGTCAAAATTAAGTAGTTTTAAAACTGTAGAACAGGGTGTCAAGCTCGGGCCAGGTTCCACCATGCGAGGTGCTTAGATCTGGCCCATGAGGCCACCCTGGAAACAGTGAAGGTCTGGCCCGCGGTGCCTCTGCCAGCAAAAATGGAACTGAAGAGGGCCAGGGTAGCCCTCCTGAGCTCTGTTTTCATTGGCAGAGAGTTGCAGGATGTTGTTGCAGCTGAAAATGGATCTCAGGAGCCTGTTTTCTCTAGCAGAATGCTCAGGCCACCACAGGCCCTCTTGACACGAGTGACAGTGAACTGGCCAACATACCCTGCCATGCCCACCCCGACCACACCCACCCCAGCCCCCCAAGGTCAAACAAAACCCTGATGTGGCCCTCAATAAAATCGAGTTTGACATCCTTGCTCTAGAATATACAGTAGTTTCAAAGTGAGAAGTCTTTGGAATATTACAAAGGGGAAAAGAGGAAAATCTATGTATACAGAAATATATCACATACTGTACATATATACAACTTGAGATGGGAATATACTGTTAACAATATTTAGTGCTGAACTGTATTACCAAGAATTACTCTGTGTATTAACATTTCCAGCAATAACCAAGAGAACTAAAAGTGAGATAACCAAACTATATTGTGGTATAACAATTGATATAGCATCTACTCAAGATATATAGTCTCTAGAATCTTTAGTTTAAAAAGAACAGAAAGCAGGTAATGTGAAAAATCCCCTTATTTTCAGAGGTGATAATCAAACACTAAATTGTTTGACTCTATGGCCTGACATAAAGGTAAGTTATACATAGAAATATCTAGCTGAGTTACTGGTTAGGCATTTCAGAAGAAATATCTTGGTCAATTTTTATTTGGTTGGACAAAAGAATCCTTACTTTCTTAAATTCGGTCGCTACGTTTTAAAAATAACAGTTGTCTTACCAAGGAACACCTAGACCATTTGCCCCACTCAGATATGACACAGTCTTCTGGACATGGCAATATGCATTTCCTAGCACCAATTGGCATCTCTTCTTGATCACACAGATAGTCTTCCACAATATCTGAAGGACCATCCACAGTGTTTTGCATGCATCTGGGAAGGCAAAGCCCTTAGATGTAGTAGATGTAAAATTATCTAGCTATAAATAATTATGCAGTATATTTAGATCCTTCCTATATTGAAAGGTCTGTGCTGAATTGAGAAATAAAAATTAAAAAAGCAATAGGCATCTTACTCTAAAATAGTGTTCTCCAGTTAAGTTATCTAGCATTCCCCAGGCAGCACATTGTGGGAATTTTATCCATATGTTATTTGAAAGAGAGCAGAAAGTAGAAGGTTGAGCTAAAAGTTTTAAAAAACAACTTTTTCATTCCAGAAACAGAAATGTAACTAGAGATGCAACATTCTCAACTTGCACACTTAGAATTTCTCCTAAATCACTTGAATAGATGAAGGCACTCTAATTAGGAAAGTGTTTAACTAATTTAAAAACTATAAACAAACTTGATTATAATGAATTCTATGTCTGTTTTAATTAGTGAATTACACATTTCATAGGCGACCTGACTCTCAATGACTCTAGAAGAGTCATTAAAAGTTTAAAAAATGAATAAACTAAAATGAAAAAACGAAAAAAGAACTAACGGACAGATCACAAAACAACAACAGGAAAAATCTTCACGCAGCTTAGGGTCAGGGAGAACAGCTAGCTTTCAATAGCATCCTGAACACTATTGGATGGGAGATACCCAGACTTCTTGAGAGGATATATTCCAGAGGACATGTCCCACTATAGAGCAGACACTTTTCCCTGGGTTCCACAGGATAATGGTATATAATTGATGGAATACAAAGTGAATCAACTTTGCCCAATCACATTGGAAGAGTAAAACCATTGGAGACAGGCAGTTGCTCAAATAACAGGTTCTTATGCCATGAATGGCTTCACAGATGATTTATAGTATATTGAATTACATTGGAAGCCACCTGGTAACCAGTGCAGCTGGCAGTACAATGGTTAGAGCAAGGTATATTCAACACTGCCTGCATCACTGTATGCTGGACCAGCTGTAACTTCCAAGTAGCCTCCAAGGGGCAGCCCTACATAGAATACATTACTGCAATCTATTTGTGAAGTAAGGAATGTCCTTGTCCAGGGAAGAGCATATTTGGCATATGAGGTCTATGTGTGTTTTTGGCCTAATTTTTCAGACAAAGCAATTGTCTAAATGTTTAAATGCCACTGATCAAAAGGTTTTAATGTTAACATTTAGATAGAAAAATCTAGAAGAAATTAAGATTTGGGAGATCAGCCACAATACATGATGCATCAGCTTATCTTTTGTTTGAGTTAGTGACATTGTATTTGCAAATATATTGTATTTGTAATATATTTCCAGTATGTATTGAATAATAACTATATACATAAAACAGGATTTGAAGACTGCAAGATTTTTAACATCCTGTAGCAACAACCAGAATAATTGTTATTCATAGGAACGTAATATCTGGAAATGCTCAAGGAAATAAAAGGTTGATTTTATGTCATCTCAAGCCAGCAATCAATACAGAAACAGGAATATGGAAAGGCTCATAGCTTTTTCTGTTTTGCATAGTAGAAAGAGGATGTCATCAGTGATAGGATTCAAAAAAAATTACTAATGGTTCTGTGGGCATGACTTGGTGGGAATCGCATGGCTCAGTGGGTGTTGCTTAGTGGATGTGGCAGGGAAAGGATACTGTAAAATCTCCATTCCCACCTCACTCCTGGGGGAAGATTACTACCGGTTCTCTGAACTACTCAATATTTCCACTACCAGTTCTCCAGAATTGGTCAGAACCTGCTGAATACCACCTCTGGATGTCATGAAGCATTCGCTGAGCCTGAGTTAATCAAAGGTTTTCTACACAGTGGCGTAGCTTCAAAGAGAACTTTACCTGCCTGTAGTGGGAAGTCCATAAAAATAATCTGGACACTGAAACCTTTCTTATAATGAGGATCCAGATTGATGGGGATAATATGCTAAGACTGTAAATCGCTTAGAGAGGGCTGTAAAGCACTATGAAGTGGTATGTAAGTCTAAGTGCTATTGCTATTGTTTTCACATAGGCTTAACAAACCTGTCTATTTAAATAAGCATGCCAAACCTTGCAGAAAGAAGTTGCTCTTCCCTCCAAAGTTATAAATCTAATAAAAGTTTAACTTACCTCACTTTTCTGGTTTGCACACCCACTCCACAATTCTCCTTTAAATCCACATTAGTCACTTTGCAGACACTCCAGGGTTCAGTGACTCCTATATACTGTCCACAGTCACTATGGCAAGGAACCACTTCGTAAACCTGGAATGCAGAGACAAAAGATCAGCTTGCTTCCTGTAGAGAAGGATAACTGACAGGAGGGAACTGGAACAATATTGTAACTATCATTTATTCAAAGTTACAAGGCATGCATAGCAACATTAGCAAGCAAGCATAGGTGTGCATAACAATCCAACAATGCTTAGATTTGTTGATTAGATTACAGATGGGAAGAATTTCAAGGCATTCACTCTTTCTGTTCCTCAATTTGTTTCACTTTTATGAAACCAATGTCTTTCCTTTCCTACAATCCTTCTCAACTCTGTGTTTCCTAAATGCATTGACCCACTTCTTTTTGGTGCATCGAGTGAGCCATCAAGTTGAGCAATACAACAGCAAATTTTCAATATCCTTTGTTCATTTTTCACCTCGTACAGTTAAAGCAGGGGTTTCCAATCTTTTCTATACCCTGCACGCTTCTATACCCAGAACGCTTCTGATATATTCTCGTATCCCTTAAAAATAAATAATTATATGCATATAATTATATATATATATATATATATATATATATATATATATATATATATATATATATATATATATATATATATATAATTATATATAATTATATATATATATATATAATTATATATATATAATTATATAATTATATAATTATATATATATATATCTATATATATACATCCATCCTTCGACTTTGTTGGTATTTTCCACGTCATTGTAGTTGTTCTTTTAAAGTTGTAGCAACGTTTCAGCAGAATCTCATCTGCCATCATCAGGCTTCTGTATTGTGTAAAAGCCTGACTCACAGACGGACACAATACAGAAGCCTGATGATGGCAGATGAGATTCTGCTGAAACGTTGCTACAACTTTAAAAGAACAACTACAATGATGTGGGAAAATACCCTATCACAGAATCTACGGGAATCACAGGATTTCTAGCAAGACGGTGTAGAATAAACTGGGATCTTGGCTCCTATTATTTCCTCTTGGGTGTTACAAGCTCACAGTCTCACATTTATTTAGTATACATTTATTGTTCCACTTTTATTTGCTCAATTCAACTTTGACTTCAGTAACATCTGCATTTACCTTCAGCCACTTACAAATCCATAAGATTTTTACTTGAATCAGGGCTTATTGTTTTTAGAAGAGATCTTGGTATTTAATTGATCGGTAAATGACTGTTCAACATCATATTGTGCCTTCTGCTGGTTGAACCATGATTTATTAGAATACATAAATCATTACTTATTCAAATAGAGTTATGTTTATTGGTTCACACATAAACCATGATTTGTAAGCCATAACACATTTAAAGCTAACAAAATAAATTTATCTTTGTACAATATATGAATCCAATTTTTGTGTTATGTATTTTAAAAAATTATTATTTAATACTTATTTAAATAAATTAATAATTAATTAAGCAAATAGTATAATAAGTATTAAATAATTAAATATTACTCATTGCTGAATAATATGAAGAAATGAAGAAACCATTGATTTTGACTTAAAATAGGAATAGTAGGATAGATTACGCGGATAGATACTATCTTTTTGGTGGGCTAAAACCCACTGGAATGAAATTTTCATTATCACCATTCTGTTGGACACCATTATTCCTGCTGTTAAAACATGAGTTGGGATTTATATGTAACCTTGGACTGACTCAGTGTCATAACTACATTATATTTCCACATGGGCATGGGATTCGACAAACTCTGATTTGGTACAGATATTGCACTTAAATTAGCTATTGACTAAATGGAAATGATAATGTGATCCATCCCTCAAGATTTGATTGGATGTAACAGTCTGAATTGGGTGATATTTTTATTTTATTTTGCTTTGTTCTCACCACTCAGATGAAATTCAATATGCATGATGTTTTGCCACCATAACTGGTATTTTTAAACAGGTACAAATGAGATAAGTGGAATAAGAAATAGAGACCAGCTGCAAAGAAATGGAAACATTCTTGGTTGCATACAAAGTATGATGCAGACCTACCAACTTTCCTGGTCTTTTAGAACAGATTAAATAATTGTGATTGTATTAAACAGTGTGATCATCCACTCCACTTCTGGTCAGTTATGAATGAAGATTGAGTGTGACTGAAACGTCTTGATTAGGTCATCTTGTTAAGAGGCATTTTGAAGTTTGAATCTTTTTGAAGTTTGAATCTTATATACCAAAATTAGTCAAATGAGTAGGAAGGACACATGGCCATTAGAGCAGCAGTTTCCAAACTTGGCAACGTTAAGCTTTCTGGACTCCCCAGTCAGCATGGGTGGCTGAGGAATTCTGGGGATTGAAATCCATGAATCTTAAAGTTGCCAAGTTTGGAGACCTCTGCATTAGATAGAGCATTCCTCCAATGGGTTCCTTATGGATCATCTTCTTCTATCAAAGGCAATAATGACTAATAGTAATAATACAATTTTTCACCCCAGTTATATGATTGCTTCCCATTTCTGCCTAGCAAAAAAGGGCTAATATAAACACAGAAGCATTTTAGCATTCAGCTAGACTCAAAGGAAAGCTACAACAAAGACAAATGCTGCACACAGTAATTAAATCTGATCCAGAAGCATGCATGATGGTTTTGCATCTGTTTCATAGCCTCTTACCTGAGCCTGGAGCAGGTGTTGATGATGAGCACAAGGGAATGAGCAAGGTAAATAAAAAGAATAGTTAGGAAGCAAAGCATATTCACAAAAATGCAGGTGCTTTAGAATGGTAAACTGATTCTCCTAACAAGGAATGGTTATTGTAAACACAGATAATTTGGGTTATTTATTTTTTTTGCTTTTATATTTTATATCGAACTATGCTACCTTTTCAAAGTACAGGTAGTCTGTGACTTATGACCATGTTTTGCCCCATTTTACAACCTTTCTTGCCACAATTGTTAAGTGAAACACTGTAGATGTTAAGTTAGTCACATAGTTATTAAGTGAATCTGGCTTCCCCATTGATTTTAGTTGTCAGAAGGTTGCAAAAGGTGATCACATGATCTCAGGACAAAGCACCCGTCATAAATATGAGTCAATTGCCAAACATCTGAATTTTGATCACGCAGCAGTGGGGATGCTGCAGTATGTGAAAAATAGTCATGTCACTTTAAACAGTCACTAAATGAATTCTTGTAAGCCAAGGATTATTTATATTGTGTGAAAAATGATACAAATAATGCTGCTTTTCTGGCTATATCCTTTTTTTTAGCTTATTACATAATTAACTTACAGACAAGAGATGCTCTCAAAACCTAAAACCATTTCCAACTAGATTTTAACAGAGAGCAGGAATATTTTTGGAAATTTTATTTGCTATGCTCCATGAAAAAAATGTTCAATAACAGAAGAGCACAGTATGTTACAGCTCCAAAAATATATTTGGAAGTACATTTATTCCATAAATGTATTTTGTAAAAGTTATCAGTTTGTTGCATATTCCAAAGAAACACCCACATCTTCTTTTCCAAACCTGTTGCCCTGCATTTGTGTTAGATTCTATCTCACTTGGTTCTGCAATAATGGAAGCTGCTCTCCCAGCATCCTGGAGTGCATCAAATTTGGAGAGTGAGGACAAAAAGTCAAAAAGGCAGCCATATGTAAAAAAAGACAGGGCTATTGGCTGTCATCTTCCTTTTTAAATTCTCCTTTCTCTTCAATGGACAACCCTGTTCTGCATCTATATCAGAGGTGAGGAATATGGCCCTTTTATGACCTGTGGATTTCAACTCCCAGAATTCCTGAGGTAGCCATGGGAGGTGAATTCTGGGAGTTGAAGTCCATAAGTCATAAAGAGGACATAGTTCCTCACCTCTGTCTATACTGTGAGAACAAAATCTGCATGTCTGTCTCATTTGAAACAACATGGAATTGAGACTTGAAGCAAAATATTTTAAAACTTCCCTATTTATGTGATTCTTGGACATGTGATTTTTAAAAAAGAGTCCATGTTTGAGAAGATAGAAAGGCATGAATAACATGATTTTAAAAAGCTTTAAAAATCTGGATTGTGAATCTCAGAAAACAGTAACTAACAGTTTTGGATTATTTTAACAGCATCCAGAAGCTTCAGCTATTGCCTATTGTATCAGCCTGAGCAGTCTTTGAGTGGCCCATGTTACACTGCTGCTCCTAACCTGCACTGGCTACCAGTTTGCTTCCAGATCAGTACAAGGTGTTGGTTATGAGCCCTCCTTGGCATGAATCCAGGTTACTTAATGAACCACCTCATACCGTTAAGATAAATGTCAACCCTGAAGCTGGCCTGACCGAAGCCATTTTGACCGCTTCAGTGTTGCCACATTGGAGCTGAGGGATAAGGAGGGGGGATTTGAGATAGAGGGGAGTTTGTATCCAAAACAAAATACTTTCTCTTAGGAACCAAGGACATTCTCACACCTGGTCGGAGGAAGGTGGAATGATGCTGCCCAGTGATTGGACTATGTGACTGATTGCTTTGGGAAAGTAGAAAATCTTTTGCTTTTAATTAGGTGAAAACCATGGGAGTTTTCAGAGTTGGTTTTCATCAGATATGTGCAAATATGATATTATTTGAGGAACTTAGTTGCCTGGGAGTCTTGCTTGCCATGAATTTTTACTTGGAACCCTAACATTAAGCCTGTTCCACTTATGAAAGCAGAGGAGGCCTTCTGAGGAGTCCATTGGTCAAGGAACTCCAGGTGGTGGGATTTAGGAAAAGAGTCTTCTTTTTTTGTAGCACGCCCTCTGAAACATCTTGCCCCCTGGGGTGAAGTCTCTCTCCACCCTCCAACCCCCACCATACCCCTGTCTGTCTGTAAGAGTCTGAAGAACTGTACTGCCAGTTCGCCTGGGGACTCAGTGGGGGAATATCACACTGGAGGTGGCTTCTTGGTTGATAGCAAATCCCCCTTCCTTCCCTCCCCCTCTCCATGCACCCTGCTTCCTTCATCTTTTAATTCATATTGCTATACTTTATTTTAGGTTTCATCATTGTATTATTATAGTCATATTTTATCATTTCACACTCTACTGTTGTAAATTGGCCAGAACAGCCAATGGGTGAGATGGGTGGCAAATAAATTAAAAAAAAAATCTCCAGTTTTCAGATCTGGATTACAACTAGCTATACATCTATTTATTTGTTTCTTGTCAGAAATTTAGCAGTAATAAAACAAAATTCTTTAAATGCTAAAAAATAAGGCCATTATTATATATTGCTTTCCCTTTACTTTTTACCACTTTATAATTAGAGTTACCTACTTTCTTCAGTTAAATAAGAAGCATCTTAGAAACATAATAATTAAAGTTCCTAATAAATATATAAATTAATCAAAATTGCTCTTCAGACATATATCCCCTTTTAATCCTGACTTTTCTCTTTCAAAGGATGTTACAGTCTCTGTACATCGTTTTCATTGCAGTCATAGGCTTGTATACAACTTGATTTCTTTCAACTGGAGGTAGGGCAAGTTAATTGTATTTTCTCTGCAGCTTGGCTCTGCCACGAGTTAGAGAATAATTACAGTTTTAACAAAAGGAGACCTTAACAAATAATTTAAGCTTTCAAGGTCTCTGAATACTTTTCAGTCCATTTTCAGAATCACTCCATTTTCTCATGATTTGGAGGGATCTTTTAAAATATTTTGTTGCTCCTATAATTGCTGCAGCAATACTTTCTTTGTGTGATTTATTGCTATAGAAAAAGATAACAGGATATGACACATGAAAGGCATACTGCATTGATCTATTGGTGTTTGTGTTGTCTCCATACTTCTCTTTCCATCCATGTGTGAAATTTAAAGTCTTTTACCTCTTTTGGAAAGCTACATAGATTTATGTAACTGATTTAGAGAAACATTTCCATTATTCTTCATTGTAGCCACTAGGTCTTGGGTCTTCTCACTGAACACACTAGGTGATGAATCTGTGTAGAGTTGTGATTACTCTCATTCTCAATGTTGGTACTTTAAGCTGTATGGACTTCAAATCCCAGAATTTCCCTGCTGGCATGAGGCAGCTACCATGGCTGGCTGGAGAATTCTGGGAGCTGAAGTCCACCCATTCTAAAGTGCCAAGTTTGAGAAACACAGATTCTAGATACTTCATTCATTTCATTTAAGTATCCTTTTGATCCAAACAAAGATGCCTATATTTCCTTGCCAAATTTTGTTTTGAATTCTATCTTGCATTAGTTTCATTAAATAATATGTTCTCAGTATAAACTATAAACAATTATTATAAAATAATGAGACTAAAATTGAACTTTCAGATACAGGTATATGTTCTGGGAAAACACTTAAATATTAGAACTGAAATATGAATCTGGATCAGTCTTTAGATAATCTGTAGATCTATTGATCTATCTACAATAAGAGTGTCAAAACTCACAATGATACATTGTCATCACATGACTTATCACAACATTTTTCCCTTCGCTAAACCGGAGGTGGGTGTGGCCAGTGTGTGACGCATCTGGCCCATGGGTCGTAAGTTTGTTGCCACTGATTTACAATGAGCCATGATGGTGCAGTGGTTAGAGTGCAGTACTGCTGACTTCTGGCTGCCTGCAATTTGGCAGTTCAAATCTCACCAACCTCAAGGTTGACTCAGCCTTCCATTTTCTGAGGTGGGTAAAATGAAGATCCAGATTATTGGGGGCAATATGCTGACTGTGTAAACAGGTTAGAGAGGGCTGTAAAGCACTGTGAAGCTATATATAAGTTTAAATGCTATTTCTATTTTGATTCAGCACAGCCATTAGCTGATACTATTTGATAATTAAACTAAAATGAAATTTGGAAGGCATTAAGTTTACAAAGGCTAATAGGGATGAAACGTTCTAATAAAAATAATAATTATTAATTTTTATAATTATATTTTATTATATTATAAAAATTAGATTTATAATTTATTATTGTAAATCTAATTTATAATAAACAATATACTGTTCTGCCGCAAGAGGGCAGTAGAGTTGTAGAAATAAACCTTAGAAACTTCAATATGTGTTCATCTAATCGTTCATTGCTTTGATATCTGGCACAGACTTCAATTCTCAATATGAAGAATAGTTCGAAAGTAAAAACAAAATATTTGAAGTCACTCCATACCATCTCACTTTTGGATGGCTTCAAACTTAGCTTTCACATTCAGTTTTGTTTCATATTGCATTCAGTTACAATGTTGCTTTATTAATTTAACACTTACTATCTTCTAACTAATTAAATTCCCTTAGGTGGAAAATCAAATCAGGAAGCCGTTTCCTTTTCAGCCTGCAAATTGTCAACACAAAGGCATTTAACAAACATATGTGAATGGCTAACAGTGCCTGCTCTGTTTTATATTTCTCTCTCCTACATGAAAGGGAATTTAGGGAAATATAAACTTGGACATTTCACTTTTTGAACAATATGCAAATTAATCAACATTCAAGATGGACATAAAAGGGGACTGAGGAGACACACAAAGGCGGCTTCCCTCTATTCAGCTGTTTTGCACAAGGAGAAACAATACCTATTGCCATGCTTACCATTTTAACTATGTTATGAATCACTTACTCAGGAAATCTGTTACAGGGACCTAAACTAGGGTCTAGTCTAGAATTATTAAGCGTAATTTGGAAATTCAACACAGCACTGCAATTTCCCTGGGTTTAGATATCACGTGTCTTCTCTCTTTCTCTTTTTACATGGACACACACATTAATTCATACAAAAATAAATGCTCATAATTGGTTTATGAAACCGATTAAATCATGTTTCCTTGGAATGGCAGTAAAGCGATACATTGAAGGGCTGTCTTACACTGTAATTAAGTGAGCATTAGTTAATAAGTTTTAATGCACTATTTAATTTTATCTGCATTGAACAATAACACTGATGGCTGAAGTTGTGTTTAGATGGTGTATCAGTAAGAATAATCTCAGAACATTTTTTTAGTTTGGGGTGAGAATAATGGAGGAACACTATCATCAGATTTTATATATTAAATAGACATATTTTGTATATATATATTGTTCTACTTTAGAGAGATCTTTTTAGCTGGTCAGTTAAGCAAAACATTGATTAATCTACATGATTTGCAGCTGTAATATAAAGCAACAATACTGTCTCTATTGACATCAAAAAGGAGAAGAGATATTCAGTGACCTCGTTGATTTAGACAATAAAAATAATTAGTTCTCTATTGGATGCTTCATATAGTACGATCCAATAGGGTGGTGCTTTCCAATCCTCGCAGCTTTATGATGTGTGGACTCCAATTCCCAGAATTCCCCAGCTAGCACACTTTAGGTTCCGCAGGTTAAGAAATGCTGTTACATAGATATTTTAGTGAGAAGCAAATCTCATTCTTGGAAAGGGAATACAGATGATGAGGAAGTAGAGATCATTTACCTGATTCACATGATCCAGCTTAGGACAGGGCCTTCCACCATTGTAAGGCTTCTCCCGGAGCCATTTAGACCTGACTTTCACTCCACTCCCACACGATTTGCTACAGCGAGACCAATTGGACCACTCACTGAGTTTGCAGTCTGACGGACATGGAATGATGCAAGCCTCCTCAATGTAGCCTGTGTGAAGAGAAATGGACATAAAAGTTCAGAACAACCACAAGGCTAGCTGGGCCACACCTAATGTCTGTCCCAACCCACATTCTTTTTCCCAAGTAGGTGCTTCCCATAAGCACAAAAGCCATGCATGAAAGTTACTCCTATCTTTTTATATTGACCCTACCAAGTGGTATATGAAGATTTTATTTCATTGACTACTAACTGATATTGGTCTCTGCAAGTTTGCCAACTCTTATAGTCAGCTAAATTGGTCACCTTCATCTTACAGCAATGTTCTGCATCTACTTTGAAACAATTTCATTGGCTGACACCAGATTCTAGAATTCTAAGAGATACACAATTGCTTCATCCCTTAGAATAGAGTAGAGTTGGAAGGGACCTTGGAGGTCTTTTAGTCGACGCGCCCTGCTCAAGCAGGAGAACCTATACCATTTCAGATAAATGACTGTTTAGTCTCTTCTTAAAAACCTCCAATGATGGAATGCCCACGATTTATGAAGGCAAGCTATTCCACTGGTTAATTGTTCTCAGCGTTAAGAAGTTTTTCCTTCATTCCAATTGCTTCTCTCTTTGGTTAGTTTCCAACCATTGGTTTTTGCCCTGCCCTCTGGTTCTTTGTAGGATAATTTGATCCTCTCTTCTTTGTGGCAGCCCCTCAACTACTGGAATACTCCTGTCATGTCACCCCTAATTCTTCTTTTCTTTAGATTAGCCAAACCCAAATCCTACCGCTGTTCTCCATTATGTTTTAGTCTCTGTAGGCCTTTGATTATTTTAGTTCCTTTTCTCTGAACTTTTTCCAATGTTTCAACATCTTTTTTGTAATATGGTGACCAAAATTGATTGCAGTATTCCAGGTGCAGTCTTACTAGGGTTTTATAAAGTGGTACTAATACTTCCCGTGATCTTAATTCTATGCCACTGTTTATACAACCTAGGATTGTATTAGCTTTTCTGGCTGCTGCTGCACACTGCTGGCTCATATTCAAGTGACCATCCACTAGGACTTCAAGGTCCCTCTCAAAGTTACTGTTTTTGAGACAGGTCTCACCTAATCTGTACTTATACCTTTGGTTTTTCCTGCCAAAATGAAGACTTTTCTTTTCTCCTCATTAAAATTCATTTTGTTGGATAGGGCCCATTGTTCAAGTTTGTCAATATCTTTTTTGATCCTGAGCTTGTCTTCAGAAGTGTTGGCTATACCTGTCCAGTTGACAGTTTGTTTACAGCAATCTTCCCAATCTGATGCTCTCTGATGTGCTGGGACCACAGCTGTCAAAATTTCCCATCCTTTGTGGTTTTAGGATCTAAACTCTGATTTGACAGGAGTTTCTTGGTAAAGAAATCCTGTCATCATTAAAGCTTTATTAAAATTCAGTGGAGAAGCTGATACACATCTCCAGAGACAATGCCAAAATAAAAACTGGGCACTTGCATGGTATCTTATTAGAATCCCTGCTCCTTCAATATCTACAATTCTGTTTTTCTGACAGCTGGAATGTAATTGACACCCTGTCTCTCATTACATCACTCCCCTTCTATTTGTCTCCACAGCTACAGGTGAATAAAAATACCTTCCAAGTAAGGTTTCTGCTCCACTTTTCTGCTCTTCCCACTCCAGATAGGGTTATCAATGATATGCATTTGCCTACTCACTCATGTAAATGTACCTGATCTTCTTAAAACTAGTGAGGTTTCACACTTTGCATGCACTATTCAAACTATAAAAGGAGACTAATCTACTACATCCAGATAAATAACCATCTACCCTGAGTAGTAGTTGGAGAATAATTTCTTAGAAGGGTTAGCAAGTGGCTCGCTTTAATTGACAAAATTTTAAAGGTGATGTTAATACTACTAAGCTAAGCATTGGGCACTCAGGATGATCAAACAAGCACCTTCTATCATGAGAGTCTAAATCCTTGTCTTTTTATGTGTACATATTTATGCTAACATGGTATTGTGGGTATGGTGTCCCTGCACAGATGATAACCTTGGACCATATTAGAAGCTAAAAGTGGACGACTGAGAAACTAAAGGGAAGGAAATCAGCACACTCCAGGCAACTTCAATATCTGCTAAAGTTTAAAATATTGAGGTTCCCTGGAATGTATTGATATCCCCCTTCGATTTCTCAGACGTTCACTTTTATCTTCTAACATGGTATAATAATAATACCATAAAAGAGGATCTGAACTGGGGTGCTCACATTGCAGCACTGATCAAAAGGGCCCAGCAGAGATTATACTACTTGAGACTTCTCAGGAAATAACAACTGAATGAAAAACTGCTGGTGACCTTCTACTGCTGCATCATAGAGAGTATTTTAATTTACTGCAATTGTGTGTGGTTTGCCATTGCACAGTGGCAGATAGGACAGCACTCCAGAGGGTTAATGTTATTGCCCAGAAGATCATTGGTTGCCCTCTCCCCTCTTTGGAAGAACTTTATAGTTCCTGCTGCCTTAAGAAAGTTCAAAACATTCTTAAAGATCCATCTCATCCTAGGCACCCGTTTTTGGACTATTACCATCTGGCAGACGGTACAGGATAATAAAAACAAGGACAAATAGGATGAAAAACAGTTTCTATCCCTGGATAGAATTTTTACTGAATTTTACTGTATAATGCAATATTAATGCAATATCGGGTTTTCAATTCAATTGTCTAGAATGTGAAAGATGTGTGTTTATGTTTTTATAGTTACAATGTACACTGAAGATGGTATTTAATTTAGTTGTACAGGTGCAATGTCAATAAAGTAAACTAAACTATAACAACAACAAACAAAAAACAACAGTTCTAAGAGGACCAGCCACATCTTGAATATCAATTTGCAGGGGGAAGAAAAAAATGGACTGGAATGTCCAGCTTGAAAGTCTTTGTATGTGCACTCTAGGTTCAGGAGATATAGCAACATTTTGTTATGGATGAAAATTTATTCCACAGAGTTTAAATATTTGAACAGTCATCTGTTGCACTATTTCTCTCTCTCTCTTAATTTCAATGCCTTTTGAGATGGCCCAAGTGGCCATGAGAAGCATTTATTAGTTAGTGGTATTTCAACTGACGAACATTGTCATCATCAGAATGGGGGTCTATTTTGTTTTGATTCACCATATGACAAAATTCTGTTTTAAAAAAGGAGGCCCTTTTAATTTTAACTAGTTTGGTACTGCTTTGGGGTAACCAGTGAAGCATTCTATTTTTGCTAATTGCATCTCAGAAAAATCTCTTTCAAAAGTGACATGAAAATTGCTTCCTACTTTGGAAAATTGCTTAAATAAATGATACGAAGCAAATATATGA